>NC_080794.1:71851781-72151781 GCF_028018385.1 Neofelis nebulosa
TTTTAAGCTACACAACATAATGATTTGATATATGTATACATTGCAAAATGATAACCACAATAAGGTGAGTTAACATACCCATCAACTCACATAGTTACAGTTTTTTTCTGTGTGGTGAAAATTTCACCTTCACCTTCACCCATTTCACAAGCCCTGCTCCCACCCCTAGCAACAACCTACCTGTTCTGCTTCTATGAGTTCAGTTTTTTTAAGATTTTGCATGGAAGTGAAATCATATAGTACTTGTCTTTGCCTGATTTATTTCATCTAGCATAATACCCTCAAGGTCCATCCATGTTGTCTCAAACAGCAGGATTTCCTTCTTTATATGGCTGAATAATATCCCATTGTATGTATACACATTTTCTTCAACCATTCCTCTGTCAATAGATACTTTTTTTCTTTTCTTTTTTTTCAATATATGAAGTTTATTGTCAGATTGGTTTCCATAATACTTAATTTACTTAATTTCTAAAAGTCTTCAAGAAAGAATAGAACCAAAAATTTTGTCCCCACCCAAATTACCATTTCAGTGAAAAGGCAACAAACATCCCCCAAGCATGCAAGAAACTTGGGAAGATAATCCCCCCAGGTCTTTCTAGAAGGTGACTTTCTGGAAGATTCTTAAGGTCAAATTTTAACCAATTAAGAGATGAATAGAGAAATTATTCTAAATGTAGTTTGATTAAGTGAGGGGACAAAGCCAAAATAAATATGGGGATTTTAGTTACACAGCAAAATATAAATGTTGTATAAGCCCTGACAAAAACAGAAATAATAGAACAATGTTGGAATAGGAAGAAGGAGAAAAAAAAATGGAACATAGTGTAAGCATCTTCACAGCTGGTAAATTGTAATAGAAGTGTATGTCAAAATCAGTGAAGAGTCCAGATTTTACACCATTTGCACGCTAACACGTTATTCTGCCACATTTCACGGATGCTTACAGAAAACCCTCCTGGGTCAGAGGCAAAGCAGCATGGGCCTCAAGCTCAAATCAGTTCCTCTTGTGCCCCCAAGTCCTACAGGGACAATGCAGAGCAGCCTGGAGCAGTCCTGTGCAGGCAGTGGCTCTGATCGGTAGCTGGGGACCCAGAATTAAGGAAACCCCAGTCTTTATAAGGGGTCTATTTGCAAACATGCCCTATACTTGCCTCAGAGGGAGACAGTATATTTATTGTCTTAGGCAGCAAACAAATCTTCCCTCTGCCCTGGAGGGTGACATTATATAACCCAAGATTATTTGTGATGTAAACATCCTTGAAAAGACTCTTCCAAACAAAAGCTGATTCAAAACATGCAGAAACACAGAGACCCATAGATGATTAGTTACCCAACTATATAGAAATACTTAGGTGTTTAAAGATAGGGACTAAGGAAAATCTGATAATCTGCTATAATCAGGAAGTGGACAGGAAAGAGGTGAGTTGAGAGGAAGTTGATACTGATTTCACTACTGTTCATAGTAAGGAGTCAGTGGTACTAGTTACATATCATGAGAGTAGATGTAAAGAAACAGCCCACAGATATACTTGCAACATGAGAAACAAGAAATGCAGCATCCAGGTAAGGAAGATTAAGAGCATAGTTATGATGATGAGCACTGGGTAATGTATAGGATTGCTGAATCACTATATTGTACACCTGAACTAATATAACACTGCATGTTAACAATATTGAAATTAAATAAAACATTTAATAAAAAATTAAAAAAACAAAATTACAAAGAAATGCAGCATCACTTGCAAAAGCAAGATGCCTACTTAACCTTGAAGTTTCAGCTGAAACGTGGCTGCCTTGTGGCGGCCTTCCCTCAACACCAGACCAGGTTTGCTGTCCTTGGTAGCATCCCCCATAGCTGCCAATGTCACATAGCTAGTTAGTGTTGGAGCTGGGATTCAGGCCTCATAAAGCTGGTGCTGAACTCTGCGCTCTTAAGTAGCTCAGCTCCGCTGGCCACTCACTGGCGCATCTAATTATATTCCATTCACATCTAATAGTACAGAATTTTATTTTAGCCTCTAAGTTTTCATAAATACAAGACTTAATCTGCAGTACTCTTGTAACATACCCTGAGACGTATCTTATATTTCCTGAGCATTGTCCCTAGGACCTGGCACAAAACAAACACCCTTTGAAATCATTCAACACATGCTATTGAACACAAATGAACATTTGGGGAACCGAGGTAAGTGAAGATCAACCACACTGCCTTACAGTACACAAGTACCAGATTAAAGGAGAAAAGTCAGGAACGACCCTATCTCCTGTTCCCAAGCACTAGGTCATTATCTGTCTCTAATGAATTATGTGTGAAATTTCTGAGGTTATACGGGAAAGCCCCATAAGACCTTGAAAGAGCTTTGAAGGGCGAATAATGCATGCTCTTTATTGGATGCATGAGAATGAGAAATGCAGAAAGTTGCACAAAAGAGGTCAAACTCCCATTCCTTGCAAAGATGGTGCATTCTATCTTCTTACCAATAAATGAGTCACTGGTTATTATGTATTTTTAAACACCTAAACAGCATGGCAGAGATTCTGTCCTCTGATCGCTTTGTGACAAACCACTCTTCCTAATCGGGCACATAATTGCCTATATAAGTGATGCAGGGATTTTTGCACCTTTTTGAAAAGTGGGCACCACAGCCACAGTTCCTATAAAACTGGCCATCGTGTTGCAATTAAAGAAAGACTAAATCTCACCGTCCTAATGACAGTCTCTACAACCGAAGCCAGGATAGAACAGGCTCTGAGAAAATGGAATCTTTGACAGCATAATTTTAACACTGTCAAATTATTCAGCTTTCTTCATAAAATTCACTTAACACTTCACACAGATACTACTTTTGCCATCAAATATCACTTCGGGGAAAGTTAATAATTGAGGAACTTTTAAATGTCTTTTTCCAAAGGCTAATACAACAAATGTATGAGATGCCATACCCAGATAGCCCTGTCCCTGCAAGTTTTATGTGGTGGCTTCAGTCGGCATCGACAAAACGGGGCCTCCGAGAAAGGGAGCGGCAAAGAGGCACTCCCAGTAACCTGGAGGCCAGGGAGTCAGCAGCCGCATTGGAATGGCTTAGGAGGATGCTGTGATTTTTATGTAGAGAAGACACTTTTTCTATCCAGGAACAGTCTAATCTTTGACTTCAAAACTTAAACAAAAAAATACCGTTATTGCAAAGACCTCAGTCTTTGGGTTGAACCTCATTGATGGGGGAAATGCATTTTGATGTGATGACGGTGGTGATGATATTGATGGTGATCACTGAGCTGATTGAGTGCTCACCACTGGCACATTTTAACCATCTTTTACAGATGTGAAAACTGAGGCACACGGTAATTTGGCTAAGGTCACACAGCTAGTAGGAGTCCTAGGTACTGTAACCACCACACTTTACTGGTTCCTAGCGACAGCTACGTGTGAAGTACATACCAATGGGCCCCAGGGCAAGCATTTTTTCATTTGACCCCCACCAGAAAAAATGAGGTAGATCCCGTGTTCTCATTTTATATGTGAGGCAACCGAGGATTATGAAGATCAATAACTTGTCCATAAACACACTGCTGTAACTACCTAATATTTAACTCTGTAGTGAAATAATAAGTCTAGGACATTAAAGGGAATTTAATTTAGAGCATTGTCTATAGGTCCAACTTTTCTTGTTTCTTCTTTTTTTTAATTTTTTTAAATGTTTATTTATTTATTTATTTATTTATTATTTTATTTTTTTTCTGCAGTCTTGGAAGCTTGACTACCCTACGTTCTCCTACAAATGGACCTTCAGAGCTTGTTTGGAGGTTCTAGCAGGGGAGCGCAGCTACTCGTATACCCTTGACCGAAGAACGGTCCTCCTCTATCGGGGAAGGTCGTCCTCTTCGACTGAGCGCGCAGCTTCGGGAGGGACGCACATGGAGCGGTGAGGGAGGAAGGGGACACCCGCCTAGCCAGCCAGATCAGCCGAATCAACCTTGGCGATCAATGGGGTGACAGATGTCGCAGCCAGATCGCCCTCACATCCTGTTTATTTATTTTTGAGAGAGAGCAGGCTCCATGCTCTGAGCTGTTAGCACAGAGCCCAATGCGGGACTTGAACCCACGAACCATGAGATCATGACCTGAGCTGAAGTCAGAGGCTTAACCTACTGAGCCACCCAGGTGCCCCTTTTCTTGTTTCTTCTAATGGAACCTCGTTTCCAATTCATCTCAGCACACCCAGAGCCTTTGCAGTTGGAAGGGGCTGTCTGGCTCTGGTAGAAGTCTCCCGTCTTTGGAACTCCAACCACATGTGATGTGCCAGTGGGCAACCATGCTTCTCTGAAGAGACCCATGTGGTATCTCAAGAAATGCCTTTGGGGGATGCAGAGGCTGAATGAGACTCTGGCCTTGGAGGTGGCTTCCCTGGGGTTCTGGCTTTTTCACGCTGCCCCCAGTTGCCCCAATTACAGCAGTGAGGGAGAGGGAGAGGGAACTGAGTGTGCCCGGACACAATCAGTAGCGCCTTTGTTTCCTGAGCCTCAGAGTGATAACTCTGTGATACAGCCCATCTCTCTCCTCCAATCCATCCCTCACTCTTGACATTATCTCCGTGGCAACAGGAATGCATCCATGACCTGGAGGCTATATTTCTCTGCCTGTCTACGTATCTTAGGGTTACATTCACTAACCTACTTGTCGTGTACTTGTCAGAACATGATGGTTTCCAGCACACGTTTGAATTACCTTAGTGATGAATCATGAAATTCCAGGAATCAAACTGCCCTCTTTCACACTCATGCTGTGCAGCTGGTCTCCTGTATGTAAACTTGAGCAAGTTAAACTTCCTTCCTCATCTACACAATGAGGAGAGAAATATAAGAATATTATCAGGATAAGCCCCACGTTGGATGTAGGGATTACTTAAAAACAAAATATTGGGGTGCCTGGGTGGCTCAGTCGGTTAAGCATCCAACTTTGGCTCAGGTCATGATCTCAAGGTTTGTGGGTTTGAGCCCCACATCAGGTTCTGTGCTGATGGCTCAGAGCCTGGAGCCTGTTTCAGATTCTCTCTCTCAGCCCCCACCCTCTCTCTCTCTCTTTCTCTCCCTCTCCGTCTCTCTCTGTCTCTCAAAAATAAATAAATGTTTAAAAATTGTTTAATAAAATAAAATCTTTTTTTAAAAAATGGAGTGCCTAGCTGGCTCAGTCAGCAGAACATGCTACTCTTGAGCTCAAGGTCATGAGTGTGACCCCATGTTGGATGTTAAAGATCACTTTAAAATAAAATATTTTTTAAAAAGAATATTATCAGGATTGGATGGGATCATTATCCATATTTTTCATATCCCATATGAAAAATAAATCCAGGATAATAACTGGTCTTTAGAAAGTGTTCACTGAATGTTAGCTTCACCTTTGGAGAGCACAGGGTAACTTTGCATTCTTTTAGTTATATAATGTGTTGTTCAAATTAGATGTGGCAGATTTGTCTTGGGTTTTCCTCACAAAGTGTTCCAAATGTTTCCCTTTGGTCACTAGTGATAACACCTCCCACAGAATAAGGCACCAATTATGTTTCTAGCTCACTCCAGCAAGTCATCTCAGAAGCCTGGCAGGGAAATCTGAGGACGCCCAGAGTAGAGGACCTTATAGTGAAACACATAGGTTCCTAAACCAGTCAAACCCATACTGCAAGCAAGTACCTTTAGTGACTGAAGAAAATTGGCTTTAATTACCAAAGCGCCCCCTTCTAAACTGCCTTTTTGTTTCAGAAAATGAGCTAGAAGAGACTGAAGGAAGCCACCTCCTTCCTAACTTAGTCAGGCTCTCCAGGGATGGAATGAATGAAGCCTTCTCCTTATCACACCATCAAACTCGGGGCAGGAATGCCCAGTTTTTCCTCTGGGGAACTTGAGATAAGAGACCCGGGGGAATCATCATGAATTGTCAGCTGCTCTACGGGAGGTGCCTCATTTTGTGGCTCAAAACAGGATGAAATCTAGGCAAACCTCCTGGATGTGCACTCATTGGAGCAAAGCCCTGTCTGTAACAAATGGCAAAGTTGAAGTTTTTTTGCGCTGTATTTTTTTTTTTCAAATGGTGCTCTACTCCAACCGACAACAAAGTGATTCAAGTCCGTACTTCCGATGTTTCCCCAATGCACACCAGCTAGCCTCATCAAACCCACTGACCCACGATCACACACGTGAGCAGCTTCTGTACACGGGGTCTCCTGCCCCATTCAGCCTTGGAGTGCCTCTCTTCACCACCCTCCGCTTCACATCCTCTAAATCCAGAGCATCTTCCCCACTTGCACGTGGTTGTCTCCATCAACTCCTGTTCTCACTACTGTCTGTCCTCAGAAATCCAGAGTAACTTATCATCTCTACCAAGAAGTTTCTTACACGCTGTTTACTCATTTTCCGTAAGTACTAAAAATTGCTTTTCTTCACAGCTATAAATTATTTAAAGACTGTTATATGTTCCTCTCATCTTTTCACAGCATAATAGACTTGAGTAAATACTTGTTGGCTGGCTAATAATGACTTCTGTGTAAATACATACTGCAAATTTTATAATAACTAATTTGAATATTTCACAATAAAATATTCCTTCCCCATCGCTGACCTTAAGAGCACAGTGTTTTTAAAGCCAGAGGAAAGATTCCTCAACCAATCTCCTCATTCTTTAGGTCAATCAACTGAAGCTAAGGGAGTTAAAATGACTTGATTAAGGACACAGGTTGAAACAGAAGCCAGTCTCTAGGGCCAGGGCCCACATCTGCAGACTTGTAGTGATGTACCCTTTCTGCTACACAGCGCAATACCCCATACTCACACCCTATATGTAAGTTGGCCATCACAGCTCAGTAGAGGGAAGACCAGACTGGGAGTCAGCTGGCACAGAGCCAAGTCCTTGTTCTTTCACTAATTCGCTGTATGGCCTTGAGGAAATCATTTAACCCTTTAGACTCAGACTCCACAGCTACAAAAGCAAGGATGATAAATCCTACGTGATCTAACTCAGAGTTTGGTAAACTATAGACTACAAGCCAAATCTGGGGTATACCTGTTTTTGTAAATAGAGTTTTATTGGCTTACCCATTCATTTACCCATTTTCTATGGCTGATTTCATACTACAAAGGCAAAGTTCAGTAACAATGAACATAGAGACCATTTGACCCACAAAGCCAAAATATTTATTATTTGTACCTTTACAGAAAACAATTGTTGACTCCCAAACTAACCTATATATAGTATGGTTGTATGAATCGAACCTACAGTTAATAATGTACACAAAGCTTCTCTTAAACTACAAAGTGCTATACTCACATTTCAAAAATCACTATCAGACAACAATAGTAATAGTAGCAATAATAAGTCATGAAAGATGACTGCAATAAGAGACAACTAAAATTGTCTTTGTTTAATAGACGGCATCTATGTGACAGTATTGCTTGATTTGAAACCACTGTCTCACTATATTATTCATAGTAATGTGTTTTTTTGCAGAACCAAGTGATAACTTTAACAGATCCAGGAATATTCCAGAAACAGTTAGATCATTTATGTGTAAAATACAAAACAAATGTTCTCAGAATAGCACGTCATCCATGGAGGGCATCTGCCTTCACTTTCATCACTGACCTGTCTCCAGTGTGTATTGGGATTAACATGAACCTGGGAATACTGACTTGACACACACTGACCTTGGATATTTAGCCCCGTTGATCTAAGTGTATTGAGCTTTTCCATTGGCATTTCGAGAGGGAGATTGGTAGTTCAAAGTGGTTTTGCCCTGGCATGTACTGTGGACATGGCCACTAGCCAATCCTTGGCCATGTCCAACTCACTGCCACAGCAATAACAAGGAATTGTACCCTAAGAACCACAGGCAGTCATTGAAGGGCATTAGAAGGGCCCCTCTTCTGAATGACAAATATCACTTATATGTAGAATCTAAAAAAACAAATGAATAAATAAGCAAGCAAACAAAAAGCAGAAACAGACCCATAAATACAGAGAACAAACTTGCGGTTGCAAGGGGGGAGGGAATTGGGGGGGTTGGGCAAAAAGGAGTAAAGGGAAGTGGGAGATACAGGCTTCCAATTATGGAATAAATAAGTCACAGGGATGAAAGCTACAGCCCAGGGAATATAGTCAGTAGTATTGTTAATAGTGATGTTTGGGGACAGATGGGAGCTACACTTGGGGTGAGCCTAGCATAATGTGTGCACTTACTGAATCACTATGCTGTACATCTGAAACTAATGTAACATTGTAAGCCACCAAAACTTCAATAAAAAAAGAAGAGCTCTTCCTCTGATACAACCACAGTGTTGAAAATGAGTTGGGGTATAAGCGTATATGTGGGAACTGGCTAGGAACTGGTCAGACTAGTCTAAGCAGGGAACATGGGTGACTTTGACTAGAGCTGACATGGTGATGAGGATCTGCAAACCATCAATGACAAACTGAAGCTGGGTGATGTGGGAAGAAAGGGGAGGAGGAGGGGGGCGGGCGCTGACTTTATATTAGCCCAACCCCAACTTAGTGCTGCACAAGGGCGGTTAGGGAGAATCCAACCAGATTTCTCCTCCCTCAAATCCATTTCCTGCCCCTATTTAAAATGGACTTGGAGGCCCATAAAACCCATTCCAATCAGGGCCTTTTATTCCTTTGCAATAAAACTCAAAACTTCCATTTGATCCAGTAAAATTCTTAACAACATCTTTTTATTTCCCCTCTTTAAAAAGTCATTTTACATGGTCTAAATAAAGCAATTATTTAGCAGTGGCAAATATATTCCTAATCAATTATTTTAGTATATATTGTCAGCTTAAACGTGTTTATTTTTTTTTTTTAACATTTATTTATTTTTGAGACAGAGAGAGACAGAGCATGAATGGGGGAGGGTCAGAAAGAGGGAGACACAGAATCCGAAACAGGCTCCAGGCTCTGAGCTGTCAGCACAGAGCCTGACGCGGGGCTTGAACTCACGGACCGTGAGATCATGACCCGAGTGGAAGTCAGCCGCTTAACCGACTGAGCCACCCTGGCGCCCCTGCTTAAACATGTTTCAAGTCTGAGATCTTTCAAGGAAAGAAATTATTTTATTTATAGGCATTGGGCCGAGAGGCCTGATCTTTGTGACACAAACGAGGCAGAAATGACCAGTATGAGATGAGGCAGGATTGGTTAGGCTATATGGTTGGGGTGTCTGCTTCCTCTGAAACGTTCCTCTGTGTTTGTAGATGCATGTTTGTGTATAAGTGTGTGTGTTGTGTGCACATGTGTGTACATGTGTATACAAGGCAGTTTTCCATGAAAGGTAAGAAATGCTTATGCAATGTGAATCCTCTCCCGTCCCCATCAGCAAAATATCTCTGAAATCTTTGTGTCAGAAGAGAGCCTGAACCCCTGAAATGTTAAAGGCAAATACCCCTCAGAGAGGTGACAGCCATAAATGACTCAGTGGGAGAACGCATATCAGGTCTTTCCTATTCTCCAACAGCTGCTCCAACAGCTGTGAATACAGCATCGGGACCATGCTTTGATGGAGGCTTTGTTGAGTCATAAATTGGTGAGTCATGAATTGGGACCTGGCACTTCCAGGGACCATGATGGAAATATATATAGACTAATTGGCATTATTAGGCTATTGGTTGCAGGGACAATAACCAAAGATCAGATTTTCAATTTCACAACTTTGCAGATGTCAGCTCAGATGACTCCTAACCAAATCATATATTAAAGTTGGGCTTGATTTCTGCCCATAAGGACAGGCCTCTCCAAGGTCTGTCTTGGCCCAGTCCACTGCCCTGGAAGTTGGTTGTCTGTATGAGAATAAGGGCTTTTCTCAGATACCATATGTTTTCACTCTTATGTGGATCCTGAGAAACTTAACAGAAACCCATGGGGGAGGGGAAGAAAAAAAAAAAAGAGGTTACAGTGGTAGAGAGCCAAAGCGTAAGAGACTCTTAAAAACTGAGAACAAACTGAGGGTTGATTGGGGGGGGGGGGGGGGGGGGGGAGGGAGGGGAGGGGAGGTGATGGGTATTGAAGAGGGCATCTTTTGGGATGAGCACTGGGTGTTGTATGGAAACCAATTTGGCAATAAATTTCATATATTTAAAAAAAAAGAGAGAGAATAAGGGCTTTTCCCCTGACCTTGTGAGGGTTTTTTTTTTAAGTTTATTTATTTATTTTGAGAGAGAGAAGGAGGGGCAGAGAGAGAGAGAGAGAGAGAGGGAGAGAGAAATTTCCAAGCAGACTCCACACTATCAGTGGAGAGCCTGACATAGGGCTCAAACTCTTGAACTCATGATCTACAAACCAAGGATCATGATCTGACCCAAAATCAAGAGTCAGACCCTTAACCCACTGAGCCACCCAGGTGCCCCATGAGTTTGTTTTTTAATAACAGAAATAGACTTGTATAGGCCTAGCTATACTCTTTTTCCTGGATCATTTCACTATCACAGTCTATATGATGAGGCTGGGACAGGGAAGAAGAATAGACTGTCTGTGGACATGGAATGAGAAGAATTATCTAAATTGTGCATCTTTCTGGTCAACTACCTTTTCAACAATTCATTCATTTATTCAACTATTCAACTTCTATTTCCAGAGCACCCAGCTGTATAGATGCTGTGCTGGGGATAGGATATAGGGACAAGCAAAAGAGATCTAATTCTAATCTCCTGAAGAGAAGACCCAGTAGTGGACCAAGACTTAACTTCACTGGTCACATGTT
The DNA here is from genome assembly GCF_028018385.1 of Neofelis nebulosa. Lineage (NCBI taxonomy): Eukaryota > Metazoa > Chordata > Mammalia > Carnivora > Felidae > Neofelis > Neofelis nebulosa. The sequence continues at coordinate 71,862,524 of NC_080794.1, forward strand.
GTCCTGGAAGGGTGGTGGATAGGGTCACCAATTCCATGCCGGCTTCACCGTGTGAACTCAGGAAACTATCTTGGCCTCTGAGCCTCATGTTCCGCATCTAGACTTTAGACCAGATGCCCCCCAAGTCCTATAATTCTATCTCTTGTGGACACCCACCAAATATGACCTACTGTTTGGTAGGCACGCTTCTCATCAACACAGACACATCTGGATTCCTAAGAAATGCCTCAGGAGGACTCAGAGGTATGTGAGACTGTGTCGTTAGGGGTAGTTTCACTGGGGACTGACTTTTTTTCATTCTTCCTCCACTTTTCCAAATCCCTGCCGTGCACTGGCTAGAGAAAGAAGGATGCACGCCCCTGACACTTTCAGGGTGTTTTTTCTGAGCCTCAGAGTGATAAGAAAGGAGGAGAGGGGGTGTGTCTAACCCCTGCACTCTTCAGGGAACTAACCTAAAGTCCAGGGAGTGGAGTGACCCGATGAAGATACCACAGAAGAAAGAAGTCAGTCTAAGGTGAGGATGCGCATCTCCTACTTGCAATGGCATGCTCCTCCTGACACCAGCATGATGCCACATTGTCCCACTGTCCTGGTCATGTGGTGCTCGTGGTCTGGGGGCAGGGGGAGGCAAGGGGGATGGGGAGATGAGCATACCAGGAGTCCTCGCTCTCTCCCTTATCCCCTCTGCAGCCAAATCACTTAATGCCGATGGCCTCAGCGGTCACAGCTGCCGGAGGAGGAGAGATGCCTGATGCAGAATGCTGCTGTGCAAACCGAACGCAGGTCAGTGGTCAGAGAAAGGCACTTTTGAAGTAGACAGTGCTACATGCACACAAACCACTGAACTCATAGGTGTTGGAAAACGGAAGCAGTAGTAATTGCCACAGCAAGTCCTGAAAGAAACTTCACCCAAGCCCGCCAAGATTTCCGTCCCTTAAATGTGTGGCATCCAAAATGCTTCCGTCGTGTCCACAATAAAAGGGGAGTTAAAACACTAAATGATACCTTTGAAGATTTCTAAAGTATTTTAGAAACAATTAATATAAAAGCTTGCAAACAAAACACAAGTAAATGTCAGAAGATTAGTAGCTCCCCCACAGCGGGTATCTGCCAGCACCTCACCAGCGTGCCTGCCCACGGACAGCCTCGTGTGTTGTGAGTGTGCAGGCACACCAATCACCCGGGACATGGACTCGAGAGCAAACTGACTTTCCATCTTTAGATTTGTCGTGGTAAGGTATTGATTACATTCGTTATTAGTATTGTTATGAGCGTAGGATTAGCATTAGCACTTTTGAGAAGAAGGTTTGTGCCTCCAATGTTTTATTTCCTAGTGTGCTAGGGACATGAGTATCGGTTAAAGAAAACACCATTCTCAGGAAAGAAAATTAATACTTGAACCCACTCAGCTCTCTACCCTTCCAGGCCTTGGAAGTGAATTTCTTTGTGGAAAGCTCCAGCCCTGAAGACAGAAAACCAGGTTCTCCAACTATCTACCTGGGTCTAAGTTTCCTCTTTAAATACATGGAGAGGGGCCCCTGTTTGGCTTAGTCGGTTAAGTGTCTGACTTCAGCTCAGGTCACGATCTCACGGTCTGTGAGTTCGAGCCCCGCGTCGGGCTCTGGGCTGACAGCTCAGAGCCTGGAGCCTGCTTCCGATTCTGTGTCTCCCTCTCTCTCTGCCCCTCCCCCGTTCATGCTCTGTCTCTCTCTGTCTCAAAAATAAATAAACGTTAAAAAAATATTAAATACATGGAGAAAATATCTTTTTTTCCTCTTCATAAATAGTTTTGAGAGAAAACGAAAAGTAAAATAGATGTTATTGTGAACATGGAATATTCAAAAAGAATGCAGTACCAGGTAATTGTGTCATTTAGAGAGACACTAGCCAATCCTTGTGAAGTTCTTATCTTGTGCCACACACCATTCTAAGCAAATGCCATAAAATAAACACTATTGGCCAGTAGTAATAATAAAGAGGAAGTGTAATAGAACTTTATCCATATGGATATTCACAGTTTTCAAGCCAAGTATCAACACTTTTTACCTCTCTCTCTACAACCACTTCATCTGGATTTCAGGACAGGAAGTAGAAGTGTCTCTAAGCTTCATGTGATCTGTAGGAAAACCATTACAGTCCCTTCTACTCCTAAAGGCTCTTGAGTGAATGATTCCTGATCTTTGCGGTCCTCAGTTCAGTGAATGGAAAAATAGCCTCTCCCAGAGGGGAAGGGAATGAAGTTGCATTCTCTCCTTCAGATATAATTCCCCGAGTCAGGATTAAGGGACTGGCTGCAGTTGTAAACCCCATGGATAAAAAAAGATAACTTAAAATGCACACTTCATTCCATTTGTGGGCATTTCAAAGGACTTCAGGGTTGGTCAGAGGACAGGAAGGCAATAACATGGTAGTTATTTGAAGAACCAGAGGATCGAGCGGCTTTGTTCAAGTACTGCTGGACTGATGTGTCCACAAATGAAAGATTTAAAACGTTGGTGTCCAAGTGCAGGAACTAAATAGACCCTGGGTGTTTTTGTTTTTGTTTTTGTTTTTGTTTTTTGTCGTTGCTGTTGTCTTTGTTTTCCTTCTCCAGAAGGTTATACCTGCAATGTAAATAACTGGAAGTTTCTCCAAGACAAACACCCACTGACAATTCCCAAATGGGATGGAGCATGGGTGGGTCCGAGAGTCCTACTGGTCATTCGTGGAAATAAAATAAGAACTAAAATTTCATAGGTGGTGAGTGTTTGTTGTCAAAATCACTTAATATGTTAATTTTTGTGTGTCAGGTGCTATATCAGGTGCTGGGTGGGATTTTAAGGGGAATGACAGCCCTTCTACCCTCAGTAATGCCAAGGTGCCATTTCTTGAGTGCCACGTTGAAAGTGCAGTGTTGAAAGTGCCTTACACGCATTAATAGATTCTCACAACAGTCCAAAAGACAAGTGCTGTTATTCATCACTATTTTACATGTGAGGAAACTGAGACACAGAGAGGTTAAGTAACCTGCTCAAGGTCACTGGCTAGTGAGCGGAGCTGCTGGGATGTGAACCCCAGGAGTCTGGCTTTCGTGCTCATGAAATTAGCCATCGCATTTGACACCTGTCCTGTGGGGGACAGGATATGGCAGGCCACGGGCATGATGATGCCCTCTGCTCGGTGCCACCCAAATGGTTCATATGTGCTTCAGAAAAGGGACATGGTTGACCAAAGAAGGTTTCATGGTGGAGGGTAGGGGCAGAAAAGCCTTCTCTGTTTCCTTCGTGTTTTGTAGCATGTAGATATTCACAGGCAGGGGTGGGTGGAAGCCATGTGCGGCTAAGGGGAATGGCGAGAGCAATGTCACTCTGGGACAAAAGCTGCTGGGTGCAGTGCTTCTCAAACTTTGATATGGATACGAGGCACCTGTTCTTTGCTAAATGTAGTCCAAGCCCAATTTAAAGCTGCATATGGGGTTCTAGCGAGAATCCAACCAGATAAGGTTTTCCCACAAATTCGTTATCTGCCCCTGTTTATTAAAACGGACGTGCAAGCACAGAAAACCGATTCCTATTAGGGTCTCTTTATTGTTCTCCGACAGAACTTGAAACTTTCATTTGAGCCAATAAAACTGTTAGTAACCTTTTTTTTTTAATTTCCCTCTTTTAAAATCTATTTTATATGTCCTATGTTAAAGAATTACTAACCAGTGAGAACATTTCCCTAATTCCAGTTGCTTTCTTAAAATTACCAACTTAAAAAATGCTTGAAGTCTGAGATTTGTCTAGAAAATAAAGTATTCAACATGTATAATAATTGTCTCTCGAATAATTACCTAGGCGTTGGAAAGAAAACGAATTGGGCTGAGAAGCCCTTCCTGACAGAAATCAAGCAGAATTTGTCACTAGAAATAAGGCAGGAGTGATGAGCGAGCCTCTGTGGCTAAGGCCCTGGTTTTCTGTGTAGGGTGGACGTGTGTGTGTGTGTGTGTGTGTGTGTGTGTGTTGGTGTGTGTGTTTGTGTGTGTTGGTGTGTGTTCACATATGTGCATTATGTGTGTGTGCATGCATATGTGTGTGTATTCATGAATTATCATAAAAGAGGAAGTTCTTATCCTCAGGACTCAGATCCATATTATTTCTGCTCTGTGCTACCCTAATGCCCTGCCCTCCCTTTATCAAGGTTCCCACTTTGTATTGTAATTATCCTCTTACCTGAGTTATACAGATGGGGGCTGGGGGCTCCCTGACCCTTGAGATCAGGATAAAATTCAATTAAACTTCTCAATCCTGTGAGCTAAGGAAGTCCAATCCTTCCACAGGACACCTTCTAACCCTGAGATGAGGAGAGGGGGATGTTTCCAGAGACAGCCAGGCATATCTTTCTTATGTGAAAGTTCAGCTGAGTCTTCTTTTGAATATGAGAAAGGGTTCTTGCCATATACGTTTAAAGAACTATTATTATCTATCAAATACCAAACAGGGACGCCTGGGTGGCTCAGTCGGTTAAGCATCAGACTCTTGGTCTCGGCTCAGGTCACAATCTTACCATTTGTGAGATCAAGCTCCCCATTGGGCTCCCTGCTGACAGTGTGGAGCCTGCTTGGGATTCTCTCTTTTCTTCTCTCTCTGCCCCTCCCCAGCTTGTGCACACATGCTCGTTCTCTCTGTGTGCATCTCTCTCTCTCAAAATAAATAAACTTAAAAAAAAAAATACCAAATAATATTGTCATCAATGCGACAGATGCTAAAAAGGAGATTGCTGACCCCTAGCTAAGGTTAGCAAGGAGTCAGTTACCATCCATTGAGAGCTCTTTGGGTGCCACACACTGTGCCAAATGATTCACATACATCACCACAAACGCTACTTGATTCTCCCCATTTTACAGATGCAGAACAAGGCTTAGCAAGTCGAGGTGACTTGGCCACACTGTTCATCCACAGGAAAACTGGGAAGAAGACTGATCTATCTGACTCACAATTTCAAGCTCTTTCTACTACACCACACTACTCTGAAAGCCCAGTTAATGTCCAGGGACTATTGTCAATAAAAGTGTTTTCAATCTGGATAAATAAAATTAGTATGTGTTGAATGTGATCAGATTGCAGTGCACACCCGGACAGTTGTTAAGTGTTGGGTTGCATAACTGGTGTGAACCTGACTATAGTCCTTCCTTTCTCCCTCAGAGACAGGGCACGGAGTGCTAATATGTTCTCTAGTTGGTTATTTCCATCAGAAGAGTGCTGGGTGGTAAATATTTCATGCATTGTTTTTCAAATCTTACCCTCTATTCATAAGATCCTGAAACTTACACATCTGTCGAAATATAAGTTTGGCTCCCCATGTGCGACAGGCATTAGGTTCTAGAAATATATAGATGCTAGTGGACAGGGGAACCCAATGTGGGTAAACTCCATAGCGCACAAAGAAAGTCCATCATTCAGTGGGTCACTGCATTTCTTGCCGTGTTTCAGTGGGAAAAAAAACAGTTACAGTAAATCATTCCAGAGTGGACACTGGCTGGGGCCAAGAGGCTAGAATTCCAGGCCTTGTTCTTCATGAACTGTTGATGTGACCTTGAGTGAGTCATTTCATCTTTCTGGCTCTTACTGAACACGTTTAAAAAAAAAATTCTTGGGGCGCCTGGGTGGCTCAGTCGGTTAAACGGCCGACTTCGGCTCGGGTCGTGGTCTCGCGGTCCGTGAGTTTGAGCCCCGCGCCGGGCTCTGTGCTGACAGCTCAGAGCCTGGAGCCTGTTTCAGATTATGTGTCTCCCTCTCTCTGACCCTCCCCCATTCATGCTCTGTCTCTCTCTGTCTCAAAAATAAATAAACGTTAAAAAAAAAATTTTTTTTAAATTCTTTTAACGCTTATACATTTTTGAGACAGAGACAGAGTGCGAGCGGAGGAGGGGCAAAGAGAGAGAGAGACACAGAATCTGAAGCAGGCTCCAGGCTCTGAGCTGTCAGCACAGAGCCCGATGCGGGGCTCAAACTCAACAAACCGCCAGATCATGACCTGAGCCGAAGTCGAACGCTTAACCGACGGAGCCACCCAGGCGCCCCTGAACACATGTTTCAAAGTGGTGGTTTGGTTTAGGGAATGCATCTATGGAGGAAAAAAATAAACAAAATAGTGTTTACCCTGGGAGTGAGAAATAAACAAATAGTGTCTACCCTATGACTGAAAGAGAGCAGGAATGGGGTTGAGGTCCTGATCCCGTTCTGCTTCTTGATCTAACTGCTGTGGCAGGAAAGCATTTACTTTGCAAAATGGCATCAGTTTGTAAGCTTATTATTGGTGCACTTTCTAGATGTATTTTATTTTTTAAGAAGACAGTTTACATTAGAAACAAGTGAAATGGAAAATATACTAGCCACTTCAAATCCTAATTGAAAAAAAAAGGGCCAAGTGTAAACAGAGAAAAATGTTTCTTAAAGTGTTTAGGCCCCTGATGAATCTCTATCACATTCGAAGGGAAAAGTAAGTATAAGAAGGGGGAAAACCACCTCCACTCCAAATCATGATGGGATACTTCAGGCAGCAAATCCTTATTTACATGCTCTCCTAACACGTGTTTCCATTTTGAAATATGATCCGAATACTACACAGTCTGATTTAATACCCTCTATGCTGAAGCATTATGGTATCTAATAAATAGTCGTTAGGAGGTATTACGCTGAGATCTATTGTTACCAAAACCACAGAATTCTAGCAGCAACATTGTCACCCTACGGTGCCAGGATCCCACAACACAATATAATGGGATATCAAAGACGTCAGACACAGGGAGACCAGGCACATAGGAAAGGGGACCACATGCCGTCCTGTTAACACAGATGACATTTAGATGAAGGGAATGCTTCCTTCGCCATTAAAGACAACCTTCTAGGGGCGCCTGGGTGGCGCAGTCGGTTAAGCGTCCGACTTCAGCCAGGTCACGATCTCGCGGTCCGTGAGTTCGAGCCCCGCGTCAGGCTCTGGGCTGATGGCTCGGAGCCTGGAGCCTGTTTCCGATTCTGTGTCTCCCTCTCTCTCTGCCCCTCCCCCGTTCATGCTCTGTCTCTCTCTGTCCCAAAAATAAATAAAAAACGTTGAAAAAAAAAATTAAAAAAAAAAAAAAAAAGACAACCTTCTATTTTGGTGGAATCTCTGTTTGCAATAAGTTGGCTGTAGACAGTCGAAGGTTAGGAAGAGAAAATTTCAATGCTGTAGACACCGAGGCAGCACTCTAGCACACCACTCAGACCTCTGTGGGCAGAGCCCTAGCCCTCAGACAGGAATCAGCATATCTCAGAGGCCCTCAGGCAAGTCTGACACAGAAAGACCCTCTTGTAGAAGTCAACACCCAAAGAGGCAAGCATTAATTTTTATAAATGCAGACCCATGGAAGGATAAATTGGTACAATCACTTTGGATCCTTATCCAGCAATCCCGGCAAATTTAAGAATACACATCTATTGTGACCCAGCAATTCTGTTCCTTGGGGACTGCAGAATCCTATCCACAGACGCCCAAGGAGACATGGGTAAGACAGTGATTCCACCAACACGAACACGGATACATTTTGATGACATATTCACACAATACAATACTGTTCATCAAAGATGCCTGAATAAGAATGATGTGAATTGGGGCACCTGGGTGGCTTAGTCGGTTAAGCATCCAACTCTTGATTTCAGCTCAGGTCATGATCTCATGGTTTGTGAGATCAAGCCCCACATCAGTGCAGAGCCTGCTTGGGATTCTCTCTCTCCTATCTCTGACCATTCTCTCTCTCTCTCTCTCTCTCTCTCTCTCGCTCTCTCTCTCTCTCAAAATAAATAAACATTTAAAAAAAGAATGATGTGTATCAACATGCATACATATGCATGCATATACATCAGCAAACATATTTTTATTCTAAATGCAAGTTTATGAAGTATATAGATACAACAATACTTTGTAAATTTTTAAAACAGACAAAAAATAATGTAGTTTTTGTTAGGGATCCATACAAATGTAGTAAAGATATAAAGAGTAAAGATGGAAATGATGAACACCAAGTTTAGTAACCTCCTGAGAAGGAGAAAGGGGAACATGAACAGGGAGAGGCATGAGGCATTCATAGTGTGAATCAGAGTGGTGGGTCCACACTTATTCATCATATTAGTGTATACACCTTTTTGTATATTCAATATTTCACGAAATTCTTTTTTTAATTTAACCAATAAAATAAGAGTCGGATTCACTGGCACATTCACCCATCTATATGTCCGTTCATTTATTAATTCATTCGGTATGTATTCATGAGTGTCTACTCTGGCACCCTACAAGCATCCTTCTTGAGCCAAAGAGGGAAATGAGAAAAGCAGAATGGTTAGTCAGTGTCCTCAAAGGTATACAGTCTAGTCGGAGTGAAGAGACACACAGAGAAACTTCGACAACAATGTAAGCAGTTAACAGTGAAGGAATCTGTGTCTAAGAGGAAGACATAGTTTGGGACAAAAGCACGCACAGAACCTGTCTCCCGGGCATGTGGCTTAAGATGAGAGAGATCATGGGAGCGAAGCACACCCAGCTCACAGGAACACAGGACATAAATCCCACATTGGATTCCTGGCTCTTCTTTCCAGGATACAGTGCAATCCATTATCCTGGCAAGGGCTCCCACTCAGGTCTGGGTTGTTTCAAACACTTTTTACAATGGCTGAAATTCCGCACAAAGGGTGATTTCATGCTGTCTTGTGCTTCTTTTTCAATATAAGTGTCACAATTTTTCCCGTGGAGGCATAACAATGATAGGGGCTATATTCATCAGTCATTCTAATGCCTTGTGTTTGAAGAGCACTTTAGAGCTATTTTTTTGCCCAGAGCACTTTATATAAGAACATATTGGTTCAGACTAGAGCCTGTGCTCTCTCTCACTAAAGAGCCAAAGGATGCATTATGGGAGGGCTTGGTTGTCCTTATGACAACCAGTTGTGAGGGACTGGGTGGGGGATGTTCCTGGTCATGGCATGACAGCAGAAACTGAACAAGGCGGAGGATGGGGCAGTATTCCATCATACCCAAGGGAGGGAGTAACTTAGAACAGTTTTTACAGCCTGTATGATACCAATAATAACAATAAGTAGTAAACTAACAAGGGAATGATATACAAACATATTATATTTGAGTCATAATTCCAAAGATGACCATTATCTTTCAATGGTATACCGAAAGCCCAGAAGTAGGTTCTGGTAGAAATAATATTACTTTTACATTAAATACCTATTAGGCATCTGGAACAACAACAAAAAAAAGGTGGTAGCTAAACCTCACTAATGTTATCCACATCCATGATTCTAAATGCTTTAATGATATGCACATGAATGTTCATTTATACTTTATAGCCTCACAGCCTATTACAGGAGGATGAAACTAACCCTCACATGGTGCAGATGAGTACACTGAGATCCAGATGGGTTAAATAGGACAAACTAACGGTTTGTAGAAGGGCTGGGGCGAGCACCTGGCTCTCTTTATCCGCCCAGCACAGAGCTTGCGATCTTCCATCAGTGAACATAACAGTGATAAATCATTGCCAATAACTCATAAAGGCTGTGGTTCTCACTTAAACTCTCATTTGGGTTGGAGTTTAGGGACGCTTCTGAAATAAGCTGGTTTTTCATTCACAGGCAACCAACGGCCAGGAAAAATGAGGATTATGACTTTGCCCTCTGAGTAGGATGAGAAGTGGGAAGTAGCTGCCTGCTGTATGCAGCATTAATTAGCCACAAGGTCCCCTTGTGTAGAAATACTTTATAGGAGCGCCTGGGTGGCTCAGTGGGTTGAGTACCTGACTCTTGATTTCAGCTCAGGTGTGATCCCAAGCATGGGATTGAACCCCACATCAAGCTCTGCACTGAGCATGGCTCTTGCTTAAGATTCACTCTCTCTCCCTCTGCCCCTCTCCCCTGCTCTCACTTCTCTCTCTCTCTAAAAAATAACAAATAAAAGGAAAATACTTTATAAAGATCATGACTACCCTCTGTCATGGCATCTGCGCTGCAAAGAAATCAGGGCAGTGGTGGACTTCAAGCTGTATCACAAAGCTATAATCATCAAGACAGTATGGTACTGGCACAAGAACAGACACTCAGATCAATGGAACAGAATGGAGAACACAGAAGTGGACCCACAAATGTATGGCCAACTAATCTTGGACAAAGCAGGAAAGAATATCCATTGGAATAAAGACAGCCTCTTTAACAAATGGTGCTGGGAAACTAGACAGTGACATTCAGAAGAATGAACCTGGACCACTTTCTTACACCATCCACAGAAATAAACTCAAAATGGATGAAAGACCTAAATGTAAGACAGGAAGCCATCAAAATCCTAGAGAAGAAAGCAGGCAAAAACCTCTTGGACCTTGGCCACAGCAACTTCTTACTCAACACGTCTCCAGAGGCAAGGGAAACAAAAGCAAAAATGAACTACTGGGACCTCATCAAAATAAATATCTTCTGCACAGCGAAGGAAACAATCAGCAAAACTAAAAGGCAACCAACAGAATGGGAGAAGACATTTGCAAATGACATATCAGATAAAGGGTTAATATCCAAAATCTATAAAGAACTTCTCAAACTCAACACCCAAAAAACAAATCATCCAGTGAAGAAATGGGCAAAAGACATGAATAGACACTTCTCCAAAGAACACATCCAGATGGTTAACAGACACATGGAAAAAAAATGCTCCACATCACTCATCAGCAGGTAAATATAAATCAAAACCACAATGAGATACCACCTTACACCTGTCAGGATGGCTAACATTAACAACTCAGGCAACAACAGATGTTGGCAAGGATGCGGAGAAAGAGGATCTCTTTTGCACGGCTGGTGGGAATGCAAACTGGTGCAGCCACGCTGGAAAACAGTATGGAAGATCCTTAAAAGATCAAAAATAGAACTACCCTACGACCCAGCAATTGCGCTACTAGGTATTTATCCAAAGGATGCAGGCTTCGCTGTTTTGAAGGGGCACATGCACCCCAATGTTTATAGCAGCACTATTGACAATAGCCAAATAGGGAAAGAGCCCAAATATCCATCGATGGATGAATGGATAAAGAAGATGTGTTGTGTGTGTGTGTGTATGTGTGTGTGTGCACACACACACATACACACACACACACACAATGGAGTGTTACTCAGCAATCAAAAAGAATGAAATCTTGCCATTTGCAACTACATGGATCAAACTAGAGGATATTATGCTAAGCAAAATTAGTCAGAGAAATACAAATATCATATGCCTTCACTCATGTGAGGACTTTAAGATACAAAACAGATGAACATAAGGGGAGGGAAGCAAAAATAATATAAAAACAGGGAGGGGGACAAAAACAGAAGAGACTTAAATTTGGAGAACAAACAGAGGGTTGCTGGAGGGGTTGTGGGAGGAGGGATGGGCTAAATGGGTAAGAGGCACTAAGGAATCTACTCCTGAAATCCTTGTTGCACTATATGCTAACTCACTTGGATGTAAATTAAAAAAATAAATTAAATAAAAATTAAAAAAGAAAAAAAGAAATCAGAGAAATGGATGCAAGAACCATGAAGCATATCAAGCTCAGAATAAAAGAGCAAAGGCTTTCACTTCCCTTGAAATATACAGTGGAATGAAGCACAGTGCAATTTGGATTAGTTTGTGTGTTTTTAACTGTAGGAGAAAGGGAGATCTAAGATTGATCTTCCTCAGGCCTGGGCCATGTGTCTGTGGGCAGGCTTTGTGCCAGCTTCACGGTGACACGGCATCCCATCACTCACATTGGAAGGAGATCATTCATTTATCTCTCCATTGATTCCTTTAGGCCTGAGCACTGGTGCCAAAATCTGAATTACCCTGGAGTGTACAACTCTCTGGAGTCTAAGAAATACACATGCAGTCTAGAAATGTCTGCCAAATGCATATCTGGCCCAAGTTCTTCTCCATGTAAGGGTCTGTTGGGGGCCCAGCTTTGTCCCAGTCATGGAAAGGGGTCACCTACTTGCCTCTCACTGGCTCTAAAAACAAATCATTCTACCCAGCAGACAGTAATCTTTGGGCTGGTTCAGCAGCCTCTCAACATGGCCCCGGCTTTCACTTGGGTGCCCCCTGGTGACTGGGCAGTGCTTGTTTTCCAAATACATTGATCCCCAGACTCCTATCTGGACTGCTAAGATCTGCCTGTATCATCTTCGTTAATCTTGGCGCTCTGGACCCGGTTACCTCACCATCTGTTATTTACAGTCTCCCGGGATGGGTGAAATGTGATGTTGATCTTGCACTTAACAGTATTACCGGGAGTTAGCCGAGAAAAGGCCATGCACCTTCCAGAGAACTAGCTGCAGAGTCTGACCCTGTTCTGATCTGACACAACAGTAGCACCCCCAGCAAGGCCTCTGAACTGGCGTCCATAATGCCACATGATGTATAGAACCAGTTTAACATGGGGATGAGCCTGGTGGCATAGAACATAAAGCCGCCAGATGAGGAAGGCAGCAGGATGTAACAGAGGCTGGTGCTGAGCCCGGACTCCATGCCTTCACGACTTTCACTCTTTCTGTCCCTCATTAGCTGGATGGCCTCAGGACAGATCCGGAACTTCTTTAAGTCCCAATGTCATCATTTGTAAAATAGGAATAATAATCTCAAATCCCCTCAGTGATGACTACACCTATTACATTTCTTGCTGTGGGGCCTGGAGCATCATAAGCTTTTAATAAATGGTGGCTTTTATCATTATTATCATGACTAATAGAATGTGTGGAAGTGCTGGAATATAGTAATTGTGAAACAAGTGTTTGTGGAAGGATGCTGGTTATTTCAACCCTTTTTTTTTTAATCTCCTCATAAATGTATAGGACAGCAAGTGCCCATAAATCTTTTTTACTGACTCCTACCTTTACTGTGTCTCTTGTTTCCTGCATCGTGTAATTATCACTATGGCTATTCCCAAGTCCCAGAGAGTGCCACGACACAGTGTCCGTAATGATGCTTAGGCCTTTCTGTGACACTAAACAGTGTCTGCATTCCTCATATCTCGCATCCTCACAGCAGCCCAGTAGGGCATCGGAACAGGTGTTATCCTCAGTCAGTGGATGAAGTCATTAAACATCATTTACCCAATTAGGTGTCAGAGAAAGGACCAGAGCTCAGATTTTATGATTTCTCACCCTAAGCTCTAGTTCCATACCATAGGCAAGTGTATTATATGCTCCAAATGACCCCCAGAACCTGCGAGTCAGATGGTTAAAAGAAACTATGTCACATAAAACTCCTTCCACCTGTTCTAAGTCTATATTGAGCAAAGCTATTCTGCAACGCATCAGACATCAACTAGAAGCATAACCAACCCCGTGTAAGGGGCAGTGGTGACTCTAAAGCGCTCTCTCTGTCCATAAGGTGGCTGTGGTCTCTTTAAAGAGATAACGTAACCATCATGATGGCAGCAGCATGAGGTCAGATATAATTTTGCAGCTACAATGTAAAGGAGCATTAGAAGACTTACATACTAGAATCTGAGCCAAGGTGGGCTTGATTTTGTGTAATTCTTTTGTATTCCTTGAGTTTCGGGTTGTTTGATTATTCCTCTCCCAGAAAGGACCTAGAAACAAGACAAGCAAAGGTAACACTTTGGCAAACAAAGATAAATAGGATGTCCTATTTAAGATCTACCCCCAGATTGGGAGAAATTATCTCTATCACAGACTCACAGACACTTGCGTGCGCGCACACACGCGCACACACACACACACACACACCAGAATATTGACATGCTAGAGCTAAAAGCAAAACGCAAAAGATATTATTTTTAAATCTGTCTGGCCCTGGGATGCATCTCTTTTTACCCCATTACAACATCCCAGGAGCTGCCATTTCGTTTGTGAAGATGCCTTAGTTTCCTGATGAACACCTGCATCTGAGATACAGTATAGGTCAGAAAGAAAGAAACCTCTGAAGCAATGTGGTTATGACATTGCAGGATGGTGCACCCATTAAAAATGCCAACCCACATTAAGGGGAATGAAACTTGGGAAGAATTGTTGAAAGCCACCTACGTCATTAGATTCCTTCATGATATAAGTTGCTGTGCAAAGAATTGAGACATTTGTAACACAAGAGCTCCCAGAAAGGGGAAAGTTCTAAATATATTCACAGCTGTCTCCCCTCAGGGTTTAGGGTTTTCTCTGGAGCCAGTTTCAGAGTCTTATTTCAATGGAAAGCTTTTACCCAAACTGAAATGCATTGTGATTCCATCAGGTAGAATCCGTTGAAGGAAATTGCTTCCTGCAATGATATATGATTCATTCATTCACATCTCTGAGCTATTTAGAGGAAATTATCCATGGATTGTATCATTAGTTTAAAAGCCACTGCAGTTGTTTTTCTGTCAGTATAATTTTAAGCCACGTAGGATCATTAGTTGGGAAAACATATTTGAAAAGGGTATATAACTAGTTCTCTCACTGGAACAGGATGATTTATATTGGAGAAACATAGCATTGGAAATTAAACTTTTAAGCATAAATCATTCCTGGGACTGACATCTGAGCCACTCTTCTCCCTTGACATACCCCACTGCAAAGGTGCCCAAAAAGTGCAAAGAGAACTCTAGGGGTACAAAATACTACTGTGAAGATATCCACTAATTACAGCTGTAAAATTGCCATGATGGCAAAATAAGTCTCCGTTGGCTCACTCAGCAAAAAAAAAAAAAAAAAAAAGGCAAGAAAACATTCTAAAGCTTCATTATTCTATTTGACCATTCAGCAGCCTTAGCTTTCCTTAGTTTGGCAGCCTCCTTGAGGGTGGTCAGTGTGGGGCTGCGGACAGATGCTTTGGCATGAATTAGGAGGCAAAAGGGCCACCCAAATTGCTGAAATTGCCATCTTTCTTGGGGTTCTGTTCTTGACTCCTAGGTCACCTCTTCCTCCTTCCTCTACATAAAGGTAAAATTCAACATGAAGATGAAATTCAACATGAGACCCATAAATGTCATTTTGTGGTTTTGCCATCCAGAAACATCAGCACAGCACAGGATTGTTTATAAACTTTATCTTTTGTTCTCACTGTATTTCTTACTATCCAGCACTAGCTGAGCCATTAGAATCTTTCTTGGCGATGGAATACAGTCTGAAATATCTTCATAAATTCCTTAAGCAGAGAGATGATGGAAAATGGAAGGGTGAGTGCAGCCAGACAAGTTTACTAGAATGAAAAGATTATCGTTTGCTTGTTCATTCTTTGGGCTACCATCAGAACTTTGATATTTGTGACTTGCACACATTAGGAGATACACAGAGACATTGAATGATGTTGATTCTCAGGGGACGGAATGTGTCTAATCCACAGCCTTCCCTGATTCAGATGTGACAAAAAGAGCTGGAGGGGTCAATCCCAGCTTTGTCACCTTAATAGTTTTGTGATTTTGAGCAAATCATCTAATCACTTAACCACTCTGCATTTATAATCTTCGTATATAAATCTGAGGACATAATAACGAATAGAATTTTGAGAGCTAAGTAAGCTAACTTATGCAAAGTACTTGGTATAATGCCTAGTTTATATTAAGCAAGTGAAGAGTAGCTATTATTGTTAATAATAATGACATTATTGTTATATTTTTTTCTTACGGACTTGTTTTATTTCTCAAAGCAATATCTCTCCCCAATGTACAAATAAAGAGAAAAAAGTCATCCCCAAATCCAAATTCACATGATTAAATAATAATCAAAGCTTTTAAAAATAGCCCACTTTTGGGGTACCTCAGTGGCTCAGTTGGTTAAGCGTTCAACTTTGACTCAGGTCATGATCTCACGATTCGTGAGTTTGAGCCCTATGTCGGGCTTTCTGCTGTCAGCGTGGAGCCCGTTTCAAATCTTCTGTCCCCCTCTTTCTCTGCCCCTCCCCCGCTCATGAACACTTGTGCTCTCTTTTTTTTTCTCCAAAAATAAACATGAAAAAATAAAAATAAATAAAACAGCTCACTTTTCCCAAATTACATGTTTATGGTAGGTAAATCAATGTCACCCAGTTTAGCAGTAGTGGGATCTATAGGATCTGTCTTCAGGAAAGATGGTCAAAATTTTGTGGCTCCTGAGTGGTTCCGTCAGTTGAGCATCCGACTCCTGATCTCAGCTCAGGTCCTGATCTCGTGGTTCATGGGATCGGGTCTTGCATCAAGCCCCGCTTAGGGCTCTGTGCTGATAGCACAGAACCTGCTTGGGTTTCTCTCTCTCCTCTTCTCTCTGCCCCTCCCCTGTTCTCGTTCTCTCTCTCTCAAAATAAACATGAAAAAAAAATTTTTTTAAGAGTACAAGCTAATTAATTATAGAATGTCCTTTGGGTTAAGGTTTTCTGCTGTCCATCATTAGTTTTGCATTTTATCAAGAATCCCACAGAAATGATGCCATGTTCTCAGTGCATCGTATCAGGAGACCTGATATTCATGAGCCCCATGTTGGGAGAGGTAAACTTGTACCTGCCTGGTGCCTGCCAGATTTCTCCATTGTAGAATTAATTGATAAACACATTGTGCTTATTTGAAGCTACATCTCGGGAATCTTTGGCTCCGCATCATGAAAAGTCTTCCTACTCAGGAGAGAAAAAAACAGTGTTCCCTAATTCATAGGAGATGGCTGACTGTCATAATTTTAAACAAAGAGTAAGGATTATTTCAATAATTTAAATAGATTAATAAAGGAATCAGACTTGCTTTATTCTCTTGTTGTCAAAACCATTGGATTAATTTTTACCCTGATCTTATGTGACATCTTTGTGGCATTTGACATTTTGGCACTTCCTTATGTAAAACACTCCCTGTTTTGATACCTGTGATGGCAATCTCTAGGGTCTCCATTCCTAAATGGCTGGCCAGACTTGCTTCTCTTTCTGACTACTTATATATCTGTTTGGTTCTTTAGGTATATAATGATATATAATGATTAAATATATCTTCAGATAAATACCTTTTTAACAAAAGAAGAAGCTTATTCTGGTAACATAATTTTATGTAGATTTTTTCACTAAGTAACATTGGGATTATTTTCCTATACTTTGAAATACTTATATAAATAATTTTAATGGTGACTTTACATTCTATAGTGGAAATGTACCATTATTTATCTATCATATTCAAGGATATTTATGTTTTCTTTTTAAAAGAAATGTAGTAATGCCATAGCAGGGGTCAGGAAAAAATACAATAACAACAGAAGAGAAAAAAGTTGTTATTTCCCCTTCTCCCAAAATTACGACACATGCACGCGCACGCACACACACACACACACATACACACAGACACACACACATGAAATACTTTGGAAGAACATATACCAAATATCTACAATTAATGTCTTTGGGAGATAGGTTTTGTGTAAATTTTATGTTTTTTAAAAACTTTTAATGTTTATTTTTGAAAGAGAGACAGCGTGTGAGTGGGGGAGGGGCAGAGAGTGAGGGAGACACAGAATCTGAAGCAGACACCAGGCTCTAAACTGCCAACACAGAGCCTGATGCAGGGCTAGAACTCACGAACCACAAAATCATGACCTAAGCCAAAGTCAGACACTTAACCGACTGAGCCACCCAGGCGCCCCAAGAGTAAATTTTATTTTTAAAGTAAAATAAAACCTGAAAAGTATTTTATGTTACTGGAACCAAAGGACCAAATCAGATTCATCCGGGGGGAACGGAACGAATATCGGAAAGAGAAACACTGAGTCGATAACAGAGACCTAGGAGGGAGAGTCCCAAATGGGAGATGACCTGTCCATCAATGTTCACGAGTGGTGCTGCTGAACACTTAACACAAACATGCAAGTGTATTGGAGAATAGCTACATGCACATCCATGTACACACATACATATCTAGGACATCTGGTAAGCAAGACTCATGTGAGCACTGAATATTGAATTTTTGAAATATAACATAGGCAGAATATTATTTGGTATCATGGATATCTGAAAATACATCAGAACAGAAATGAGTGGGATTAATGATATTTATCATAAATATATAATAACTTCTATCACCATCACTTCTTGACGATATTTGAGTCTTAAAATGTGCCAGGTTTTGTGCTAAAACTTTTTATCAGTATTATCTCCTTTAATCTCATCAATTGCTTATAGGGTAAATACTAGTATTATTCACATGAGTAAGAAAACAGACGCTCAGAGAGGTTCGATAACTTCCCAAAAGTCACATTAAAGCAGCAGAACCTATGTTTGGTCCCATCTAGTCTGACTCCAGAGCCCATGTTCTTAAAAACTATACACACAATGTCATTAATTGATTTGTCTTTATTTATTTTTAAGTTAGTCATATCTCTGGGCCCAGCTAGGTAGAAAACATAACAAAAAATCTGAAAAAGATTACATAATTTCTCTTTTTTCTTTATTTATTGAAGTATAATTAGCATACAGTGTTATATTAGTTTCAGGTGCATAATATAATGATTCAACAACTCTGTATATTAATCAGTGTTCATAGCCACAATTTTCTATGTTAAAAAGCAAACCCGAGAAGTTTTTTAACCTTTCACAGTTTAAATAGCTGAAATTTGTGGCTTATTTTGTTTTTTAACTTCCACCCTCTTTATTTTATTGTTTTTGTGAAAATAATGCTTAACATGAAAACTATCCTCTTAGCAAATATTTAAGTATACAATACACTATTGTTAATGATAGGTGCTGTGCTATATTGTAGATCTCTAGGATTTATTCATCTTGTCTAACAGAAACTTTGCACTCTTGGGGCGCCTGGGTGGCTCAGTCGGTTAAGCATCCGACTTCAGCTCAGGTCACGATCTCGCGGTCCGTGAGTTCGAGCCCCGCGTCAGGCTCTGGGCTGATGGCTCAGAGCCTGGAGCCTGCTTCTGATTCTGTGTCTCCCTCTCTCTCTCTGCCCCTCCCCCATTCATGCTCTGTCTCTCTCTGTCCCAAAAATAAAAAAATAAACGTTAAAAAAAATTAAAAAAAAAAAAAAGAAGAAACTTTGCACTCTTTAATTAATACTTCACCATTTTCACCTCCCTGGAGCCCCTGGCAACCACTACTTATTCTCTGCCCCTGAGTGTGACTATTTCAGATTCCTCATATAAGTGGTATTGTGTACCATTTTTACTTGTGTGCATGGCTTGTTTTACTTAGTACAGTATGTTCCTTGTTCATCTGTATCATTGCTAATGGCAGGATTTCCATCTTTTTATGGCTGAATAATATTCCATTGTGTATATACCATATTTTGTTAATCCAGTCATCCCTAATGGTTGCTTCCAAATCTTGGCTATTGTGAATAATGCTGCAGTAAATATGCAAGTGCAGATATCTCTTCAAGATCCTAATTTCAATTCCTCTGGCTAAATATCCCGAAGTGAGGGGAGCCTGGGTGGCTCAGTCGGTTAAGCATCTGACTTTGGCTCAGGTCATGCTCTCACAGTTCGTGGGTTTGAGCCCCATGTCAGGCTCTGTGCTGACAGCTCAGAGCCTGGAGCCTGCTTCGGATTCTGTGTCTCCCTCTCTCTCTCTGCCCCTCCCCCATTAGTGCTCTGTATCTCTCTCTCTCTCAAAAATGAATAAAAACATTTTTAAAAATTTAATAAATAATAAATGAATAAATATCCAGAAGCGAGATTGCTGGATTATACGGTAGTTTTATTTTATTTTTTAGGAACTTCCATGCTGTTTTTCACAGTGGCTGCACCAATTTTCATTCCCACCAACAGTGCATACCTGTTCCCTTTTCTCAACATCCTCACCAGCATTTGTTGCCTGTCTTTTTTATAATAGCCGTTTTAACAGATATAAGGTGATACTGTGGTTTTGATTTGCATTGCCCTGATGATTAGTGACGTTGAGCACTTTTTCATAAAACTGTTCACCATTTGTATGTCTTCTTTGGAGAAATATCTATTCAGTTTCTTTGCCCATTTTTTTAAACTTTGTTTTGACTTTTTTAAAAAAACAGTTATTCAGGGGCTCCTGGGTGGCTCAGTCGGTTAAGCGCCCGACTTCAGCTAAGGTCATGATCTCGCAGTCTGTGAGTTCGAGCCCCGCATCGGGCTCTGTGCTGACCGCTCGGAGCCTGGAGCCTGTTTCAGATTCTGTGTCTCCCTCTCTCTCTGACCCTCCCCCGTTCATGGTCTGTCTCTCTCTCTCGCTCTCAAAAATAAATAAACTTAAAACAAAACAAAAAAAACAGTTATTCATTTTTGAGAGACAGAGCACAAGCAGAGGAGAGTCAGAGAGAGAGGGAGACACAGAATCTGAAGGAGGCTCCAGGCTTCAAGCTGTCAGCACAGGCACTGACACGGGGCCTGAACCCACAAACCGCAACATCATGACCTGAGCAGAAGTCAGACACTTAACCAACTGAGTCATCCAGGTGCCCCTCTTTGCCCATTTTTTAATTGGATTATTTATATTTTTGACATTGAGTTATAGGAGTTCCTTATATATTTTGGATATTAACCCTTTATCAGATATGTGGTTTCTTTTAGCCCATTGCATATGTCACCTTTTCATTTTGTTAATTGTTTTCCCTTTGCTTTGTAGAAGCTTTTCAGTTGCTTGTTTATTTTAGATTTTTTTACCTGTGTTTTTGGTGTCGTATCCAAGAAGTCATTGCTAAACCCAAAGTCAAAAAGGTCTTCCCTGTTTTCTTTCAGGAGCTTTAGCATTTCAGATATTACTTTTATGTATTTAATCCATTTTGTATTAATTTTTAATGTATGGTATATGATAAGGGTCAAATTTCATTCTTTTATATGTAGATATCCAGTCTTTCCAACACCATTTATTGAAAAGATTATCCTTTCCCCATTCTACATTCTTGATACCTTTGTCAAAGATGAGTTGAATGTATATGTATGAGTTTATTTCTAGGCTCCCTGTTTTGTTCCATTGGTCTAGGTGTCTGTTTTTTATGCCAGTACCATACTGTATTGAATATTGTAGCTTTGTAATATCCTCTGAAGTCAGGAAGTATAATGCTTCCATCTTTGTGCTTCTTGCTCACAATTGCTTTGGCCATTTAGATTCCTTTGTGGTTCCATTTAGAAATCTAGGATTGTATTCTCTATTTCTGTAAAAAAAAAATACCATTGAGATATTGATATGGATTTTAACAATATGAATTCTTCCAATCCATGAATATGAGATGTCTTTACATTTATTTGTGCCCACTTTAATTTCTTTTATTAGTGTCATGTTTTGCAGTATACAGATTTACCACATGGATTATTAGTTCTAACAGTTTTTGGTGGAATCTTTAGGATTCTCTACATGTAATTTCAACGCATCTACAAACAGAGATCATTTTACTCTTTCTCTTCCAATTCAGATGTCTTCTATTTCTTTTCCTTGCCTAATTGCTCTGTTTAGGACTTCTAGTACTATGTTAAATAGAGTGGAGAGTGGGGATTCTCACGTTACAGGAAAAGTTTCCGTTTTATGTCATTAGGTATGATGTTAGCTGTGGGCTTGACATATATGGCATTATTGTGTTGAGGTAAGTTCCTTCTATACCTAATCTGTTGAGAGTTTTTCATCATAAAGTGTGTTCAATTTGGTCAAATGCCTTTCTGCACCTATTGAGATATCATAGATTCCACGTCTCCTTTTTATTTATCCTTCATTGTATTAATGTGTTGTATCATGTTGATTGATTTGTATTTGTTGAACTATCCTTGCAACCCAGTGATAATAAATGAATGAATGAATGAATGAATGAATAAAGAGGATTGTTGAGGCCCTCTACTACTATTGTATTGCTATCTATTTCTCCCTTCACATTTGTCAATGTTTGCTTTATACATTCAGGTGTTTCCATGTTGGGTGCATGTATATTTGTCATTTTTATATCTTCCTGTTGAATTGACTATTTTATCATTATGTAACAATCTTCTTTGTCTGTTTTGACAGTTTTTGAATGATATAAATATAGCCATTCTTGCTCCTTTTGGTTACCATTTGCATGGAATATCTTTTCTCATCCCTTCATTTTCAGCTTACAAGTGTTCTTAAATCTGAAGGGTGTCTCTTGGGGCACCTGGGTGGCTCAGTCAGTTAAGCGTCCAACTTCAGCTCAGGTCAGGATCTCGCGGTCCATGGGTTCGAGCCCTGTGTCGGGCTCTGGGCTGATGGCTCAGAGCCTGGAGCCTGCTTCCGATTCTGTGTCTCCCTCTCTCTCTGTCCCTCCCCCGTTCATGCTCTGTCTCTCTCTGTCTCAAAAATAAATAAACGTTAAAAAATTTTAAAAAAAATTTAAAAAAAAAATAAAGGGTGTCTCTTATAGACAGCATATAATTGGATCTTGTGTTTTTATATCCATACAGCCACTCTGTATCTTTTGATTAGTAAGTTTAAACTGCATATTTGAAGACACAGTCATCTCTTCCAGTCTTTACAAATTGGCTTCAGCAGGGAAAGCCCTTCACCAATCAGTCCAGTCAGAGATTCTGAGCAGACCAGATGGTAGGAACCACAGAGAAGGTAGGCTAGAGGGCCCATGGCTAGACCCACTCACTGGGTCTGCACGTGAGTGGGGCTGGTGATGGGGTCTACGAGTTGGTGGGTCCAGTTCTGGGGTCCACAGGTGGGCAGGCCCAGGGTCAAGGTCTGCAATCAGGCTTTTTTTTTTTTTAATGAATGACTCTTCAAGGATTTCTTACAGCTTTATCTAATATCACTGATATACAAAGAACTACACACATTTAATATGTACAATTCATTGTATGCATAGACCACAATTATCCATTCATCCATCAGTGCACACTTGGTTGCTTCCACCTTTTGGCTATTGTGACTGATGCTACTACAAACATGAGTATAAATATATCTGTTGAAGCCCTTGCTTTCAGTTCTTTGGGGTATATTCCCAAGAAGTAGAATTGCTGAGTTGTATGGTAATTCTACTTGTGATTTTTTGAGAAACTGAGTCGATGAATACATTTTCATTTTTAAATTCATACATCTTAAATTATTAGTGAGGAATGACATTTGGAACATTTTCATGGGTCTTGACATTTCTTTGTGACTTATGAGTACATAATAACATTTATAATTTTTCTAATATCAAGGATAGTAACTATTTCCTCTCATGCAAGTTTTGAGTATTTTCCCACTCATTATTTACTTGTTACTTCACTGAAAGGTGATGTGTCTGCTTGTGTATGTATTTATCGTAGGAGTGGGAAGGGAGGGATGGGGCCATTCTTTCTAAAACAAATATTTGCAATGTGAAAATTGAAAGTTCACATTTTGATGTGAAGCATAGTCTTATGCAAATGGCTTCCAGAGAAGATCACATCTGGCATTTGATTCTTTGTCTTTGACACGATCCCTGACAAGCAGGCACACCTGTTTCACGCCCCAAGTTCCTTCTGCCCAGCATTTAAAAAGGTGGATGTTCTTGCAGGAAAAGCAATAAATCTATGGAAGAGAAGCCCATAAAGTCTCGTTCAAGGTGCTTAGTGTGAGAGACTTTGGCAGAAATAGAAAATTCCAGCTATATTGTCACTAAGCTGTTTGAGAAATAGGCAATCAGGCTTTGATTAATGAGTATTTCCTTCATCACTTATGCCCAACCTCTTTACAGCTTATTTCTGCAAACTCTAATACATGGCCCCAGAGGAAATGCTGTTTTCTCTGGTTTTGAGATCTCTTTGCCTCCTAGGTCTAGACCACCCAGGCAGCAGACAGGCTGGGCAAAAAGACTCCAAAAATTATTAGGCTTAAAAAACAACAAACAAAACAGACAACTCTCAAGTATGAAACGTCTACTTTAAATCTTAGCTCACAGGTATCTTCAAATGTCTTGAAATTCTTTTTCTTATATCCCTGGACTGCCAGGTAACTGTTTTTCCTATTCAAAACTTAAGAGTAGCATCAATATGAGTTAGTCAAGCAGAAAGGAAGATGGAAAATGTGTATCTTTGCTTTAATCTTAAGATCAAACACACTCCTTTATAAAAGTGTTTCTCAGTATTTTTTTTTCATTGTAACCCCCCTAAGGAGCCCTTTTAGACAATTTTTCCTAACTGCCCTCCTCCAATGAAATTTTAATATCACAGATATAAACACAATGCATAAACAGTTAAACAGTATATCTGTGCATTCAAAGAGTGAGAATTTTTTCCCACCATCCCCCTTCTGCAAGAAACAATTTTTGGGGGGGCGCCTCGGTGGCTCAGTTGGTTAAGTGTCCAACTTTGGCTCTGGTCATGATCTCTTGGTTTGTGAGTTCAAGGCCCACATCAGGCTCTGTGCTGAGAGCTCAGAGCCTGCTTTGGATTTTGTGTCTCCCTCTCTATTTGTCCCTCCCCCTATTCACGCTCGGTCTCTCTCTCACTGTCTCAAAAATAAACACTTAAAAAAAGACATTTAAAATTTTTAAAAAAAGAACCAACTTTTGAACCCTATTGGGAATGAATGATCTACAAAGTTTTCTCTAGCCATCCCACATTCACCTGTGAATCACAGACTCTCAGAGATATAAGGTAATTTGTCCTAATTGAATTATCCTTACCCACTCATTTTTAGTAGACTCAGCTGGGAAGGTTCTTTTTTAAAAAATACAAATGCTGGGGCTAGCTCTAAGATGTACTCTATCAGATTCTCTATAGTTGGAGCCTGGATCATTTGTTAATGCCAAGTGATTAAGGGTACACTCTAAATTTTGAGCCCCTCATCGAATCCAATCTTTATCTAATAACTTTTAAAGTGGCTCATGTTTATTGAATGCTAATGATGTGCCAGGCCCTGTCTAATTCTCTCAAAGTGCTTAAGTCAACCCTATGAGTTAGGTACTACTATTATTTCTTTTTTATGGAGAAACTGAGGCATAAAGGAATTAAGAAATTAGGCCAGTGATGCACAACTGGTCGAGGCAATCTGAAGCCACAATTGTCACTCTTTACCATTAATCCACACAGCCACCATGTTTATGCCAAGTTTATGCATAAACCCCTTCTTCTCCATGTCCCTCTTGTCCATGCCCTTGCTCAGGAAGACACCAGGGTCTGTGCCTAAGATGCCAGTACTGGTGGTGCTGGAGGGATGCCCTGCAGAAGTGGGGAAGGGTCCAGTCACAATTCCAAACATCACTGCTTCTATGTCCCAAAGGGAAACTGCTTGAGCCCAGAGTCCCATAGATCCCCCTTTCCAGTTCCCTCACTATGGCCTCCAACCCTTTCCTACAAACCAAAACAAGACCAGGGGATGAGGGGAGAGGCATGCCTTTCCCTCTGATATCTACTCTCTCTCTCTCCTCCTGTGCCAGCCCATAAATAAATGCTCTTTTGCCAAAATAAAATAATAACAGCAAAACAAAAGTCATGCATTCTGATTCATGCAAATTGGTGCCACGTTCCCAGCCAGGTCTCCCTGCTCCACAAGAGCAGAGGGAAGCAAGGCTGCTCAGACTGAGGTTGCTGAGCTTCCCCAAAAGTTTCCCTGCTGAGGCTGTAACAAGTTAAAAAAAAAAAATTCTTGTTTAAGAAAGTACCATCCCTCAAGGGGCAGCCCTGTATTTCTCTGTGACTTGAGCAATGTCACCACTCTCCAGAGAATGGAAAAGAGAGGGGATTTACTGCTTAAAAGGCTTCTCAATAACTTACTGGCCTCAGTAGAGAATGCATATCCATAATTTGTGGAGGAAGCGATGAATCACTAGAAAATACATCCTAGTGATTGTAACCCATTAAAGTGAGCTGTCGGCCTCCGGACTCGTTAGCCCAACCCACTGAAATGGAGGGTCTGGGCCAAGGACACCTGGAACTGCTTCTCTCTCCACTGGTGTTTCAGGGCACAGACAGGACCTTTGTCATTGCTGCAGAGGCTTCAAGGTCTATGAAGCCAGGGGTGTGCAAAGTAAGTTCATATGGGGAAAAAAGAGGGGAAAAGAGGGCCCTACTTCATCAGGTCTGTCTTAAAGAGAGAAACTTAGCTATTCCTGCAGGTGATGGGGAGTGTGCATGAATCGGCAAGATTCACATCTGTGGCCAGAAATAAGATCCAGAGGGTGAAGCCTGGGGAGCAGGCTGGGGATATAGAGACATACAATGAGCATTGGTTTATCTAATCCACTTGGCAAAGGGAGACTGAAGGGAAAACAAGAGAGCAAGTAGGACAGAAGTAACCAAAGAAGAAAAAAGAAAATATTTACTAATCAACCCACCAAAGGGAGACAGAGGAAGTTGAAATCAGCATCATAATGTGTCTGTAATTACTCAGCAGTCTGGCAAACTTGGCCCAAGTCTAATGTCATTCTTCTTTTCAAATGCTCGGAGCTCAAAGAGATAGGTTTCCTGTCCCCGTAATTAATGGAAGTGGAAAGCTCAGCAGACATTCTGAATCACACTGACCTGAGCCCCACTGGCTCTTCTGACCACACAATGGTAGCTCTGGGGCTGCTGCCTCCTGACCCACGGGAGCTTTCCATGAGTCCATGAGCACCTTGCCCCTGGGAGAGGAAGAAGGCCAGTAGGAACAACTGGGGGGTATTACCCTCTTCTGATCCCACTGAGGCATCACTATAAGAGCCTTTGCAGACTGAAATGAGAAGCAGCCCCCTGCCCCAGTATTCTTATTTCTTTCACCCAGGGCTCTCATAAAAGAAAGCATCCACTCCTCCTCTAATACAACCTCAGAGACATCACTTATACCAAGATATCGCTGAAATTTCTTCCCCTCGGTGTTTTCACATTTTAACTGGGACCAATCCCTATGTCAAAAAGAATGAATTGCTAAGAGCAGGATTTTAGTTAATAGCCAGCCTTATGAGTAGGCTGGGCCCCAGGAAATCACCCTTGATAGGGCTTATAAGACACTGAAGGACCCAGTCTCTGCCCAGGTCTCTAACGTATCCAACCCTTTGGGACGCCCATCTCCCCCTCAAACACACCACCATCTCACCAGCCCCAGGGTCTTTGCACATGCCCTTCTTTCTATCTGGAACTCTCCCCTACAGTTCCTCACATGGTTAATAGTCCAGCTTAGCCTTCACATCCCAGAAAAAATATCATTCCTTCAGGGAAATCCTCCTTTGTTGCAGACTATGAATCTGGAATTCTTCCTTGTCCAGCAAAAGAACAGATGCAGAACTGAATACAAGAGAGGGGCTAATGCCCAGGAGGCGACAAGAGCCCTGAAGAGGGGTTTCGTCTCCATATTTCTTGATCTCACAAGATATTACCCACATGGTGAACATGAAGAAAACAACATCTTACATGCGTAAATGTGGAGAAGACAATCAGACAGTAATCATTAACTTGTGTGTGTAAGAAGCAAAGGGTCTGGCAGGGGTGGGGTGCAAATGGAGTTTGTGATCAAGGTGCCAGATGGAAAGTAATTTCCTGCAGGTGATCTAACAGGTTACTCGTGATCCCATTAACATTAAAACATCTTGCTAGCTAACCTTGGGCGTTTTGCCCTAAGCTTTTTTCTAACCCATTTATGTAAGTAGAATCTATTTCCCCACACTCCCTGCTTCCCCAGACAAAGTCAGGCCTCCTTACTCTAGGCTCCCCAGCATCATGCACTGCTTCTCTGCAGCACATATAATCCGTTCCTTCTTTGCCATAAAGGCAATAGAACAGCGATAAAGGGTCACAACAAGCTTGACAGCTTCCAGCTACTTAAAGAGGGTCTGTGAGGCTGGGAGAGTGGAAAGGGGAAATGAGTAGGTTCAAAAGGCAAATGAGTCAGGCCCATAAAAGCTTAATTCAGGATTTTATTCTAAGCGCAACCAGAAGATGCTGGAGGGTTTAAACAATGGAGTGATACAATCTGATTTATATTATGAATGGTTCCTCCAGCTTCTGTGTGGAAATGGATGGAGGTAGGAACAAGGCTAGGAATATAGTGGGGTTGTGCTAGGGGTATTTGGTAGAGGAGGAGTAGACTGATTCAGTGTGTATTTTGAAGGAAGACATCACCCAGTGTATTGCTAGATGGAATGGAATGTTTGAGGAAAAGAGAAGAATCAGCGTGTGGCTTGAGTAACTAGTAATGTGGCATTGTTTGTTAACATGGGGAAGACTGGGAAGGAGTAGGCAAGGGAGGGAAATCAATGTTGTCTTGTCTTGGTGAGTTAAACTTGAAAACTCTTTCAGATATATAAGTGGAAATGTCAAGAAAGCAGATGGTCCTGCTAGGAAAAGTCAGAGCTGGGAAAAGATACCCAGCAATCATCGACCTATAGGCAGATTTAGCAGGATCAAGGCTACTGGCCAAGTACAATGAAGGAAAGGGTTGGCATCAGTATGGAACCACAAAGCCTGAGTGAGCAGGGAAAGAAGGACCTGAGAACAGTGGGACTAGGGGAATGGAGCAGTGAAAGTCACCAGAGGGTGATGTAATGCCTCAGAGGGAGTCCTGGAGCAGGAGGGGTACAGGGATAGGGGGTGGTTGTCAGAGGGTATTTAAGGAGGCAGTGACCTCTACCTTGGGACTCACCTCTTTAGGTTAGCCCTCACATTCCAGTCCCAAGCCCCTGCTATGCTGCTGGAGTTACTCTGCTCCAAAATGTCTTCTCTGCTTTTTAGGTTCCCTTCCTTCCATGGAGGCTGTCGCACACTCTGCAACTTTAATCCAGCTTAACGTGCCTGCGGGCCGCCTACGCATTGACCATTATATGAGTTCTAGAAAGGCTCCACATGCATTCATAAACACCTTCCCAAATCACTTCCTGCTTGTCGCTGCTCTGCTTGATTTCTCACCCTGCGCTACTCTGCACAGCCCCCACACTCTTTGCTCTAGTCCAGAGTCTCGGGTCCACTGTCCATGCAAGATCGTGCTTTCTGCTCTGGATTCCATCAGATGGCAATCACTGCTCCATTTAACTCCGTGGCACTAAGCCTCTGAACTGACATGGCACCCCAGCTGGCCCTGCCCAGTTCTCCCTGAGGCACAGGATTAGAAAACACCCACAACCCCCTCTACGGCCCCCTCCGTGGAAGGCCTCCACCAGCAGGTGCCATCTCTGCCCTGATGAGCTCCACCTCCCATTTTCTCTTTATACTTGAGAATATGTTCCCATCTGCTTTGTAAACATGTTCTTTCTGGCATGTTTCAATTGTCTGTAGAAATGTTATTCTTCTCCTTAGTTTCTTTCTTTCTTTTTTTTTTTTTTAACATCTTTTTATGGAATTCCATCTCAATCTTTTTGTTGTTCATTTTTATAAGGAATTTGGTTGCTTTTCCTTCCTAACGTCATGGCTCTAGAGCCCCCTCTTCTGCTGCTTTTGTGAAATGTTCACAATAGGTTTCCCTGTCTAAAAATCCGTCTCTCCTCTTCTTTCACCTGGACTTTCTTTTTTCTTTGTCTCTGTTGATCCCGTGCTGCTATGTTGGGTCTTATTCCCAGCAGTTTCCACTCACGGTGGGGCCCTGTCTTGGAAGGGAGTTTTGTCTGGTTAGTTTTGAGGGCTTGTGGGTCCCTGACTACCAGGCCCTTCAGATCTTGTCACTTGCACACAGCCTAGCAGAGTCTAAAAACTCCTCCAGTTCCAGCCATCATTCTCAAGTTGGCCTAGTACATTTCCAGTGAGTGCCCATCTATTTGTTTGGGAGATTATGGCATACATCAGATGCCCTGTTGCTCTCCTTTGCTTTCTCCAGCACAGATGTTGATACAATTCTAGTCTTGGAGTGTTGGCGGGTTCATGAAGATACTTTGTCAATTAGCTTTTGTGCCAGTGTTGGCTATGGATTTGGGGAGTTGGGGGAGGAGGGTCTATCTAATTGCTTTGTTTAATTTTAGAGGTATATGTGGAGAAATTACAATATTATGCCACCACTGCCATTTTCCCAGAATCCCTTGGTTTATCTGTTTATCTGTTATCTTTTAACAACACTCTGAGGTGCTTACCATTATTTTTCCCATTATATAGATGAGGAAGCTAAAGTCTAGAGATTTAAGCAAATTTCTTAAGGGAAAATATTGTAAGCAGTAGAAATTAGATACAAATCCAGGCATTCAGCCGATGTAGCATATACTAACCACTCTGCAAGGCTTCATTTAGCTGTCCGTAAGCTATCAGAAGGATGAGTAGAAACTGAACAAATGAACAATAGGGAAACACTTGTTTTCAGTTGAAAGAACAGGATAAACAAAGGCCCTGAGGCTTCCCTGATTTTGAGGAATTGAAAGAAGCCAGTGTGGCTAGCGACTTGTGAGACATGGGAGGATTGCATGAGATGCTGCACGAAAAAGAAGCCAAAGTAGATTATTCAGGACATTGCAAGCCATGGAAAGATTTTGCATTTTATCTTATATGCAATGCAAAGTGGTCCAAGAAACTCTAATTTTACACAATGGAACTCAGACGAAGGATTACTTTACTCCACTTAAAGAACTAAATTCTGTGTCTTTGGACCTAAAAAATGATTTGACCACAGAGAAGATGGGTGAATCACACAGCATAGTGCATTCATTGCCTTTTAGGAAATGAACCAAGATAGGAGGAAAATGGTACCCAGGGAATGGAAGAGTCATGAGAAAGGAAGATAGATAGCTTGGATAGGGGACCAGTTGGAGAAAACCCTGGACAGTCCTGCTCAGCAGGCTCCTGGGAGCAATGGCCTTTCTACATATCAGTTGCTCCGGAGGGAACAATGGTGACCGAGCCATGGATCCCGTGACATAGTCAAAGCTAAAGAGAGCTGCTGCTTTAGGCTGACTACAACAGCACATTCTTTCAAGAGTCTGCATCCCTTTTATAATTTTTGGGACTCTGCATCAGAAGGTCAGCAGTATTCACCTGTCAAGATATTTTGGGTAGTAATGACTCCCCTTTCTTGCTATTCATATCAATTGCCTTTTGTTATAGTCACCAAGGCTTTGTGAGTTGGCTTTGTGATATGTCTTCCAGACAATGTAATATTTGGCACTTTCTCTATTCACATTCAAGCTTCAGGAAAAGTATCAGGGCCTGTGATTCAGGCATTATTTTTATCTACACTACATGGAGGAGAGTTGCTAAGATGCTGTGGGATTGTCTTTCTGGGATTTCATATGTTTGATAAATAAAGCAGAGTCACTTTTCCACACTCACTTTTAATTTCTAGAGCTGTTCTAGGTTTGCATTTTAAACTCTGCCTTCTATGGAATCATTGGGAATTATTTTTTAATGTTTTCTACGATTTATTCTTGAGAGAGAGAGAGACAGAGTGTGAGCAGAAGAGGGGCAGAGAGGGAGACACAGAATCTGAAGCAGGCTCCAGTCTCTGAGCTGTCAGCACAGAGCCCGACATAGGTCTTGAACTCATGAACTGCGAGATCATGACCTGAGCCGAAGACGGACACTTAACCAACTGAGCCACCCAGGTGCCCCTAAATCATTGGGAATTATTTATGGAAAGGCCACGGGAGAGGGAAAGGGTCATGGGTCATAGGCCATAGCCCAAAGGGAGGTCAGGACAGCTCTGCTCAGCTAAGGGCAATCATGGGAGATTATCACTAGTCATCCAGCTAGTTTAGATGGCAGGTAGGAGGTGGGGTAGGAATAAGGTGAGGGACTCGGGACAATGCTGGGGTGTGCAGCTGAGGCACTTGGTCCCTGGAAGGGAAAGGCGGCAGTAGTGAGGCCATCATAAGATTTGATGCTTGACATGAGCGTGATTGTTTTCTACTCAGCTGGAGCTACTCTGGATGGAAACTGGTGCCTCCAATTTAGTTACACACCCCTACATGAAACCTCTCTTCCTACACCAAATGAGCCAGGCATCCTTTACTTAGCATACCAGTGCTTCTCAACATTACCTGGGAACACATCAGAATACAAAATAGGGACCCCATCCCAGAACTACTGAATGAGAAACTCTGGGAGGGGGGCCAGCAATCTGTCTTAACAAGCCCTCCAGGGCATCCTCATGCTCCCTGAAGACTAAGAACCCGCGCATCACATTAAGCCTAGAAGCTACGTAGGAAGCATGGGGTGGCCCCTGAAGTCTCCTTACCTCTGGGGATGTGGCATTTTCCCTGCATCGCTGGCATAGACCAAACCGTGTACTTTCCATGTGCTCTCCATTCAAGCCAGACCCTGTGGAGGAGTCAGAAGTCAGGGCCAGCTGGAGGGCACATCCTGGCAAACTTGCTAGGGAGCAAGGGGATCTGTGCCTTCTACATAGTCACAACAAGTAGGCTTTAGAACATGCCCTTTTCCAAACTCCTCCTTATGCAGTCAGAATCTTCATCATCCACTGGTAAAGGAGAGCAGAATAGCCACCTTAAAATATACCACATCGGCATATTGATTACTTTGAATTAAAGTTACTTGAGAAACAGCTGATTCAAGAAGGACACTCTGACCTCCTTTGTCCTCCTAAAAGCAGGAAATAAATCTCCCATGTGAATGTACGCTCCCTATATCAGGAGGATGGAAGGCATCCTTATTGCCAGAGACCAGGAATTCGGGGCTGAGAGGGCTCTATAAACAAACCTTGTTACCTCATTACTAATTAGCTATCCCAAGCCCAAATACCTTTTTTTCATCAATTCTTCACAAATTTGTTGCCTTGCCTAAAAAGTATAAAAGATGCCTGCTTCGGCCAGTTCTTTGAGTCTCATATTTTTATGTGCTCCCCTACATATGAAATTAAATTTGATTTTCTCCTATTAATCTGCCTTATGTCTATATAATTATTAGACCAGCCAAAGAATCTAGATGGGAAGAAGGGAAATGTTTTTTTCCTCTCACTGACAACTCCTTGTCCCAGGTTGAATATCAGTTTATCTGCATTTGTCTAAGCAGCAAAGGAAGGCAATTTCCACAGATGAGGGTCAACTAACTGTGTTCATACACTCCACCTCCCATATAATGATGATGACGACGACGGTGATGATGATGATGATGATATTATCCCACTGGAAAGTCATCTGCTTCATCAACAACAAGATTAATTGGGACATCTGGGTGGCTCAGTTGATTAAGCATCCACTCTTGGTTTCGGTTGGGGCCATGATCTCATGGTTCGTGAGTTCTAGCCCCGCATCTGGCTCCTTGTTGACAGTGTGGAGCCTGCTTGGGATTGTCTCTCCCATTCTCTGCCCTTCCCATTTCATGTGTATGCTTGCCAACACACACTCTCTCTCTCTTTCAAAATAAATAAATAAACTTAAAAAAATAATGAAATGAATGTACGATGGATACTTGGAAAAAATCTCTTAAAAGGCAATCTTTAGGAATCTTCCCTACTACAAAAATGGGGAAACATTTCTCTCCTCTTGCCCATCACTCAGAATCCTTTATAGAATCACTTGCACTAATGTTTGCAATAAATCCAAGTTTGGGAGGGTGGAGTTTGTTCTTGTTGTTTGTAGTGTTTTATCTTATTTTAAATGGAGGTTTGGAACAAAGACTTCAGAATCAGAAAGATTTAGAAATACACAACTCACTTGCTGTGTATCTTGTAATCTAGAGCAATCGACTTAGCCTCATTCAGCCCTTCTAGGGCTCTGTTTTCTTATCTGTCTAGTGGAGATGACTGCCTATTTTACATAGTTGAGCAAATTATAATAAAATAACTTGTGCTTACTCTGTAGAGTACCTTTTTGTCTTTCCTGCTGTTTTCTCTTTTACTTGCCTTGTGTAATATTCTTGCACACAGGAACCTCATGGGTGAGACTCCTTTCCATAAGGGAAAATGAAAGATATCACCTTGTGACTTTCCAATTTTTAATAATCCTTATATTAGTAAAATCAAATCCCCCACTGGACTAGAACATTTCCTTCTCTCTATAAGCCTCTAGACTTTGTGTCTCATATCCACCTGGAATGTTAGAACCAAAAAGGGCCTTAGATTTGGTCCATTTAATGTATTTTTTTTCTTTTTACAGTTGAAAAAACAGTGATCACTAAAGCCAAGATGACAGGTTCAAGGTCATTTGGTTAGGTAGTAGCAAAGCACAGATTCAAATCTATTCTTGTCCATCTTCCATTCTGTTATCCTACCTAACAGCTAAATTGAAGACACCACAATTTTCCCTTGGTTAGCTTCCTGCTAAATTTTTAAAAAACTGGAAAGAATCTGATTTTTCTTCCACTCAATCCTGGCTCAACATTATGCACCTACGTTTTTTAATCAACAAATAATGGAACAGGCATGATCATGAATATACTTCAGAGAGCAGAAAGAGCAAAATAATTCCATGGATCTCAAACATCTTTTTAAAAACAATAATCTTTGCAGAGTCCAGTAAGGAAAAGCAGAAGCCCTCCCAGACCACCCACACGGTCCTGCATTCAGGAACACCCAACAGGAAGCCGAAGACATGACCCAGAAAGGAAGCTAATTAAAGCACACAGCAGGGAATGAAGCCGGCCACCTGCATCATCAATAACCAGTGTTTGTTCAAACAACTGTAGCATTGAAAGAAGAAAAAGTAAAGAAAACTCCACTGTTGTAGTTGATTCCAAGAGAGGCGTGCTATGATTTCTTTGATGTTCCACCACAGGATTTCTTCAATAAGCAGCCCGGCCTGAAAACAGAGCTGCCCCATTGGGAGGTCAGTACAAAACCAAATGATATCAGGAGAGGATGGACCCAAAGATCACTACATGTGTGACGAGGATACAGAGCAAGACTGTTTCCAAATGTCAGATTTGTACTTCCTGATCCCCTCCTCTTGGGCTCATGGGTCTTAAACCCTTGATAATTCACTTTGGGCCATGATAGTATCATCCACTACTGACCTCTTTGTGTTCCTACTCAAGACTTACAGAAAAGTTGGGAATGTGAGCTCCTGCTTCTGTGTCCACCACTTTCTTGTGGCCCCAACACTGGCAGAGGCCATATAGGAAGCTCTTCACCAACTCAACCCTAACACAACACATTGCTGATGGTATCATAGTCCTGCTCATACATTCCTCAGGCCCCTGTCTTTCTCTCAGATAACACTATTTACTCCTACTTTTTCAACTCTTCATGATCCCTTTCCCTAATGATGCCTCTGGAACAGTCTTCCCTCCCCTCCCCCACCCCCCCAATGACTGAAAAATAATCCTCTGTTTCAGTGACTCCTACAGCCACTGGGCTTTCTATTCACCAGTTCCCTCCACTTATGTCTTTGAATGATACAGCTTTTGGAATATCAGTGATTTGTGCTTATCTATGTAATACCTGTGTGTCTCTTCACTCTTCTTATCCACATTTAACTTGGACTTAAATATCCCAGTGAGCTATCCACAGTGTAAGAAAAATAAAAAGGTTCTCTAGGAGCCTCCTAATTTCCCCAAGACATATGCTTTGGTTGTTATCCTTAAGTATTATTGTTAGCATTATTTAACAGTGAACTGGCTGCTAGAAGAAACAGAGATGTATTCCCTTCTCAGTGAGTTAACAACTTAAATCATAAAAAAAGCACATATGTATGTTCGTTATACATAACTTCCTTCAGTTTCTGCATATGTGTGTGTGTGTATTTAGAGAGTATACACACACACACACACACACATCAAGGAAAGCACAATAGGAGAGGAAACAAAATACTAAGGAGATTGGTAATTACGTTGTAAGGATGTTTGAGGTGCACAGAGGGGTGTATGCTTCTGAGCATATGTTGGCTAAAGCCTGGGAACCCGCCAAAAGGCACTTGTGAGACCCTTGGAGAGTTTCTTGGATGACTTAAACTGGCAGCAAGCTAGTTTCCAACTGGAAAATATTTCCTTTACTCAGTTTAAACAGTCAGTGTTAATTGTTCTAATCACTTTGAAAAACCACCTGCAAGTCCCTGGATCATGGAGGCTATTCCTTGGCCACTCCCAGATGGGTCACAGCTTGCTGTTACAGCATGGGCTATAACCTACACAGTCATTTTCCCTACAGAAGAGAGTATGTTTCCAGTATGCACAAGACACTAGCAGGCCCTAGGTCTCTGTCTTCATGGAGTTTACACTCCGGTGGAGTGGACATGCTTACATGTAAACCCATGCGATTATGTGTTTCATTATACCCGCTTTGGAGGTCAAGTCCTGTGAGAGTTCATGGCAGAGACCCAGCCTCTGGGAAGGGAGGTGGGCAGAGAAATTTTCTCTGGAGATGGGGCAATTAAGCAATGATATAAGAGGTAAGCAGGGATTAATCAGAAAAACAGAGGGGTTGGCAGCATCTGGAGGCCCATTAGCACAGAGAGGGTGACACAGTTGAGGAAATGGACACTGGCCAATGTGACTAGGACACAGGCAACATTAGCCATACATGAGGTTGGAGAGTCAAACATGGACCAGATCAGGAAAGGTCCTGTGGCTCACGTAGACAATTTTGAATTCTATTCCAAGTACAATTGCTAGTCACTGGAGTGTGTTAAACAGCTGGATTTGTGGTCTGGTAACTATGGAACATGGAGCAAGGCTTGAATGTTTAAATCACGCTTATCTTTGGCCGATATAAAGAAATAGTGCTTTGAATATCTCTCCAATTTGTGCATGTCTTTTTACAAATTAAGAATGTCATATGAGGCCTTTATCCTCTCAACACCTGGGATCCGGAATTCCATTTGGAATCTGTGCTTCTAACTGTCCCGACAGGATGGGGGATAAGTCTGGTTCTGTTTTGGCTCTGGGGACACAGCAGACACACCACTTGTGTGCTACTTGTCTGCCCTCTTGTGTTTACTTCAGATCCACTACTGTGTAAGCCTGGTTTCCACTACAGAGCAGTCTGGGAGTGTGAATGAGGGAGGAGACGGCGGGTTGGGTCTGTAGGGAAAACAGCGTCTAAGTCACAACACGGAGGAAAGTAACGCCATCTTCCTCACCCTCATTCCCCTGACCTCCCGGGATGCATGTTAAAAACTTGGGTTTATGAGATTAGCCTGAATAGCTATGGAGTTTTGAAAGGGATTAAACATCGATTTAAAGTTAGCAGCCTAAAAATTGACCAAATCCATACAGATTACGGAAATCAACATCCTGAGGCATAGTCTCGTTTAGTAAGAGCTCATTATTAAGAAGGAAATTTTGTTGATCCTGAGCCACTTCTGCCTCCTCAGATCCATCCTGGGGGCCATTGCCCCCCAACTAGTCTTTCTGTCAGCATTTCCTGGCACAGCCCTTGTTTGCTTTCATTCCTCTACCAGCCAGCAACTACTCCACACGCACCCAGTCTATCTCCTCATGACTCTTCTCTCTCTCTCTCTCTCTCTCTTTTTAATTCTTAGTGATTTCTTTACAGAATAAAATTGAATAAAGGGAAATGTATGAGGAAATTGTACACAATATTATTATCTCAAGAAGACCTTCCTAAAAGTCAGTTCCATTACATGGTAGAATGAGTTCCCTGGAGAAATAAGAGGACAATCACCCGAGTTATTTAAAAATCAACTGGACAAAACCACCAAGGATGTGCTGGCAGGAAGACCCCAGTCTCAGCCCTCCTAGAATGAAGAAAAGGAACCTAATAAGATTTTTCTCTCCTTGTCTCCCTTTTTCTGTAGGCTGAATTCTTTAACTCATACTGAAATCAGTTATATCCAAAGACAGCAAGATTTACTGCTTTCCTGTGGCCAAATTCATCAGAAAGTAGAACAAAAGCTAAGGAGGGGGATATTAAAGAATCCCTTCTTTGACTATCAGTGACCACCCTGGTCCCATGGGAGCAAATCAATGCAGGGCTTTCATTCTACACCTGCTCATGATTCTGTGTTCAAAGCAAAAATTCTCTGAAAACAGGAGGGTAAGTTCTGCTAACATTTCATGGCAAAAACTGCTATATTATACGTAGCTTCCTGCAGTATCTGCAGATAATTTTTGTCCATCAACAAGTAAAGTTTTATCCCCCAAAATAGCACCTGTTTTTCTATTATATGTTTATGGTAATTTCTCTGAAGTCCAAGGATTATTTTTTTGTTTACAGCCTTGCAGAGCTTTGCAGTAATTTTTTTTCAAAATCAAAACATGTAAAATATAAGCACTACTGTCTTAGGACAGGTCAACGTCCTTACTGTCTAGCACTCGAGGGTCCAAGGAAGTGTGGTGGCTTTCTATAGGGCATGCTCAAATAACCACATCCTTTGACTTTACCCCAAACTTCATTGAAAAGTCTACTATAATTTGATCATTTGATAGTGCCTCATACATAGAGCACTTGTACTTTGTGAGCTCTTTTACAAATACCCACTCTTTTGATCTTTAATTTGAGCATTATTGAGCTCATTTGACAAATTAAGGATCTGAAGCTCAAAGGGGGGAAGTAATTTGCTCAGTGAATAACACAGAGATAGCAAGAGCAGGCCGGAATACAACCTCGGATCTGTCTACAAAACCCAGGATTCTTCCCATTCAACTACCTTGCCCTTCTCAGGGATTTGGGGAGCCTTGACCTAGAAACCTGCAGATGACAGTTTTGAATGCTGAATCCTCAATCTATGTCAGACTGAAAAAGCTATGCACTCAAATAGAAATGATATATTAATAAAAATGCTGTTTTAATCAATAGCCCAGATGAAATAGCTGCTTATCTACTTTCAAGTATTTTTCATTCACAGGGAAACAATCATGCAAATTAATATGGACTTTTTGTCTCTAAGTTGAAGGAATTCACCTGATTCCCCCAAATTGGATCCATTCTGCCTAATCTCTTTGCAGAACCCTCTTTTCCCCACCTCTCCTACCCAATCCCCTTTACTCCACCAGTCCAGAGTACCTCGGGGTGAGCCCCTGAACTTCAAGAAAGCAGTGTATTGCAGTATCAATAACTTACTGTTAACTAGGTTTCGCTGGAAGATCAAGCAATGTAAACCCACACAACATCTTGAGCAGGAGCTCTCTGACTTCTAGAGCTGACTGTTTCTCTGCTAATTCCAAGGAACCAACAAAACTGCAGAAACTTAACCTTAAGAATGGCAAAGAGTAAAGGAAGCAAGCTTGCAAACAGAGAATTAATGCCTTACTAAAGGGGGCCTCGATCAAGTCTTTAATGAGACAAACCATCACCCTTTGAAGAAAGGCAGGACCTGATATTTGCTTCTAACTAACAGAATATGGCAAAGGTGATGGGACGTCATTCCCATCTGACTGGATTGACGAAGTAAACAGTCATGTTCATAAAGCCCATGTAATAAGAAACTGCAAGTGGCCTCTAAAAGCTGAGAACAACCTCCAATCAACATCCATCAAGAAGCTGGGACCTTCAGTCCTACAACCACAAGGAAATTAATTTTGTCAACACAGGAAAGAAAATTAATACATCATGCAAAGATACATTTGCCCAAAGAATGAAATAATACTTGAGTGGACCAGTTAGACATCAAAACGGTACACAGTTATGTTTTCAATAATTTTTCTTAACAGCTAAATGGCCCTCATTAAGTGGCTTTGCCCTTCTACATCTTGGTTACTGTATCCTTAAGTTGCTGGAGGATATAGTGAGATAGTATATGTAAATCACATAAGTACCCCCTATGACCTAGGTGTCTTTGCTTCTTTCCTTTGGCTTTTAAAGCTAGCCATGTCAGTAGTGATCAGATTTCCAAGCAATATCCTGGTTGACCAAGCTTATGCTAAGTGGTCTTCTGCCTCAGATATCAAAGATATGAAAATACTGGAAAGCACCAGTGCTACACCAACCCCCTCCCCAAACCCAAAATAAAACAACCCATTATTACACTGTAAGAAATCTTCACAGGAGAAAGGGTAGTGTATTAGTGTTCTATTGTTCATAACAAATTACACCAACTAGAGGCTTACAACACACCCACTTATTATCTCACAGTTTCTCTGGGGCAGGAATCTGGGAATGGCTTATTTGAGTCCTTTACTCAAGGTCTCCCAAGATTGCAGTCAACATGCTGTCCACAGTGGGAAAGATCTCCTCAAGCTCCCTCAGTTGTTGGCAGAATTCATTTCCTTGTACTTGTAGACCTCATGGTGGCTTGCTTCTTCAAGATAAGCAGGAGAGTTTCTAATCTCAGGGAGAGCCCCCAGTCTCTCTTTTAAGAGATTTCACCTGATTAAGTCAGGCCACCCAGAATGATCTCCCTTCCGATGAACTCAAAGTCAACTGATTTGGGATGTTAATTACATCTTCAAAAGTCACTTCATTTTTGTCATATTCTACTGGCTAGAAGCAAATCACTAGTTGTACACACACACACAATGGGAAGGAATAAAAGGACATGACTCATTGGGGGTCATTTTATATGTCCAACACAAGCAAGGTGCAATCCAAACATTCTGATCAGTGTCAATATGTATTTTATTTTAGCCATATTACTTTATCAATTTTCATTAACTTTTAATATGTTCATTTAGCCACTATTATTTTACCAATTTTTTATTATCTTTATGATGAGGATCTATATCTCATACATATTGTCAGGTGGCTCTCTATTAGGTGTCAGCACCCAAATTAGGTTATATTTGAGCACATGCTGATTTCTGTACTTATAAGACACAATTTAGGGGTTCCTGGGTGGCTCAGTCAGTTAAGCATCCAACTTCAGCTCAGGTTATGGTCTCACAGTTTGTGAGTTTGAGTCCCACATTGGGGTCTCTGCTGTCAGTGCAGAGCCCACTTCTAATCCTCTGTCTTCCTGTCTGTCCGTCTCTTCTCTGTTCACATGTGTGCACACGTGAGCTCTCTCACTCTTGCTCTCTCTCTCTCAAAAATAAATGACATTAAAAAAAACAACTTATAGGTGAACCAAAAGGATATTACAGTCTCCTAGCTGCTAGGTCTTATAACATGTTAGTATTATTTAATCTTGCAAGAGGCAAAGCTTAGGGTCTGCAACCACAGTGCCTGAGAGTTACTTGAACCCCTGTAATGTACCATGCTGACCCACTTTATGGTGAGAGTGTTTTCCCACAGACCTCCTTCCCTGCCAGCCTGTCTCAATTTTCCAATCCTGAGCAGGGGCAATGATCAGTGGTCACCAAAGGATCAGTGGATAAGGACCCAGTGTGGGACTCTGGCAAGATTCTTTCTTAACTTTCATGTTTAATTTTTATCTCTTTGGATTAAATAGGTAAGTGGTCTAGACATACCCCACAGCCTTCATTTTTAATCTGCCTACAGAAAGTAGGAAGAAGAGTCTGTCCTTTATCCAAAATTGGTCAAAGGAGCAGAGAAAGAAAAACACCACATAGGATCACCTATAACCTAACAGAGCAGAAAAACAGAGTAGAAAAGTGATTGTCAGGGGCTAAGCGTTGAAAGAAATAGGGAGAGATTGGTAAAAGGTACAAACTTTCCATTAGAAGACAAATAAGGTGTGCGGATCTAATGTATAACATGATGATCATTCATAGCTGATAACACTGTATTAGGTCATTGAAATTTGCCGAGAGTAGAACTTAAATGTTTTCTCAAGAAGAAAAGAAATTTTTGTTTTAAAGGGGTGGGTGCACCTGGGTGGCTCAGTCGGTTAAACATCCGACACTTGATTTGGACTCAGGTTATGTTCTCATGGTTTGTGGGGTTGGGCCCCATGTCAGGTTCTGCACGGACAGCAGCAAACCTGCTTGGGATTCTCTCTCTCTCTCTCTCTCCCTCTCTCTCTCCCTCTATCTGCCCCTCCCATGTTTGCACTCCCTCTCTTGAAATAATAAACTTTTAAAAATTTTTTTGGCTTTTTGGAGGGACACCTGGTGGGGCAGGGGGCTGCTCAGTCGGTTAAGTGTGTGACTCTTGATTTCAGCTCAGGTCATGATTCCAGTGTCTTGGGAGCATCAGGCTGCATGCTAATCATCCGGCCTGCTTGGGATTCTCTCTCTCTCTCCCTTTTCCCCTCCCCCACTCATGCTCACTCTCTCTCTCTCTCAAAATAAGTAAACATTTAAAAGAAAAAAAAAAGAAAATGCTAATGCTCGCATTTCATTCCCAGATATTGTGTCATAATTCTAGGATATGGAAGCAACATAAGTATTCTTTTTTTTTTTTTTTTTTTTTTTTTTTTTAACGTTTATTTATTTTTGAGACAGAGAGTGACAGAGCATGAACGGGGGAGGGTCAGAGAGAGAGGGAGACACAGAATCTGAAGCAGGCTCCAGGCTCTGAGCTGTTAGCACAGAGCCCGACGCGGGGCTCGAACTCACGGACGGAGATCGTGACCTGAGCCGAAGTCAGACGCTTAACCAACTGAGCCACCCAGGCACCCCGCAACATAAGTATTCTTTAACAACTCTAGGTGACTCACCTGTGAAGCCAGAATATAGAACTACTGGTTGAT
Organism: Neofelis nebulosa; assembly: GCF_028018385.1. Taxonomy (NCBI): domain Eukaryota; kingdom Metazoa; phylum Chordata; class Mammalia; order Carnivora; family Felidae; genus Neofelis; species Neofelis nebulosa. The sequence continues at coordinate 71,904,690 of NC_080794.1, forward strand.
CTTATCAACACATCCTATGTTCCTAGCTATAGTGACTGCTTCGGAGATCGGAATTCAAACTTACCTAATATAATGAGACCCTGACTCTAAATATTTGTCTCTTTGCAAGAGGGAAGAGGAGGAGACAAAGTTCTCTCTTTCCAGCTGGAGGTGAAGCTAACATGCTATAATGTTTGGAGACACGGTGACCTTCAGAAGCATAAGAATGAAACCAACACTTGGAGGAGCACAGCACTGAGCAGAGAGAAGGAGGAAGATGGGTCATTGTTCCAGGCTGCACCTGAAGCTAACAAGAGCCCCAGACTTTGCAGTTTTCAACCAGTACAATTCTTTTTGGCTTAAGATAATTGAGGGGACGGGGGCGTTTTGGTTTCTGTTACTTGCAACTGGGAATTGTCCTAAAACATCGCCACTGGCAAACTCAGACCAAAAGTATAGTTTCCCAGGTTGATCTCCACAACAACATAGATCAATCAGAGTTATAGATTTTTTAAGGCTAGAAAGAACCCATTGAGTTTCTAGTCCAACACACTTACTTTATGGATTAAGGTCTACAGCACTTCGGGGAAAAGCCCAGTAAGTGACAAGCTATATATCAAAATCAAATTTCTTGACTTGAATTAAAGTGATTTGTTTCACTACTCCACACTACTTCAATAATACATTAAAAATTTATTAGAGAGGGATTTTTGAGAACCAACTATGTGTTCAGTTGTAGGATTCTTTCCTGTAAATAAATAGTCAGCTGTCCAGTAGAAGATGTGGTTTTCATTCTCAACAAATTTGCATTCTATCTATTATAAATTCCCCAGTTGAAGACAGGAAATATGAACACAGAATTAGTGATAAAGCATCCAGACTTGTCAAGCCCACCCACTTATTACCACTTTCTTTTGACCATGAATGATACACCTAATTTCTTTAATTTCTCTATTTCCTCACCTGAAAATGTAGTTGATACATGCCTTCCTATGGCACAGACTCAGTTAAATACCTTAGATTTGAGTGCTTAACACCATAACAGGTATTATTCAATGAATGAATGAGTATTATTATCATTACATACATGAAAGCCTATGTAATACAATGCACAATTGAAATATCACCCATGAAAACTGAAATATATCCGATAGCACAAAGCACCAGGTGGTAAAGTGATGGATGCATTGCCTCTTCACAATTTGTAAATCATCGGCCTATAGGGTCAATCTAGTTGGCAAGCCCATTTGTGTGAGCCACACCGTGTTTTAAGAAACACTCAAATCATTTTCCAACCACCTAAAACTTAAGACATTTTATATAAAAACCTAGGTTTCTCTCTTCACCTGGCAAATCAGAAGCTTCACAACTCCTGGAGCTGCACTCCAGCATTGCAACAATCAGCTGGAGTTGAGAAATGTCTGCCCAATTCAGAAAGACCCACCTTCCCCTTGTGTCACAGACCCTACTCAATTGTAGTTTTTGCCCAAGTCTTGTAGGCTTTGGAGTTTTGTGACACAAATCAACATGTAAAAAAAGATGTGCTTAGGGGCACCTGGGTGGCTCAGTCAGTTGAGCGTCCAGCTTCAGCTCAGGTCATGATCTCATGGTTTGTGAGTTCAGGCCCTGCGTCGGGCTCTGTGCTGACGGCTCGGAGCCTGGAGCCTGTTTCAGATTCTGTGTCTCCCTCTCTGCTCCTCCCCCGCTCGTGCTGTCTCTCTCTCTCTCTCTCTTTCTCTCTCTCTCTCAAAAATAAATAAACATTAAAAAAATTTTTAAAAAAAGATGTTCTTAGAATCCATGCTATGCTAACATACGTTTCACATAAACACACACACACACACACACACACACACACACACACAGTCTCCTTGGTCACATACATTAGGAAATGCTTCATAATAAATCCTCAGCCACTTAGAGCATCACAATTCACTTAAGGTTCTAGAAACACTACAAGAAAGAAACCTGTTCAGATTGTTGTAACCTGGGATTTCTCAAATATATTAGACTGTAGAAAATTTTCTCCCAAAGAAGACTTGGCAACACTATCAACACGAGTGTTTTTGGAAGACAGCTGGAGATTGTTGGAATAGATTTTAAAGGGCCTGTGTGCTCATAAGAAGAAAAGGTTCATAAGAAGTAGTGTATGTCATGGCTTCTGTCCAATGTGTAGACATAGCCTCCATACTAAGGCTTCAGAGTAAAGTTAATAAACACTCTAGGAATAAAGAGAAGCTGGTAAAATGGTATATATTAAGGGAGATAGAAGGAAAAGAAATATATTCTGATTCCTCATTTTTAAAAAAGAGGGCTTAGGGAATTAAGTCATGTAAATATTTTGTACCATTTCTTGAAGAGAAGCAACTCCATGATCATGGCACTCAGGCAGCAAAAGCGACTGCTGGCATTGTAACAGAAGCTCAATTTTAATCTGCTGTTTGTTTAGTGTGCCTTTGCTTTTTCCCCATATGCTACATTATGACATCTTAAGAGCAGATTTTCCTTTTATAATAACTAGACAGGAAAATTTGACTAATGATCCACTTTTCTTCAGCAAACTGAACTCAAAATGAGCAGTAAACCTTTGGTTACAAGGGCCAGCATATAAGTCCTTTGTTCACTGGCTTCCAACAACTCAAAAAGTTGGTTTTTCTCTGTGCTACGTACGGGCTTGGCTTGGTGAGTCGTCAAATATTAGCAAGCACCAATAATCTGTGGCCAGATTAATTTGGCAAAGCTTAAGTCTTTAATTTTATGAGGAGTTTTTGTTTATTTGTTTTGAACAAATAGCTGTTAACTAGAGAAATTTGGAAAGCGCAGATAGAAGAAAGTCAATTAAAAATAATTAAAGGCAAATAATAACAATAATTAAATGTAGAATTAAGGGCTAATACTTTGATGTATTCTCTCAAACTTTTTCCAAAAAATATTTAATATATACATAGTATTTGTATAATATGAATTTTTAAACCCATAATTTAAAACATATTTTTAAATAAAACATTATATTTTTTATTTTTAATTTAATTATATTTTAATTTTAATATTCTATTACCTATACAGAATGAGAATGAACTCTCTGAAATCATATATATTATAGACAAATTCCTCAGAAACATAACATTAAGTAGAAAAGGCCAAACACAAAAGAGTACAAACTATATGTTTCTCTTAATATAAAATAGACAAAACAAAGTTATGTAATTAGAAGTCAGGATGGTGCTTTCTCTTCAAGGAATGATACCTGGAAGGTTCTCACAAGGTCCAGCTGGGGTGCTGGCAGTGCTCTGCATCTGTGTGTGGTTACAAGACGTTTCTGTGTGTGAAGATTCATTGATTTGTGCTTAAGAGTGCCAGACACATACAGATATACATGTTTAAGTATCTGTAGGTATGTATGTATGTATGTATTATATATACATATATACATGTATACAGATGCATATACTAGATATATATATATACACATATATGTAGGTACATGTTATGTACATGTATACATACAGTATATGTATCCATACACATGTATATGTATGTATGTATATATATATAATTTTTTAATAAAAATTTTAATTTTGTCAAATTTATGTAAGCCATTATCCCAGAACTTAAATAGGACATCTGCCTGCAGCTGGCCATGGCCACTGCTTTCTGCTCCCTCTTCAAGAAAGACTGAATATTGAGTCTTTGGAAAAACTGCCCTTTGGAAAAATGGAATAAAAGCATTTAAAATGTCAATGCAAACAACAATAAAAATTCTGTTTCCTCTTCAAATACTTAAGATGATATAAGATTTTGCAGGATTTATGTTTATCCACATCTAACGTTCTCAGTCTTCAAAATGGCCTATCATTTTTAATCCAAGTTTTTTGTGGGAAGATGCACACAACACAGGATTCAGAATAAAAGGAGTAGGTGGAAATATAGTTGAACTATACTTATTAAGGATCTTTTTAATAGTATGTTTCCAGTTACTTCTTCCTGACCTTTATGCTATCATTGTCATATATTTTAATTTTGTGTATGCTATAAACTTACCAAATATTGTTGTTATTTTTCCTTAAATAAGCATGTATAATTTGGAGTAGTTAAACATAAGCAAAAAATTGCTTAAATTAAAAAAAAAAAGACTGAGTAGTTTTTCATTCCCTCTCTCTTACTTTTCTTCTTCCTTCCTTTTCCTCAGCCACCATTACCACTATTATCATTTAATGCAGAATATATTTTACTTAGTCAATAAAATTGATCACAGATCAGATTTGACATGTCCTAAAGTTGTATTTTAATAGAGTTATTTTTTTATTGAGGTCCAATTGACCTATAACATTATATTAGTTTCAGGAGTACAACATAATGATTCAATATTTGCATACACTGTGAAATGATTGCTACGATAGGTCAATTTGTCATCCATCATCATAAAATGCTACAAAATGTTCCTTTCTTCTGATGAGAACTTTTAAGATTTACTCTCTTGGCAACTTTCAAATATGCACTACAATATTATTGACTATAGTCACCATGCTTTACACTACATCCCAAAACTTATTCATAACTGGAAGTTTGTGCCTAATAGAGTTATTTTCAATGGGACTCTAGACTACACATGGAGGTAAGAAATTCCTTACCTTGACCATAATTTTTTGTCTGAACCAGAATTTAGAATCACGATAATAAGAATACTAGCTGGAGTCGAAAATAGATTAGAATCCCTTTCTGCAGAGGTAAAAGAAGTAAAAAATAGCCAGAATGAAATTAAAAATGCTCTAACTGAGCTGCAATCATGGATGGATGCAGCGGCGGCAAGGATGGACGAGGCAGAACAGAGAATCAGCGATATAGAGGACAAACTTACAGAGAATAACGAAGCAGAAAAAAGGGAGATGAAGGCAAAAGAGCACGATTTAAGAATTAGAGAAATCAGTGACTCATTGAAAAGGAACATCAGAACCATAGGAGTCCCAGAGGAGGAAGAGAGAGAAATAGGGGTAGAAGGGTTATGTGAGCAAATCATAGTGGAAAACTTTCCTTACCTGGGGAAAGACACAGACATCAAAATCCAGGAAGCACAGAGGACCCCCATTAGATTCAACAAAAAACGACCATCAACAGGGCATATCATAGTCAAATTCACAAAATACTCAGGCAAGGAGAGAATCATGAAGGCAGCAAGGGGAAAAAAAAGTCCCTAACATACAAGGGGGGACTTTTATGTTATGTCCCATAACATAAAAATTATGACCATAATTTTTAATTTCTTTATCATATAATAAATGATTTCTGAATTATGGCCATGAGTAAAATGAAATTCTCTATATAAAATGTAATATTATCTAAAAGTTGTAGGTTTTTTGTCCAGTCATTTTTAAAAAAATTTTTAATGTTTATTTATTTTTGAGAGAGAGACAGAGCATGAGCTGGGGAGGGGCAGAGAGAGAGGGAGACACAGAATCCAAAGCAGGCTCCAGGCTCTGAGCTGTCAGCACAGAGCCTGACGCAGGGTTCCAACTCATAGACCGTGAGATCATGACCTGAGCCAACATCGGATGCTCAACCAACTGAGCCACCCAGGCACCCCTTTCTCCAGCCATTTTTAAATATAACAGTTCTATAGTATCAGAGCCAGCAGTAAGTAATTTGGACCTCTTGTTTTACTTGCTTTCAGTGGCCAAAATAAAAAAAAAAAAAAATTATGTTGATACCAAGAAACCGTTCCTTTTAACAAGGAATGAGCTGGAAGCATTGGATCAAGAACGATCCCTAAATTTGGATTAGTGTTACATTTGATTCAAGCTGGCTTTGCTCCCTGGTTTAATTATAGCATGTATAGTCAAATGTAAATTCCTTCATTTACATTTACATTGTTGCTTCTGGCCAAAGTAGAATAACGGACTTATCCAATCCTGTATTCTGTTCTATAGCCAACCTGACCTAATAGATATTTATAGAACATTACACTGAAAACAGCTGAATGCACACTGTTTTCAATTTCACATGTAACATTCACCACAACAGACCAGATGGTAAACCATAAAACAAGACTCAATAAATGTAAAAGGCTGAAATTAAAGAGAGAATGTTCTCTGACCAAAATATAAGTAAATTAGAAATTAACCAAAAGGTATCTTAAAAATCTCTAAATATTTAAAAATTTAACAACATGCTTCTAATTAACCTATGTGTCAAAGAAAAAAAACACACCAAAAAATGAGAAAAATGTTGAACCGAATGAAAATTAAAACACAACATATCAAAATATGTATGATGCAATTAAAGAAGTGACTTCAGGAAAAGTTATAACTTTGAATGCTCACGTTAAAAAAAGGAATAAAGGAGCACCTGGGTAGCTCAGTCGGTTGACCATCCGACTTGATTTCAGCTCAGGTCATGATCTCACGGTTCATGTGGGTTCAAGGTCCACATCAAGCTCCATGCTGACAGCTCAGAGCCTGCTTGGGATTCTCTCTCTCTCTCTCTCTCTCTGTCCTTCCTGTGCTTACACTCTCTCTCTCTGTCTCAAAATAGGTAAATAAACTTTAAAATATATATATAAAAAAAGAATAAAGCTATAAAAATCAAAGGTGTAAGTTTCCAGCTTAGGAAGGCAGGAAAAGTGAAGCAAATTAACCCCAAAGTGAATAAAATTAAGAAAATAAATAAATAAATAAATAAAGACAAGCAGAAACCAATGCATAGGAAAGGGCCAAGGAATTAATTGAGAAATACAATATAATCAAAGTTAGCTCACTGAAAAGCCCAGTGCAGTTGATAAACTTCCAAGTTTATCAAGAAAAAAAAGAAGACACAAATTACTGATGTCAGGAATGAAAGAGGGGAAATTTCTACAGATCCTACAGATATTAAAAGGATAGAAAGGAAATGTGGAAAACTTTATGCCATTAAATTCCACACTTTAGATGAAATGAACAGATTCCTAGGAAGACAAAATCCCTAAAAAGACTAAATCATCACAAGAAATTAAAATGCTAGCAATCTGGGGCTCCTGGGTGTCTCAGTCAGTTGAGCGACCGACTTCGGCTCAGGTCATAATCTCACAGCTCGTGAGTTCAATCCCTGCATCAGGCTCTGTGCTGACAGCTCAGAGCCTGGAGCCTGCTTCAGATTCTGTGTCTCCCTCTTTCTCTGCCCCTAACCCACTCATATTCTGTCTCTGTCTCTCTTAAAAATAAACTTAAAAAAAAATGTTAACAATCCTATATATATTAAGGAAATTGAATTCCTATTTTAAAACATTTCCATAAAGGAAATTCAAGCTCCAAATAGTTTCATGATAAAATTTATCAAATATTTAAGAACAACGTAATATAATATTAAACAAACTTTCATAAAATACAGAATGAAGGAATACTTCTTTTTTTAATGTTTATTTATTTATTTTGACACAGAGAGAATGGAAGAGAAGAGAGAGAGAAAAAAAAAATTCCCAAGCAGGCTTTGCGCTGTCAGCATGTCTCAAACTCACAAATTATGAGGTCGTGACCTAAGTGGAAATCAAGAGTCAGTATCTACTTAACCAACTGAAGTTAAGTATCTACTTAACCAATTCAGCCACCCAGGCACCCCAAGAGGAACACTTCTGAAGTTATTTTATGATATCAATTTGTTCTGATACCAGAAACAAAGATATTATAAGAAAAGAAAACTACAGGCCAACATCCCCTGTGAATAGATTCTTAAAATTATTTTTTAATTAAGAAATTTTACCCAGCAATGTATAAAAAAGCCAATAAATTGTGAACAATTTGACATTTTTCCAGGAACGCACAGTTAGGTTAACATTCAAAAATTAACATAATTTATCATATTAGCAGAATAAGGGAGAAAAGGCATATATTACTTGCTCAGATGCATAAGATGTTTTACCAAATTCAGCACTCATTCATAACAGCAACTCTCAACACACTAAGAATGGAGGAGAATGTCCTCAACCTGATCTTAAAAAACCATCTGTGAATCATACTGACTGATGAAAGATTGAATGCTTTCATCCCTAAGATCAGGAACAAAACAAGGATGCCCATTGTCATCACTACTCTTCAACATTGTACTAGAGGTCCTAGCTAAAGAGATAAGACAAAATACATACATAAGAAAAAATAACCAGCATACAGTTGGAAAAAGAAGTAAAAATGTCTTTAGTCACAGATGACATAATTATGTACGTAGAAATCCTAAGGAATCTATATAAAAGCTACCATAACTGACAAGTAAGTCTAACACATTTGTAGGATACAAAGTCAACATATATAAATCAATTTTATGTCTATGGAAAGTGTAATAAAAAACATACTACCTACAATATCATCAAAAATCATGGAATACTTAGAGATAAATGTATCAAAATATGTGCAAAACCTGTAAAAAAATTATAAAATACTGCTGAAATTAAAGGAACTCTAAATAAATGGAAGATATACCTGCACTAATCTACAGATGTAATGTATTCTCCATTAAAACCCAAAGAGTCTTGTTTGTATTTAAAAAAACAGAAACCAGTTTCAAAAGACTGGTAGAGTCTAAACAACTTTGAGAAAGAAGAATAAATACAGAAGGGCTGGACTATGTCATTTCAGACGGTAATTAAAGCATGTGGTATGAGCATAAACATACAAATTAATGGACTAGAACAGAAAATTCTGAAATAGACCCACACATTTATAGTCAATTGATTTTTGGCAATGTGTCAAGGTTCTTCACTTGGGGAAATAATAGCCTTTTCAGTAATACTGCTGGAATAGCTAGATATAAATATGGGGGAAATGTACCTTGACTCTTACATCATACCATATATCAAAATTAACTTTAAATGGATCATAGACTTCTGTGGATAATTTAAAACTCTAAAACTTCTAGGAAAAAAAGGATAAAGAAAAAAGATCTTTGTGATCCTGAGATGGGCAAGGATTTAAGAAAAAGGAAAATTGAACTTAATCGAAATTTAAAGCTTCTGGTCATTAAAAATAAAAAGACAAGGGCACCTGGGTGGCTCAGTCAGTTAAGCCTCTGGCTCTTGGTTTCAGCTCAGGTCATGATCTCATACTTCATGAGATCAAGCCCCACATCCATGCTGTTAGCACAGAGCCTGCTTGGGATTCTCTCCCTCTCTCTCTCTCTCTCTCTCTGCCCCTCCCCACTCATGGTCTCTGTCTCAAAATAAACAAAGAAACTTTGAAAAAAATTTAAAAATTTAAAAATGCAAACAACAGATCAGGATAAAATATTTATACTACATACATTTGACCAAATCTAGATTTTTTTAAACTTACAAAATAACATGAAGATAAATAATAAAAATTGTCCAAATACTTCAGCAGACACCTCACAAAAGAAGATACGTAAATGACCAAAAGCACATGAAGAGATGCTCAATGCTCATCAGGAAAATACAAATAAAACCACAAAACAATAAACATTACTCCACATACACTAAAGTGACTAAAATTAAGACTAACAATAACGGGGGTACCTAGCTGCCTCTGTCCATAGAGCAGTGACTCTTGATCTCGAGATTGCGAATTTGAGCCCCATGTTGGGCATAGAGATTATTTTAAAATAATTAAACATCTTAACAACAACAACAACAACAACAAAAGGACTAACAAACTATGTGTGGGTGAGGATAGGGAGCAACAAGAATTCTCATGCATTGCTCGTGGGAATGTAAATGGTACACAAACTTTAGAGACCATTTGGCAGTTTGTTAAAAATTTAAATTCCTATTTATCATATGATCCAGCAGTTCTATTCCTAGATGCTTAGCGAAGAGAAATGAACACGTATGTCTATAACAAAGACTTCTGTTCATAAAAAACTTTATTCGTATGAACCCAAAGTTGAAAACAACCCAAATGCCCATCAATAGGTAAATGGATAACAAAGTATGGTATATTTATAGAACGGGATACCGCTCAGAAACAAAAAGAACTACTGATACGCAGAAGAATGTGGATGAATCTCAGAAACCAGACGCTAAGCATAGGAAGCCAGAAACAAAAGTACATACCACATTGTTCCATTCATCTAACATTCCTGAATAGGTAAAACTAATCTATAGTGACAAAAAGCAGTGGTGTAAGGGGCATGCAGGGAATGTCAAGGGCATGAAGGCATGATGGAGGATGATAAAAATGTTCTGTATGTTGACTGCGATGGTTACATGGGTATACATATTTACCAAAACATTAAATAGTACACTTTATGTGAGTGCATTTCATTATAGGTAAATTAAACCTCAATAAAGTTGGTTTTCCTAAAAAAAAAAGAGAGAGAGAGAGAGAGAGACAAAAGCAGAAATACTTTTTCCCCTTCAGATTAATTCCCACTTCTCGTGTGGTATGGGTCCTCCCCAAATTATGTGCTGAATGTGCTGATAAGCCCGTGTTCTGGGCTGGAAGTTTCCTGTTAGTGACGCCAGCTGTCACAAGCAGTGCCTGAGACATGTCCTTGAGAGTCCTTTAAATGGGTCTCAGGTCCTCATGGCTATGAAAGTTGGAAGGACGGCAGCTCCTGCCTTCCAGTCCCAGGGGACAAAGATGGCATTCTGATTTAAGGACCAAGTAATTTCCTTAGCAGTATAACGGATGTGTTCTCCCAGTGGCTGCAACCAAGGGAGTACTTGCTCCTTGGCCCCTCGCAGTGAGCAGAGCTTCCCGGAGTTTGTTAGGGCTGCACCCGGAAAGCTGGCAAATTACACACAGGGACCCCAGAGACATTATACATTATTGTTGCCACATAATCCTGGCACTTGTCAACATCTGGTAATCCCCTATAACCCAGGCATGCTTCTAAATGGTCAGCAGTTGTTTCTGGAGCCAGTAGAGGCCTGGCAATTACAAAACTAATTACTGAGACCAAAGGAGTAGGGGGAAAAGGAGGAGGGGGAGATGATGGGGAAGGAGAATGAAAAGATGGAGAAGAAGAAAATAGTAAATAAATATTGTCCTTGCAGACTTTTTACCAACTTGTTATCAAGAAGCAACTGGCTTAGCTGACCTCCACTAAAAGGGTTATGGCATGCTTTTAGGGAAGAGACACAACTGGAAAGTAATTTTTTCCTGGATGTTTCCAGATGAATTTATCAGGGATATTAGGAGGAAAGCCAGGAAGAAATATATCAAACAAAGAAGGATGCGTCCCTGAATTCAACAATTTACTATAGAATTCCATAAAAGTTTGTTATATCCTCAACTTTCTCATCAAAGGACAACATTCAGATCAGAATATTGTGAAACAAGGAACAGGAATGTGGGCTTGTTTGGGGGGACATGAGAGGAGCCATCTGTTCCAACTTTGTTTAAAACTCATGAGGTTCGGGAGCTAGATGGGACCCTCAAGTCACTGGCTCTGAGGTTCCCCACACTCAGGAATGAAGAGGTAATGCCCACAGAGACTAAAAATCAAAGGCAAACATGGTTCATCTTCTAAGATTCTATGTGCCTGGAAGGTTTCCTAGACACACATTATTACATATTAAAACAAACACAAATGAGCAATTTGCCAGAATTGTTTAAGAAATTTTTTTTGTTTCTTTGTATATTTTGAGAGAGTGTGCACATGGGAGGGGCAGAGACAGGAGAAAGAGAATCCCAAGCAAGCTCCACACTGTCAGCACAGAGCCCGATGGGGGGCTCAAACTCACTCAAGCTCGCAAACCACGAGATCATGACCTGAGCCAACACCGAGAGTCAGACACTCAACTGCTCAACTGCTCAGCCAACTGAGCCACCCAGGCGCGCCTTGCCAGAATTTTTTTTAAAGGCATCATCAAAAAACTTCACCGATTATGGCCGCTATTCCAAACCCACAGGCCTTTTCTCCCCTCTGCCACCAGGTGCACCCAGTGGAATGTCAGAGGAGCACAGAATGGACTGCTTCCTCCGGTTCTGTGATGATGAAAAGGGGTCCCAGGAAACAAAAAGGACTTGTCCAGAACATACTGTATTCATGGACACAGCCAGACCTCAACTCCCCTTTCTCCTCCCCAAGGGATCTTCCTCTGACCTGCAATGGGGTAGAGCCTGGAGAGGGGAACATGCCCAACCCCACTTGTGCCACTCTGGCCTTTGAGATCAAAACAGATACACTGGCTGCTCTTTCTCTGGAGAAATCAGCCCCTGGGTGATAGTGGCTGGCCCTCCACCAGGAGCCCAGTCACATCCCTTCTCACAGTTTCTACCTTCCTGCAATTCTCTCCCCTCTAAAATAGAGCTGAGTACCCTTCTCTCTTCATGGGTCGTGTTTGAGAGAGCTCGTTCCTTCATTCATTCCTTCACTTTTATTCTCTGCATGTTGATGGAAATACAGAGCTGAGTAATCCAGCCATTTCCTCTTCCCTCAGGGAGGTTACAGTCTAGTATAGCAAGAAGGTAGGGAGAATGGTGTATGTTCACTTGACATGCAGTGTGTATTCTCCTTCCCAGTTCTCACTCCTGTAGGAGATTTAATGGCAAAGAAAATGATTTGTTCTGCCCATTCCCCGCAGCTGAGATCTGTCTTGTCTCCCTGGCCAGAGAAAGCAACTGTCCCTTTCTAGTCCTGCCCCCAGTACAATAAAATATATCCACCACAAACAGTGGAACTGATGTTCTAGAAATGCATCAGTTGGGTAAATATTTGCCTGCTGATAATGAAGCCTCCAGCAAACTCTAGGAGAACAAGTCCTGGGGCTAAGACGGAGACTCGGGTGATTTGTGTGTCCTAAAGATTTTCCCCCTTGTTTCTAGGTGGTGTATACTCCCCTCTGGCTCCCATCTGTGTTCATGTGAGGCAGGATGGAGATTAAGGCTGGCCACCCTGACCAATGGTAACAGAGGGTGGCCCCGGGGAGCCTCAGCCAAGTGGCTTCCCCTCCCTGGCTCCCTCCATGAGCCATACCCCTTCTTCTGGTCTTGCTGATGCCTTGTTTCCCTACATCCTGTCGAAGGAGCAAGTACCACAAGCAACCCTCCTCTTCCCCTGGACCTTCTAAGGAGAGGACTCTGGATGTCAGAGGCCAACCTGCCACCTAGAGTCTGAGAGTACAGCAGAATGCGTGTTTGCAAATATAACTGTTGGCAGGTAGACTGTGTTCCAAAGTGTCACTCTACTTGGCCATTCACTACATCTCTCCATCCTCTACTTTTTTTGCCATTTAAATTTTAGTTAGTTAACCTACAGTACAATATTGGTTTCAGGAGTAGAATCCAGTGATTCATCACTTACATACAACACCCAGTGCGCATCCCAACAAGTGCCCTCCTTAGTACCCATTACCCATCTAGCCCATCTCTCACCCACCTCCCTCCATCAACCCTCAGTTTGTTCCCTGTCCTTAAGAGAGTCTTGTGATTTGTCTCCCTCTCTCCTCTTTCCCCCCCTCTTCCCATATGTTCATCTGTTTCATTTCTTAAATTCCACGAGTGAAATCATAACTCCATACTCTGCTTAAAAGAAAATGGCAACATCTTTCCTTTTTGGACTCGTGATAAAATGGGATTTTCTTGTTCCACTGAGCTGCTGAGGCAGGAGACTTGGATTCTTGGAGACACACTGGCAGACACCAGCTGGGTCTGCTGGTGAGCAGTCGTGTGATTTCTCACACAGATTCTTCTTGTCCAGTTTGATATGCAAATGTTTGTTTTGTGTATAGTCTGTGACCAGGTATTTTGATACTTATAATTTCCTTGCTGATCCTTGCTACAATTCTGTGAGAATTTTCTCAGTTCTCATTTCTCACTGAAGAAGAAACTTAACCAATATTTACTAAATGTCCTCCAAGTGCCATCATTATGCAGTGGATATAACGTTGAGCCAGACACATCTCCCATTTTTAATACTTACAATACTCGGTGATACATGAGCCTTGCCACCCACACACTATCATATATACATGATAGTAATAAACATTGACGGTTGTCCTGTCATCTGCTCTACGTGGAAAGAGCAGGGGAAGATCGAATGAAGTGATATGCTAGCAGAAACTTGAAGAAAGACGATTTACCAAGTGACAGACTTTTGAAGTAAAGAGAAGAGGGCATCCACCACAGAGGTGACAGGGTGCTCAAAGATCTGGCAGCTTTAATTTGCATTGTAGCATGTTTATGGAACTTCATAGTGGGGTGACAGTAAAGTGACTTCTCTGAGGTCCTGCCGCAAGGCTGAGGATCAAGGTCAGCTCTCTTTCCACCACATCTTTCTCCCCAGTTGTAGGCAGCCAGGCTCTCCCTAACACCCTGAGCTTCCTGAATGGAATTCTGCCTGACCAGTTGCCTTCCCAGCAGGTGCTCACAGTGAATCACCTCTGTTATTCTTGATTTCAAGCTGCATCTCTTTGGACAAGTTATCTCAATACACTGGCAAATTGCAATAGTTATGATCATAGTAATCACATCACAAGAATAATCAAATGCTATTGAAACAAAAATGCACCGATTTAGGCTAGGCTTCAGCTACTGTAATGTGCATTTAAGTTTATGCACATTTATGATTTATGATAGAGATGATGCCCTTTATGATTCCCCGGAGCTGTAATAGGCTGCCCCCTCTGCAATCTGGTTTTGTTTGGCAATTTACTTCCCCTTCCCCCACCCTCCATTTTGAGAGGGAAGGAAAGCAACCCACTTGCTGCAATCTGAGCCCCTATACACTAAGGCAAGGCTAACATCATGATGAACTACTAATTGATCATTCCCTTCAATCCACTTTTTACGGGACAGGACCAGATTGGGTTTGTGTAAACAACCTTCGTGTAGCAATCAGTTCAGCAAGTTGGTCTCTTTATCACTTTCCTGAGGCTGGCTGGATACCACATTTTCTGCCCCATGTCTGCTGGTCTCATTCTGGCTACTCTGTAATTTTCAGACTCTTGAAAGCAGACAGTGTCTGCCACTGGTTTTCTCTACAGAAAGAAGCTGTCTGGGGACACCTGGGTGGCTCAGTTGGTTAAGCTCCGACTTCGGCTCAGGTCATGATCTCGTGGTCCATGGGTTCGAGCCCCACGTGGGTCTCTGTGATAACAGCTCAGAGCCTGGAGCCTGTTTCAGAATCTGTGTCTCCCTCTCTCTCTGACCCTCCCCCATTCATGCTCTGTCTCTCTCTGTCTCAAAAATAAATAAACGTTAAAAAAAAATTGACAGAAGCTGTCTGGTTGTTTGGAAGTGGGGGCCAGAAGACTTTTTTGAAGCTATTGTATTTGCATATCAAGGACATTGGGTCTACTTCAACTGTGTGCTTATTTGAGGTGACTTGGGGAGAGGTGATGCCAGGCCCTCACCCCTCAGTACCACTTTCAGGGGACCACACATTGGGAAGATTGCTTTGTTCTTCCATACGCATTTTAAATTCCGTATTTCCTAGCAGCATTTTCATCCAGGAGGCCAGGAAATCTTTTATTGACAACCAGGGACATAGCCCTAAGAAAGGGAGGCAGACAGGACTGAAAACTCCAGCCCTCCATCTCCACAGTTACTTTGGTGCTCTTCACCTATCTGAGTGCTTATTACAGGCTGCCAGGTCCTAGGATTACTCAGCTTTGTGTATCTTTTCTCCATTCTATGTTGAGCTCTTAGAGGAGAAAGAGGGTCATAGTTATCTCTGCCTCCCACATGTCCAGTAGAGGTTCCATAAAACCTGGGCAGCTTGTCAACAGCAAAAACCAGTCCATTGTATCTCAGTAAAGCTGGGGCAAAAGGCAAACACCAGATGAATGAGAAGATTGACTGTACTCAGGCTATTGCAATAAGAAGAGCACCCCAGATCCAAAGATCGGGATGTCTCCACAGGGTGGTTTTGCCTTAAACTTCTATGGGAACAGAAAGGAGAATAAATAAGTTCCAAGTGGGGAGGTTTACAGTTGGGGTTGTTTTGCAAGAAGGACAAGTCTCAGTCAGTTATCAGACCAGGAAATGTTTTTCTCTGTGGTTAGTTAGTTTCATGGGGACAAATAGTTCTAATCTCAGCTAATCAGTCATGAGACCAAGAACAGGAAGTGGGAGAGGCTGTGTCCAGCCTTGTCAGCAGGTTCAGACAAAAGGGAGAAGGGCTGCGTTTGGCCTTGTCACAGGTAAATAAGGGAGCCACCCCCATGTCTTATGACAGCCGTGAGAAAGAGTGGACTTTGAGTCTTATCTAAGTCATGTGGGGAAGGGTAGTTCTTTGTGATAAACTGTTTGTTGGAACACAAAAGGTTGGGAGACTTCTTAACTGCCACTGTTTTCCAGGAGCACGGGGCTCAAGTAAAGTTTAATATTGTCAAACTGAATAAAAGCAAATGCACAAGAGAGAGAGAGAGAGAGAGAGAGAGAGAGAGAAAGAGAGACAGAGAGAAATAATATATTTATGCAGAGAGTATATACGTGTTATAAACACATATTTGTTCAATATATCAGTCTATATTGGCCAGTGGTCTCTTCAAATAAAGATGATTCCTGCTCTCTCTCCCCACTTCTGCTCTTTATTTGTGACCCACTCAAATGAAAAACTAGAGACAGAAGACAGAAAGTCCAAAGGGAAGAATTGCCTTTGAGGTTTTTAGATTTTAAAACTTGTAGGATAAATATCACACTGGCAACTTTTCCACCTGAACAGAAGGTGTGAGAAGCAGTGAAAACAAAGAGAGCTTCTGCGTGCATATTAGAGTGCTGATGGTGGCCAAGGAGGCTGTGGTCTGAAGAGCTGTGGTCAGGCGATCATGAAAGTTCAGTGTGATCCTTGTTGACCCTCCAGTGGTCCATCACTCACCATCCTCCCAGCTTGGTGGAGCTGAAACCCTGTATCCAAGCTGTTTTGCAACCACCCACCTATACCTGAGGCTCACTGGGTCAGAGCCTGTGAGAGAGTAATGATTGCTCAGGAGCTATCTACACATTTCTCTCCCCCTACACATCTCTCTCTCAGGGCACTGAGCTTTCGCCCATGTGTTTCCAGCCCAGACTTGGAGAGGAGAGAGCAGGCATGAGCCATAAGGAAAAGAGTTGGAAGGTGAGGACGTTCTTTGAAAACCAAGCTTTGTTTGCAGCCCTATCTCTTTTAAGTTTCAGTTTGTTTATTCCTAACAAACAGGAGATGAGCAGTTCTGGATATAATTATTTAAAGGAGGGGCCAACATGATGGAGAAGTAGGGGGATCCGAACTTCCCTCGACTCCCAAACAAAGAAGTGTTGAAGCCAAAGGATTTTGAACCCCAGGAGTCCAGGAGGAAAAAAGACAGTCGTGCTTCCAGGGACCCACCGGGACAACCTGACAGGCCATAGGTGCATGATTGAGAACTGGGAGAGATAAAACGAATGGAGGGGAGGGATCCCCTTCCACAGAGAGACAAAGGGAAGAGAAAGAGCCACTGGGGAAGTGTAGGACTGTATCTAGAGAAGAGAAAAACCTCGGACCAGAACGAAGAAAGATCCAATCTCTAACTGTGGGACTTTCTCAGGACTGGTACTGGCTGCCCGGATGGTGCACCTGGGGAGGAGGGGAGCCAGCCTCAGGCTCGATGGTAGGTCAGGGGTGCAGGCCACAGTAGGAGAAAGAGATCCCCTCCGTGGAGTGCTGTGGAACAGGACAAAGCCTGAGGCGCCCACCAGCCAGAGACCGTATATTGGGAGGGGAGCTGTACTTCCCCAGTACTGGGGCACCCAGAGCAGAAGTTTGAATCCCAGCCAAGCACCAAGGAAGCAGGGGAGTCAGTGGGGTGAGCCAAACCACCTCGTTCATGCCCACAGCACAGTGAGGATGGCTTAAACAGAGTGGTTAGGGACACCGGGTCTGTGGAGGATACACTGGGGTGGGGGGGGTCACCATTTTTCTCCCCACCATGACTAAGGTGGGGCCTCAGGGATCAGACAGTGGGCCCACAATGGAGGCGAGACCTGCCCACACCAAACCACGCCGCTCGGTGGTAACTGCATATCTACTGGAAAGGGATAGATGCTGAGGAACCAGATGGCCCCTCCTGGAGACTAACGTTGCTGCATTGCCTAGATTAATTCTTGGACAATTCTTGTTATATAGATATATTCTTCCTTCCTTTTCTCCTTCTTATCTGTTCCCTCCTCTAGTCTAGTTACTCTGGTTGTTGGTTTGTTTAAGCAGATATATTTAATCCATTCTCTTGATACATGTTCCACACCTCCTTCTTTATTCTCCATTCTGCCTCTCTCAATTAAGCCATATAGTTTCTCTATCTGGATAACTTTATTTTATTTTTCTTTTTCCCCACCTCCTTCTTTATGTTCCTTTCTCTCTCTCTCTGGATTAGGCTGTGTAGTGTCTCTGGTGAATTTTTTTTTTCTTTCTTTTTCCCTGCTCTTGTCATTTCTCTCTTTGCATGGGATAAGGCCTCTCCCATCAGCACTGCCTCCACCTTGTTGTTTACTTGTAACTGGTTATTCTGTTTTTCTCTTTTTCTTTTTTTCGGGGGGGGGTTGTTTTGTTTTGTGTGTTTGTGTGTTTTTGTTTTCTGTTTGTCTGTCTGTTTTCCTTTCCAAGGCTACTTCAACGAACAAATCAAAGCACACCTGGGGGAGGGTCCAAAACATCACTACAAGTCACAACAACAGAGGGCAAGTAACACTCTCCAAAACATACCGCCTGAAGGGCCTGGCCCTGGACAATGTATGACCCCTCTTTAATATAGTAGTGCTCACAGGTGCAGGGCACATAACAAGCTTTAAAAACACATAAGGGACGGAAAACTAGCCAAAATGATGAAACGGAAGAATTCTCCTCAAAAGAAATTGCAGGAAGAAGTGACAGCTGAAGAATTGATCAAAACAGATATAAACAATATAACTGAAAAAGAATTTAGAGTAATAGTCATAAGATTAAATCCCTGGGCTTGAAAAAAGCTTAGAAGACAGCAGAGAATCTTATTACAGAGATCAAAGAAATAAAAAATAGTCATGATGAATTAAAAAATGCTATAAATGAGGTACAAAATAAAATAGAGGTGACCACAGTGTGGATTGAAGAGGCAGAGGGGAGAATAGGTGAATTAGAAGATAAAATTATGGAAAAAGAGGAAGTGAGAAAAAGAGAGGTAAAAAAAATCCAGGATCACAAGGGGAGAATTAGAGAACTAAGTGACTCAATCAAATGGAACAATATCCATATCATAGGACAAGAGACATCACTACAACCATGAAACCTATGGATAACACAATAACTCTAAACTCCTATCTTTCAATAATAACACTGAATATAAATGGGCTCAATGCTCCAATCAAAAGACATAGGGTATCAGAATAGATAAAAAAAAAACAAGACCCATCTATTTTCTGTCTACAAGAGACCCATTTTAGACCTGAGGACACCTTTAGATTGAAAGTGAGTGGGGGGCGCCCGGGTGGCTTGGTCGGTTAAGCATCTGACTTCGGCTCAGGTCATGATCTCACGGTCCGTGAGTTCAAGCCCCGCGTCGGGCTCTGTGCTGACAGCTCAGAGCCTAGAGCCTGTTTCAGATTCTGTGTCTCCCTCTCTCTCTGCCCCTCCCCTGTTCATGCTCTGTCTCTCTCTGTCTCAAAAATAAATAAACATTAAATAAATAAATAAGTAAATAAATAAATAAATAAATAAATAAATGAAAGTGAGTGGATGGAGAACCATCTATCATGCTACCAGAAGTCAAAAAGAAAGCTGGAGTAGCCATACTAATATCAGACAAACTAGACTTTAAATTAAAGGCTGTAACAAGAGACGAATAAGGGCATTATATAGGAACAATAGGGTCTATCCATCAGGAAGAGCTAAAAATTATAAATGTCTATGCACTGAATTCAGAAGCACCCAAATATATAAAACAATTAATTACAAATATAAGCAATCTTATTGGTAAGAATGTGGTAATTGCAGGGGACGTTAATACTCCACTTACAACAATGGACAGATCATCTACACAGAAAATCAATAAAGAAACAATGGCCCTGAATGATACACTGGACCAGATGGACTTTACAGATATATTTAGAACTCTACATCCTAAAGCAGTAGAATATACTTTCTCCTCGAGTGCACATGGAACATTCACCAAGATATATCACATACTGGGTCACAAAACAGTCCTCAAAAATATACAAGAATTGAGATCATACCATGCACACTTTCAGATCACAATGTTATGAAACTTGAAATCAACCACAAGAAAAAGTCTAGAAAACCTCCAAAAGCATGGAGGATAAAGAACATCTACCGGGACGCCTGGGTGGCTCAGTCGGTTAAGCATCCGACTTTGGCTTAGGTCATGATCTCGCGGTCCGTGGGTTCGAGCCCCACGTTGGGCTCTGTGCTGACAGCTCAGAGCCTGGAGCCTGTTTCAGATTCTGTGTCTCCCTCTTTCTCTGACCCTCCCCTGCTCATGTTCTCTGTCTCAAAAATAAATAAATGTTAAAAAAAATTAAAAAAAAAAAAAAAGAACATCCTACCAAAGAATGAATGGGTCAACCAGGCAATTAGAGAAGAAATTTAAAAATATATGTAAACAAATGAAAATGAAAACACAATAACCCAAACCCTTTGGGATGCAGCAAAGGAAAATACATTGCAATCCAGGCCTATCTCAAGAAACAAGAAAAATCCCAAATACAAAATCTAACAGCACACCAAAAGGAACTAGAAACAGAATAGCAAAGAAATCCTAAACCCAGCAGAAGAAGAGAAATAATAAAGATCAGAGCAGAAATAAATATAGAATCCAAAAACAAAACAACAACAAAAACAGTAGAACAGATTAATGAAACCAAGAGTTGGTTTTTTGAAAAAATAAACAAAATTGATAAACCTCTAGCCAGGCTTCTCAAAAAGAAAAGAGAAAGGATCCAAATAGATAAAATCATGGATGAAAATGGGTTTATTACAACCAATCCCTCAGAAATACAAGCAATTATCAGGGCATACTATGAAAAATTATATGCCAACAAACTAGACAACCTGGAAGAAATGAACAAATTCCTAAACACCCACACACTATCAAAACTCAAACAGGAATAAATAGAAAACTTGAACAGACCCATAACTAGTAAAGAAACTGAATAAGTCATCAAAAATTTCCCAACAACTAAGAGTCCTGGACCAGATGGCTTCCCTGGGGAATTCTACCAGACAATTAAAGCAAAGTTAACACCTATCCTTCTCAAGCTGTTCCAAAAAATAGAAATGGAAGGAAAACTTCTGGACTCATCATATGAAGCCAGCATTACTTTGATTCCCAAACCAGACAGAGACCCCACAAAAAAAGAAGAACTACAGGCCAATATCCCTGATGAATATGGACGCAAAAATTCTCAACAAGATACTAGCAAATCAAATTCAACAACATATAAAAAGAATTATTCACCATGATCAAGTGGGATTCACTTCTGGGCTGCAGGGCTGGTTCAATATTTGCAAATCAATCAATGTGATACATCACATTAATAAAAGAAAGGATAAGAACCATATGATCCTGTCAATAGATGCAGAAAAAGCATTTGACAAAATACAGCATCCTTTCTTTTTTTTTTTTTTTTTTTAAATTTTTTTTTTCAACATTTTTTATTTATTTTTGGGACAGAGAGAGACAGAGCATGAACGGGGGAGGGGCAGAGAGAGAGGGAGACACAGAATCAGAAACAGGCTCCAGGCTCCGAGCCATCAGCCCAGAGCCTGACGCGGGGCTCGAACTCACGGACCGCGAGATCGTGACCTGGAAGTCGGACGCCTAACCGACTGCACCACCCAGGCGCCCCATACAGCATCCTTTCTTAATAAAAACGCTCAAGAAGCTCATGATAGAAGGAACGTACTCAAACATCATAAAAGCCATATATGAAAAGCCCACAGCTAATATCATCCTCAATGGGGAAAAACTGAGAGCTTTCTCCCTGAGATCAGGAACACGACAGGGATGTCCACCCTCCCCACTGTTGTTTAACAGTGTTGGAAATCCTAGCATCAGCAATCAGACAACAGAATAAAATAAAAGGCATCAAAATTGGCAAAGAAGAAGTCAAACTTTCACTCTTTGCAGACAACATGACACTCGACGTGGAAAACCCAAAGTCTCTACCAAAACCAGCATTCTTCTCAAAGCTCAAACAAACAATCCTAAAATTTGTATGGAACCACAAAAGACCCCGAATAGCCACAGTAATACTGAAGAAGAAAACCAAAGTGGGAGGCATCACAATCCCAGACTTTAGCCACTACTACAAAGTTGTAATCATCAAGACAGTATGGTATTGACACAAAAAACGGACACATAGGCCAATAAAATAGAATAGACAACTCAGAATTGGACCCACAAATGTTATGGCCAACTAATCTTTGACAAAGCAGGAAAGAGTATCCAATGGAAAAAAGACAGTCTCTTTAGCAAATGATGCTGGGAGAACTGGACAGCAACATGTAGAAGAATGAACCTAGGCCACTTTCTTACACCATTCACAAAAATAAACTCAAAATGGACAAAAGACCTAAATGTGAGACAGGAGACCATCAAAACCCAAGAGGAGAAAGCAGGCAACAACCTCTGACCTCAGCCACAGCAATTTCTTAATCGACACATCTCCAAAGGCAAGGGAATTCAAAGCAAAAATGAACTATTGGGACCTCATCAACATAAAAATCTTCTGCATTGCAAAGGAAACAATCAACAAAACTAAAAGACAACTGACAGAATGGGAAAAGATATTTGCAAGTGACATATCAGATAAAGGGCTACTATCCAAAATCTATAAAGAGCTCACCAAACTCTACATCCGAAAAACAAATAATCCAGTGAAGAAATGGGCAGAAGACATGAATAGACACTTTTCTAAAGAAGACATCCAAACGGCCAACAGACACATAAAACGATGCTCAATGTCACTCATCATTAGGGAAACACAAATCAAAGCCACACTGAGATACCACCTCACACCAGAGTGGCTAAAATGAACAAATCAGAAGACTATAGATGCTGGAGAAGATGTGGAGAAATGGGAACCCTCTTACACTGTTGGTGGGAATGCAAACTGGTACAGCCACTCTGGAAAACAGTGTGGAGATTCCTCAAAAAAATTAAAAGTAGAACTACCCTACAACCCAGCAATAGCACTGCTAGGAATTTACCCAAGGGATACAGGAATGCTGATGCATAGGGGAACATTACTCCCAATGTTTATAGCAGCACTTTCAACAATAGCCAAATTATGGAAAGAACATAAGTGTCCATAAACTGATGAATTGATAAAGAAGAGATGGTTTACATATACAACGGAATACTACTTGGCAATGAGAAAGAATAAAATCATGCCATATGCAGCAATGTGGATGGCACTGGAGGGTATTATGCTAAGTGAAATAAGTCAGTCAGAGAAAGACAGATATCATATGTTTTCATTCATATGTGGATGTTGAGAAACTTAACAGAAGAATGTGAGGGAAGGGAAGGGGGGAAAATCACTACAGAGAGGGAGGGAGGCAAACCATAATAGACTCTTAAATACAGAGAACAAACTGAGGGTTGATGGGGGTTGGGGGAGAGGGGAAAGTGGGTGATGGGCACTGAGAAGGGCACTTGTTGGGATGAGCACTGGGTGTTGTATGCAAGGAATGAATCACGGGAATCTACCCCCAAAACCAAGAGCACACTGTATACACTGTATGTTAGCCAACCTGACAATAAATTGCATTAAAAAATAGATAAAATATATTAAATATGTGAATAAAAATATTAAAGATAGATGATATATAAATGATAGATAGATAAAAATAATAAATAAGTAAAAAGCACAAGAAGGAGACTTTGGTTCCGGATGCAGATTTGGTTCTAGATTGCTACATATTAGGTTGCTTGTGTGACCTTCAGACAAGTCAATTTACCTCTCTGGACTTGAGTTTCTTCCCTTGCAACAGATCATGAGTTTTGTCATATGTAATGTGAGCAATGTGCCTTAGACATGTGTGGTTACACATTAGAACATTTGAGGAGAGCTTTTTTTTTTTTTAATCAGATGTCCAGGCCTCTACCCAGGCCAATTAAATCAGAATCTCTGGAGAGTGGATCCCAGGCATAGATGTTTTTTAAAGTTCCCCCGTGTGTTTTTTTTTTTTTTAATGTTTATTTATTTATTTTGAAAGAGAAAAAGAGTGTGAGTGCAGCGCTTAGAGGAGTGACAGAGAGAAATGGTGAGAGAGAAATCGAGAGAGAGAGAGAATATGAATCCCAAGCAGGCTCCATGCTGTCAGCACAAAGCATAACTCAGGGCCTGAACCCATGAACCGTGAGATCATGACCTGAGCCAAAACCAAGCGTCAGAAGCTTAACAGATTGAGCCACCCAGGAACCCTCCCTCCATGTGATTTTAATGTGCAGCCAAGTTAAAAACCCAATGAACTAGGTGATTTTTAAGAGTTCTTCCAGGTTTAAGATTCAAAGTACCAGACACTTGATAGAACAAGATAAAGTAGATAGCCCATTGTGTGAATTGAAAGGGGTCAGTGAATATAGTGTGATGCAAATAAAAGTTATGCACTCGTGATTTGGGGCAACCATTTGAAAAGCTGAGCCCAATGTGGTGAAAAGATATACGAATCTGGACAAAGATCATGGGATCGACCAATAAACCTAGAGATCAGCATCCTGGGAGATTTGCTGCATTTGTTAATCAATAAATATTTAGTGAGCACTATAGGCCAACTGCTGCCAAACTCTATAGTTGAAACACAGGCAAATGGGACATGTCCACACTACCAGCAGAGACACTGATCATTTCTCTGTAGGCATCATGAAACGCCTCATGGAGGAGGTAGCATTTGAATGAAACCTTAAGAATGGCTGGAAGTATATGCACACGTGGAACTCAAGTTGGGGGTGGGAAGCACATTGGAGACGGGAGAAAGAGGGTAAACAAAGAAACAAAGCTCCACACTTCACACTAAGCGAAACTGAACTCTGCTTCTCCAAACACAGCTCTTTCGCATCGCCATACCTTTAATCAAGGTATTCTTCCTGCCTCTGACACCTCTCCTCTTTTTACATGGACAAGTCCCGTCATTTCTAAAGAGCCAACTGAGAGTAACTTCCTCTAGGATACCATCACTGAGGCACCAGGTCTGTCTCCCAGTACTTCCCCATGTTTGCCTCTATCGTGAGTCTTACACATAACAGCCCCCATCGTGCTGTGAGCTCTTCAAGGGCAGGAATGTCCCACATATTCATATTCATTCACGGTCTGGTTTCTATTGTCTATCACATGTCCTGGCTCTTATAGGTCTTCGGTAAGTATTTATTTAGCTGGTCTAAGAAAATAGTCTTTTTAAGAAGATAGATTTTATCATTCTTTAGCTCAAATTTTTTTTTTTTAATGATTTCTTGTTTACTTTTAATAAAATCCAGACTCTTTACTGGGGTCTACAAAGTCCTAGATGATTTGGACTCACATGTTTTTCTAACCTTTAATCTTTCCTTCTTTTTCACTACGTACATAAAACAAACTTGAAAGTTTTGAGGCACAAGTAAATTAACTACCCGCCAGGACAAAACTTAACTCTTCTTACAAGGAAAATGAAGAAATACAGATAATCACACTGTGGCATCTGGCATACAATCAGAACTTTCTAGTTATGTGAAAAAGCATGAAAATGTGACCCAAATCCAAGAGAGAAATCAGTCAATAGGAACAGATACAGAAATGAAAGGGATGATGGGATTAGCAGAAAGGGTTTTAAAATAGCCATTAGAGGGGCACCTGGGTGGCTCAGTCGGTTAAGCTTCTGACTTGGGCACAGGTGGTCTGACAGCTTGTGAGTTTGATCCCCGTGTCAGGCTCTGTGCTGACAGCTCAGAGCCTGGAGCCTGCTTTGGATTCTGTGTCTCCTTCTCTCTCTGCCCCTCCCCTGCTTGCACTCTGTCTCTCTCAAAAATAAACAAACATTAAAAAAAATTTTTTTTAAATAGCCATTAGAGGAGATAACATAACTAAAAAAAATCTCAGTTAATCTCAAAGAATGCAGGAAAGGAGGAAAAAGGAACGAAGAACAGATGGCCCAAATGGAAAACAAAAAGCAAGATGGGAGACTCGATCCCAGTTAAAGGTAAATAAACACTCCAATTAAAAGACAAAGATGGGGGCTCCTGGGTAGCTTAGTTGGTTGGCCGTTTGACTTCGGCTCAGGTCATTATCTCACAGTTTGTGAGTTCAAGCCCCACATCAGGCTCTGGGTTGATAGCTCAGAGCCTAGAGCCTGCTTCAGATTCTGGGTCTTCCTCTCTCTTTGCCCCTCCCCTACTAGCACTCTGTTTCTCTCTCTCTCTCTCTTAAAAATAAACATTTTAAAAAAATTTTTTAAAAGACAAAGATTGTCTGACTGGATAAAAGCAAAACTGAAAATAATCACATGGGAAATGGCAAATGTCCAGTTTGACCAAGTCATCAGGTGTGAAAAGTTAAGTAATGGGAGATAAGACTGGAAAGTCTGACTGAAGCCAAATTATGTTGGGTCATAGATGTCAAACCCTATACTTATTTCAGGTGCTTGTGTCTTCTGTGTGCAAATAAATAGTCCACCCCATAAAATGGAATGACTTTTTGGAAGAACAGGTATAAAGCTGACTTATTTTCCAGAATGTTTTAGTTCATAAGAAAAGCAAAGCTTTCTCCCTTCTGATTCTTACCTTCCTCGTGAGGAAACAGGGTGGCCATGGTCATGCATCAGCTGCCCAAGCCACCAATGCATAAATAAGCCAGGTGACAAACAAAACGTCAACCTTTAAGCTACATACTATGATCTTTCTTTTAAAAGTGAAAATGTACTTGGACACTGGAGAAAGTAATAAGTTTAGTCTTCTCTTGTCATTAAATCAATAAAGAAATTAAAGAAAACATTACTCAAAACTGTGGTTCTTGGAAGATATCGCTTTTTTTTTTATTATTGTCATTATTATTATTATTGTTATTTCATTTTTCAGTGGCCACTGAGTATAAAAGTTCCTGGAGTTAAAGGCATAGCAAGATATAGAAAAGATATTGCTTTTGCCTGAGTTTCATGAAGCTGATATCAATCTTTTATTTCATAAACGTCAGGCTGGTTATTGCGTTAAACGTAGGCTTTGGTGCATTAAAAGTGGCAGTGACAGGAATACAAATAAGAGAATTCCCAAGGATACTAAGCAGGGGCCTGGGGAAGGACTGGCTTCCCTCCGACACCCGGAGAATGAAATTCAGGAAAGGTCACACAGCAGCCAGACTTTGGAGATAAATCTAAGCTCAACTGACTCCGTGAATAACTCAGCGGTACAGTTTTTTGCCGTTGTTTTTTCTCAGCCAGAAGAGAAAAGACAAAGGATTTGACTGAGCCTCAGAGGGAGGTCTGGATGTGGGGAGGTCTAAAAAGGCCCCGACTTGCCTCAGAAGATCTGGAGTTTACTCCCCAATTCAGCCGCCCCCAATAGCGCCCTCTGGAGGCCTCAGTTAGATCTGCAAGATAACAGCATTTTTGAGCACTCTTTCTAAAAGTCCTTTCTGGCTTGAAATTTTAAGGACCTAGTACATACCTATAGGGAGCAATCAGTGACATCTGGAAAATACTCTCCAAATACCAGTTGTCCTGATGCCAATCACAACCTTGAGAGGAACGAAGGGTAGAGCTGAGTAAAGCGAGTTTTACCTAAACTGATGGACGAGCAGTTAGCTAACCAACTGATAGCTCTGGTCCTAGGTCACAGGTCCTCTGGCTTCCAACAACACGTCCTCTATCCTATCCGTCACTGCATTTCAACAAATAGAATATAAGGCTTGTTTAAAGGGTACATTCAGGCAAAACGGGGAAACAGTGCTTTTGAGCTCTTCAGGAAGAATTTGGATCTGGGATCAAACAATAAAATGGAATGGGGCTGTCCATCAGGTCAGGATTAAGAATGGAGTTTGCCTACTTCTGAGTATATACTCAAAAGAATTGGAAACATGTCTTCAAACAAATCTTTGAACACAGATGTCATTAGTGCCAGGGAATAAGAACTTTAGGCAGTACATCTGGATAATTTCTCCATTGGCAAACTCTTGACTTCCAAAGTCCCAAGTGCCTACTCTTGCCTTTCCTCATTACTATTCCCTTCAGGTATCTCATACCCTGGTCAGACCACAGGACAATTTTACCTGCCCTACACTTTCCTTACATTATATCCCTGCTCACACTATTCCCTCGGTCTGTATTGGATTCTATGCCTTCATCTAAACATATCTCCACAATTCTGAGAGGCATTGTCTGATGCTTCCAGATGGAAGTGTGTCTCTCCCTTTCTCGTCTGTATACTTTACTTCTTTCCTATAATTATTCCTGAACTTGGCTCAGCTCCCCTCTTAAACAGTACATTCCTCTAAGGCTAGAAGAATGTAGATTGTCACAGCACATGGACTTAGGGACTCAAACCAATCTTATCTTGATCTTTACGGTGTCAAGAGTACTTAATTGCCATCTCACTTTGGATATTAAACAGCAAATGCACAATAATATTTGTTGAGTGTTATTTCTTTACTTATTCATTTTATTTTAAAGCCACTTCAACATTAAAGCTCTTTTTCAATATTTATTAATTAATTTATTTTACAACTTGCTTTTGGAGTAATATTATGTAGTACCAAAACAAATTTACAAAATAGCCATGGACTTCTATGAATATTTTTAGGGAATTTTCTTCTACAATTTTCTAGGGGAAAAAAGGAGGTACTAAAGATCAAGACTCAGGATCTCTTTCCCATATCACCAGGAGAACCTTAGCCTTCAAGAATGTTCCTTGTGACAGGTGTTTACAGCTCCCAGACGAAAACATGCTGAACTGAAAGGAAATACTTTCTTTTCATTGCTTTAAACCCTTATTCACTTGACTACTAAAACACATACCTAATCATAGCACATATTTAAAGTCATGAAATATTTTCAGTACACTGCCTGAGGCAAATGATGTATTGTATATTCATCCCACAGTTCAGTAAATTCTGGATACAAAGACGTAAACCGATGCTCTCAAGGGATCGTGTCAGCGCAAACTTCCCTTAAAAAACAGTTCTTCCTCTCCAGAATTTGATTTTCTTTCTGAAAGATGGTATTCTTTAGATATGTCTCAGGTGACATACATAAATCTAGGCTACAGATCTTTCCTACAGTCATCAAAGTACATTCTGCCCTGTGACCGAATCACTTCCGCACAGGTGAGGCTCTTCCTGCTGTTCCTAGCAGGTTAGAGCTGCCCCCTAAAAGCCTTACGTCCAAGTAGGCATTTGCTAAATGAAATAAAAATTCTCCATTGAATTTGCCAGAGTTCTGATCAACCCCCCGCCACTGCTTTGATGTCTCTCAGGAAGTACTGGCTACCTCAGGGAGTTAGCAGGTAGCAGACATGAATCACAGTGTGGCGTGCCAAGTGCCTCTCTTTGTCAGAGACTGAGAAACTGGTTTGCGAACCTCTGTATTTTATCCATTTGCTTCTGCAAATCCTGTGGTCTCTGCCACTTTGCTTTTTCCAGCAATCCTACCACCAGTATCTTTAGGGCTTTTTGTCCCTCTGTCACATTGTACAGTAGACCACTAGAATGAATGGAAGATTATTTGTGAAACTCTGTTACCATGTGTGAGGTACTGTGCTAGATGCCTAGAGACTAAATCGGGAGAACAAATATGGCCGCTTACATGGTGGACCTCACAGTCTAGTGGGTGAAGACAGGCTGTCGGTCAAATCATGACACAATAAATGGCTTACAGATGCAGTAAGTGCTACATAGAACAGCATGTACTGTTGAGGTGGTAAGAGGGTTTACAGGAGGCTCTGAGCTGTTCAGGAAGGACAGGGATCACTTCTGCGAGATAGTGAAGCACTAGCTGAGAACTGACTTGTGAGTGGGAGCTGACAGTGGAGGTGAGCATTCCAGGCAGAGCTAGTGGCATGTGCAAAGGGCCTGTGGGAAGGAGTCTGGGAGTTATGAGGGCTGAAAGTCAGGTTGTAGGGTTAGAGCAAAGAGAGTTAGAGAGCGGGGAAAGAGAGAGACCTAGAGAGGAAGGACCATGTCAAGTCATACAGGCCCTTAGCTCTACATTCCAGGGTCCTTATTCTATGAGTCTCAGAAGTCAAAGGAGAATTTTTTTTTTTTTAATTTTTTTTTCAACGTTTTTTATTTTTATTTTTGGGACAGAGAGAGACAGAGCATGAACGGGGGAGGGGCAGAGAGAGAGGGAGACACAGAATCGGAAACAGGCTCCAGGCTCCGAGCCATCAGCCCAGAGCCTGACGCGGGGCTCGAACTCACGGACCGCGAGATCGTGACCTGGCTGAAGTCGGGCGCTTAACCGACTGCGCCACCCAGGCGCCCCGCAGAAGTCAAAGGAGAATTTTAAGCAGAGGGCTGACCTAATTGGATTTGGGTTTCAAAACCAGTGGGAAAATTACTGATACAAAAGGAGGAGAGGGCAGCAAATTGAGGGGGAAGAAATAGTAACCAGCAGATTAATATTAACAATGTTTTCATTAGTGAGCTTTTGCTGTGTCCCACTCTCAGTCCTAAATTGACCATCTAGTCTTAGAGAAGCAATCCATTTGAAGTCATCTCCAAGTAGATCCTTGACAACCCAACCTGCCGTATTAACTTTCCGGCCTTCAGAGGTACTAATGGAAACGAGGGGAGAAAGAGCATCCTCCGTGGCCCGCTCCTAGAAAGTGTGGTGCACCTGCTGGCAGTCACTAACTCACTGGGTTTCAGCATGAGATGAGCTCAGAGGCCACCTGAGTATGCAGCTCCCTGGGCCTCTGGTAACTACAGTGTCACTGTGCAGCCAGCTCCAAACCGCATTCCTGTCCCGGAAGACCATGACTGAGTGAGGACCTCAGTCGCATGCCACCTCACTCTTGCAAGAATTCTGAGCATGTGACTTTAAGTTATAGGTCCATCACATTACTTTTGTATATGAACCAATCCCTCTCTTTGCTTTCCCTCTAGGGTGTTTTTAATGACAATGATTCCTCACTATAGCCTTGAGCTTAATACATAATAGGGGACTGTCTGACAAGTGAGGAAGATTTTTTCCTTTTTTTTTTTTTTTTTTTTTTTTTTTTTTCAAGAGAGAGAGAGAGGGAGAGAAGGAGAATCCCAAGCAGGCTTCATGCCATCAGCACAGAGCCCAGTGAGGGGCTCCATCTCACAAACCTCAAGATCATGACCTGAACCGAAATCAAGAGACGCTTAACCGACTGCACCACCCAGGTGCCCCAAGGAAGTTTTTTAAGTGAGAACCCCATCAACTTGTGCATTTAATCATCTTTATGCGGATGATACAACTAAATTTGGGACTACTGTTTATTTAGAAAGACTCCTTAGGGGCGCCTGGGTGGCGCAGTCGGTTAAGCGTCCGACTTCAGCCAGGTCACGATCTCGCGGTCCGTGAGTTCGAGCCCCGCGTCAGGCTCTGGGCTGATGGCTCGGAGCCTGGAGCCTGTTTCCGATTCTGTGTCTCCCTCTCTCTCTGCCCCTCCCCCGTTCATGCTCTGTCTCTCTCTGTCCCAAAAAATGAATAAAAAACGTTGAAAAAAAAAAATTTAAAAAAAAAAAAGAAAGACTCCTTAAACATCAAAGACATTCTACCTGACGTCGTGAACCTTTATCGTCAATCCTATCTTCCTAATGAAACTAAATAGTCTGGTCCTGGCGGGCTCACTGATTGTCAAACCTGCTATGTCCACAAACCCAAGAGCGACTCTACAGAAGTCCCCTTGTCCTCTCCCTTGGTTGAAATTCCACCAGCCATCAGGGTCCATATTTCTAACAATACCTCTTCTGTTGAGCTCTTCCTGATTACTGCCCCTGAAGAGGCCATGATAGCTTTCTTCTCTAAATCTTCCAAAGCTTTTAGAACACAGTTTGCCTTTTAGACCAATGCCCCCACGCACACACTCCCTAGGTTGTAAGTTGTTTGAAGGCAAGGGCTTCAGCAATGACCATCTACTGCCTGCTGGTGGTGTTTGCAGAGTGCACTCCATGCGTCGAATGTAACTGACATGCAGATGGTCCCCGAGAGCCCCAAACTTAATCCCAGTCCTCCCAAGGCTGTCTCAGCAATGCAGGGAAATATGTTTCTCATGTTTGAGCTACTATTTCCATCAGCAAGGCTGGGTCTTCTTGTTGCCAAGATCATCATAAACAAACCTACAAAAATGGTTTGCAATCCCATGCATGTAAATGTGTGAAAATCACTGACGAGAGTAACGGGTATGTATCTGCTACTGTATCCAGAAAAGTTACTTATCTATGTAAGCAGCTCTTTGCTTTTCCTACAGAACTTTGTACTGCTAAGGAATTGGGGCCACTCTGATCCTTGTACTCATAGTACCCGGAGCTATGCCTGGTTGATAGAAGCCCCACAAATATTTGTGATTCTGGTATGTTTTGCCACCATGATGAAAGTACTACATTATAACAGTGTTATCCCTTCCCAGACATATTTCCATTTTAAAAAGGACACCTGCAGAAAATAAAGCTTGTCCTACATCTTTAATAAAGTTGGCTGCTGCTTCTTTGAACCACAGCTATGGGATGGCCCACTCACCTCTCAGAAGATTCTCTGCTCTCCCAGCTCTGTTTTGAGTTTGCCAACCGCAGGGACAGAGTCGTGCATGCATCTGTCAGTCACCTGGCACAGAAGTGAGCAGACAGAAAGAATACAGTAAAGATTTGGTATTTCTGACCATATTATGTGCACAATCTCAAAAGCTGATGGGAGAGAGTACACGGCATTGCCCCTTCCAATCCCAGCTCCAGGAATGGACACTACTGAGCACCAGGCTATCCTATGCCAGAACATTCTCACCCACACTGAAGAAGACACGTCCAGGTCTTCCAAAAGGGCCAGAACTAAGCAGTCAAAAGAGGATCAATAAAACAAGGATTTGGCTCTGTTACTTGTGAACTTGACTTTTTTTACCTACGTCATCACCAAGAGATGGTCAGTCCACTAAACCTCTTTATCCTGTCAAGGAAAAAGTCCATCTTTGACAGCCCTGCCTGTAGAAATTTATCCTGATACTGAGCCTGTCTTCCATGTAACTTCCTACTATTGGAGGAAAAATTAGGTCCTTAATGACAGGGATTTTTGTCTTTTTTTCTTTGTTTAATTCTTAGTTAACATACAGTGTAGTCTTGGCTTCAGGAGTAGAACCCAGTGCTCATCCCAACAAGTGCCCTCCATAATGCCCATCACACTTTTAGCCCATTCCCCACCTACCTCTACCCTCCAGCAACCCTCAGTTTGTTCTCTGTATATAAGCATCTCTTATGGTTTGCCTCCCTCTCTGTTTTTATCTTATTTTTCCTTCCCTTCATTTCTGTTATCTGTTGTCTTTTTCAAATTCCACCTATGAGTGAAATCACGTGATATCTATCTTTCTCTGACTGGCTTATTTTGCTAAGCAAATACCCTCTAGTTCCATCCATATTGTTGTAAGTGACAGGATTTCATTCTTTTTCATCACCAAGTAGTATTCCATTGTGTGTGTGTGTGTGTGTATTTAGATATAAGTATATATATGTTTATATATATATGTATGTATGTATATATAATGTATATATATATATGAGAATATATATATATATATATATTTAGATATATATATAAAACCCCAGTGTCTAGAACAGAGCCTGGCACAGAGTAGCACTCAATACTT
The DNA here is from genome assembly GCF_028018385.1 of Neofelis nebulosa. Classification (NCBI taxonomy): domain Eukaryota; kingdom Metazoa; phylum Chordata; class Mammalia; order Carnivora; family Felidae; genus Neofelis; species Neofelis nebulosa. The sequence goes on from NC_080794.1 coordinate 71,938,324, forward strand.
TTCAAATGAATGAATGAATGAATAAGTCCTCACTCTGCTTCTCAGAGCCACATGGAATAAGTCTCCCTCCTTCCACATACCACCTTTTTAGACAATGAAGCCCCTCACCTTTCTGCTAAAATTTCTCCAAGACAAATTTCCAAGCTGCTTCACTATCCTGGTCAGTCTTCTCTGACCACTAAATCAAAGTGCTCAACAGGCTGGCTCAAGGTGGCTTTATCTCTCTCTTTAATAAGACTACAGATCCTGTGAGAATGGGGTCATGGTCACAATTAGGTATATAATATGCATTATGCTCTCACAGCCTGATAGAGCACCTTGCATCACAGCATACAGTAAGTGTTCAATAAATGCTGATGAATGAAGCTGTTAGCCTCCCTTTAGGTTGGTAGTGCTCATCTGGATTTCCATGGCAAGTTCTCTTGCTTTTTCTTCCTTTCTGTTTTGTCTATCTTTTCTCCGTAACATCCACTCTCAATGAACTCCTCCCTCCTAGGACCAATTGGGGCTTATCATTTATTAGGAAATCAACAACAAAACACACTAACTCGAGCACCTGGGTGACTCAGTCAGTTAAGCATTCAACTCTTGATTTCAGCTCAGGTCACGATCTCACAGTTCATGAATCCAAGCCCTGCATCAGTCTCCGTGCTGACAGCACAGAGCCTGCTTGGGATTCTCTCTCCCTGTCTCTCTCTCTCTCTCTGCCCCTCCCCTGCTTGTGCTCTCCCTTTCTCAAAATAAATAATAAACTTTAAAAAGCCACACACTATAAGGTGGAAAAGTACCCTCTTAACCAAGGTTATTCTTCTCCCTACCCCCACCCCATGCACACGCATAATTCTTCAACCTGCACAGTAGGCAGTAAGAGCCATGGGAGAGAATTAGAATGATCAGGAATGATCAGTGAGACAAAGGCAGAGACTGGAAGAGCATGGATTCCCTCATTCATGAGTTAAGTGAAATCTTTGGCACATGTTCACTTTACATTTGTAAGAAAGTCTTGGCTTTATTTTTTTAAATATATCCCGTAACACTTTCTAGAAGTATAGGAGCATAATTGATTAAATAGAGTGATATCCCATGTTTTTAACTAACCCAGACATAGCTTGCTTTGGGAGGTGACTTGGGCCATCATCGAGCGCTGTGGGCCCGGCCCCTGGTGAGGCGAGCATGCCACATTCCTCAAAGAAGGGAAACAGCTTGAGGCTCTGGAGTTGCACCCTAAGCGGGACTGAGCACATATGAACATCCAGGCACTCAGTCTCGCTGTGTCACTCTCCCTCCTGCTGTCCTGTCAGCATGAGAAAACTGAAGCTCAGGTGACTTTCCCAAAGCCACTCGATCAGCAATTAGGCGATCCAGGATTTAAACCCAAGTACGTGGCTCTGCCATCACAGCCTGTGATCTCAGTCACTAGACCGTGCGAAAGACAGGAACCAGAGACTCAGAGTTCCCGCGACTGGGACAGGAATTATCCCTCAGACCGGTGACGAAACAGCTACAACTTGCCCCTTGCCCCAGGTCCCTGTCTACTGCTATTCAATCCGCATGCTTCCCAGCCTTCGAGCCTCTGTGCAAATCGCTGCTTCTTGGGAGCCTCCCCCCGTCACTCACAAGGCTGAGCCCTTCCTGCTCTGCAGCCTCAGAGAAGTTGCCAGTTCTCCGGTGGCACCGCCTTAATCTGCCCCATTTTGTGTGCTGTGCTGCTCGGAGAATGTTCCTAGGTCATCTTCACATGTGTGTGCACATACGCCCACTCTCGCCCCCAAGTCAGCTTTATGTTCGTGGCCGCAGAGAAGGAGACTTGGCTGGTTTTCGCAGCGCCCACCTCGGAGCCTGCACACAGTGCGACCCGGCAGCTCCCGTCCCGTTCAGGCTGAGGGAGACTGCCGAGGCTACTGACAGCCGGCCGGAGACAAGCAGACACAGGAACGGTGGCAGGTAACCTGTTGTGAACAAATTACGTTCAGACAAAATGCAGAGTAGAGAGTGGAGCAGCCTCTGGAGAGGTGTAGACGAAGTTCTAGAGAATCCTTCCAATTTGGGGTGTAGGAAAAAATCAGGGCGGGCTAGAAGGAGAAGGTGACGTTTCCCTTGGGCTTTGACGAATGGTAGAAGTTGGGGATGTGGGAGAGGATGAGAGTTCCAGATGGGGAGCAAGGGCAAAAGCCCTGAGGTGAGTGACCCCAGGGAGGACACAAGGGAGAAAGAACAAATCCATTCAGTGCCTCATCTGGTGCAGGAAGGGTGCAGCAGGGGAATGAAGTTGGTTAGGTGGGTGGGGTCCAGATGGGGGATGGAGGTGTTTGAACCACAGGACTGGCATTTGAGATCTAGTCTGTGGATAGTAGGGAGTCATAGGAGGTTTTAGAGCAGGGGAGTGGTGCAATCACAAATGGGCTTCAGAAAATATTCAGCTGTAATTCACATGGAAAGTGTATTGGAAACAGAAGAGACTTATGGCAGAGATACCAGTATGAGAGGTCACAACAAAATGAACAAAGTTCTGAAACAACTGGGGCAGTAGTGTGGGAAGGGAAAGAGAGGGTTGTGAGGGCCCTGGGAGGTAGAACGAATGAAATTCCACACAGAGGGCATCAGAGAGAACAGACACCTGGGGAGCTGAGAATAGTAACATTTACCGGATGCTTACAGGCTCCGTGCTGAGCAACGATGCACATCTTAGCTCTAGAGATCCTCACACCCACCCCAGGAAGTGGGCATCCCCATTTTACAGGTGTGGTCACTGAGGCACCAAGAAGTTAAACAACTTGCCACACACACACACAGCTGGCAAGTGGCAGCGCTGGGGAGTTGAACCAGACCATAGTGGCCACAGCTCACACCCCTCATCACAAGACTGGGCTGAATCACAGAATTCCAGCAGGTTAGGGCAGAAAAGCATGAAGAGCCTAAGAAGGTGCCTGTCGAGAAAGCACTGGAGAGCAAGATGGAGACAATGGCAGGGGGGGGCGGGGGGGGGTCCAGGGGCAAAGGGGGAGGAGGGTCTCAGAAGGGAGCACTCCTCACTGACCACTCTGTGCTGCAGCCAAGCCGAGCACTTTTTTTTTTAATTAAGTTTTTAACTTTAACTCCAGTATAGTTAACGTACAGTGTTACATTTGTTTCGGGTGTGCAATATAGTGATTCAACGGTCCTATACCTTACTCAGTGCTCATTATGATGAGTGTACTCCTAATCCCCTTCACCCATTTCAACTAACCCCCCCTCCTCCACCTCCCCTTTGGTAACCATCAGTTTGTTCTCTATATTTGTGAGTCTGTTTCTTGGTTTGTCTCTTCCTCGCTTTCTTTTCCCTTTGCTCATTTGTTTTCTTTCTTAAATTCCACATGAGTGAGACCATATGGTATTTGTCTTTCTCTGACTTATTTCTCTTAGCACCATACTCTCTAGCTCCATCCATATCATTGCAAATGGCAACATTTCATTCTTTTTTATAGGTGAGTAGTATCCCATTATATATATCTCACATGTTCTTTACCAGTTCATCAGTCAATGGACACTTGGGCTACTCCCATAATTTGGCTATTGCAAATAATGCTGCAATAAACACAGTGGTGAATGTATCTCTTCAAATTAGTTTTTTGTACTTGTTAGGTAAATGCTAGTAGTACAATTCCTGGACGGTAGGGTAGTTCTACTTTTAACTTTTTCAGGAATGCCAGACACTTTAGGAGCACCTACGGTGGCTCAGTCAGATGAGCGTCTGACTTTGGCTCAGGTCATGATCTCATGGTTCGTGCCTCACATCTGGCTCACTACTGTCAGCCTGTCAGTGCAGAGCCCGCTTCTGATCCTCTGCCCCTCTCTCTCTCTTTCTGTCCCTCCCCCCGCTTGCACCCTCCCCCCCAAAAAATAAATTAGGGGTGCCTGGGTGGCTCAGTTGGTTAAGCATCTGACTTCAGCTCAGGTCATGATCTCGCGGTTCACGAGTGGAGCCCCACGTCGGGCTCTGTGCTGACGGCTTAGAGTCTGGAGCCTGTTTCGGTTTCTGTGTCTCCCTCTCTCTGACCCTCCCCTACTCGTACTCTGTCTCTCTCTCAAAAAGAAAAAGAAAAAATAAGTTAGTTAAAAAATTTTTAAAAAGGAATACCAAGCACTTTAAATGCTTCCCTCCCTGAACACAGCAGCCACTCTGTGAGAGAGGTACCATTGCCTTCACCTTCCATTTACAAAGAAACAGAAGCCCAGGGGCATCTGAGTGGCTCAGTCGTTTAAGCATCTGACTTTGGCTCAGGTCATGATCTTATGGTTCATGGGTTCGAGCCCCAAGTCGGGCTCTGTGCTGACAGTTCAGAGCCTGGAACCTGCTTTGGATTCTGTTCTCTCGCTCTCTCTCTCTGCCCCTCCCCCACTCACACTCTGTCTCTCTCTCTCTCTCTCAAAAAAAAATAAATGTTAAAAAATTTAAAAAAAGAAAAAAGAAGAAACAGAAGCCCAGAGCTTGTGCAGGAGGTTCTAGGATTCAACCCAGGTCTGTTTAAAAAAAATAAAGAGATTAACTCAGGTCTTTTTGTCATCAAAGTCAGAATTCTTACCCATCCTTTGCCAAAATGGACACAAGAATTCACACAAATGAGAAAAAAGAAGAGGCCACTGTCTATGGCTGCTAAGAGGAGGTACAACCATACAGCTCCCAATCCAAACCAAACACTTCTCTCAGTGACTAACACTGTTAGTAATCACACTGGCAGAACCAGTGGAAGATGAGGCCATCCCAGGCAACCTAGGAAGTGTACATCCTGCTGAAAGGACCCTTGCTGCATTACATGCCATGAAATAATTGAAATAAACGAGATAAAAATAAAGTAAAATGGCGCTGAGGATGGGGCCGGACAACCATGGGTGGGAGGGAAATAGGACATGAGGAACTGGAGAAAATGAATATGGAGTCAATGTTTTCACAAAGTCAGAAGATGCTGACTATCTCTAGAGAGGCAGTGAGACCGGCCCTGCCCTGAGCAGGGACAGTTCTTTGTAAATAGCTGTTGACTCATTAATTGAAACCGGGGAAGGGATTGTTTTTTCGGGAGGAAAAAATATTGAGTAGATTTGTAGTCAAAAGGAAAAGGCCCTAGGTGGGGTGGGGGTGGGGGGGGAGATTAAAATGCAAATACAAGAGGAAGTAATGAGATAAATCAGATTGGAGAGCCCAAGGGTCCAAGTGGGACAAGAGCTTGCCTTGAAAGGGAGGAGAGAACTCTCCTCCAGAGAAGTAATCAAATGAAGCTGTGGTGAGCAGAAGACTCATGGGGCAGAAGTTGCTCGTCAGCAGAGGGAACTCAGGAGCCTCAGGTGAGGACAGGATACCAGCAACATCCTTTCCACATGTCACCTAACAAGTATCCCGGAGCAGGGCCCCTAAAGTTGCCAGCACACTTCCTAAAAGGGAAGAGGTCACTAAAGGACTAACATGCCTGAGGCAGGGACGGGCCTCCAAGCTAAGCCTCAGGGGCCCCAGTCCCAGTTTGACCACTGACTTGCTTGGTCACCCAGAACAGGTGCTTCCCCTCTCGGGGGCTCGGTTGGTCTCTACCAAATCTAGAGGTTGAACTTGATCCGTGGATTTCAAAGGACTAATGGCCCAGCATGGACAATGACGAAGTGTGTGTTTGCAACACTTAATCCAAATATAATACATCCATGTCTCGTAAGTGTATGGTTCTCTGGATATTCACACCCTGGGCATGCAAAGAAACCCACACCCAGATGAAGAAACACAACATGATGAGTAGCTCCAAAGCCCCTTGCGCTCACTTCCAGTCACTAACCCCCCACCCAGAGGAGCCCATGCCCCAGCAGCAGAGATGAGCCCACCCGTGTTTGTCCTGTCTCTCCATCAGGCCTAGAGGGCGCTGTTTGGGGCCAGGTTTCTTCCATTCAGCACCACCCACGGCGCGGTGTGTAATGAGGGCATTGGCAAGAATACGTTCCCCCCAAAATGACAAAAGTGAAGGCCATCCCATGACTCCTTCATCAGATTAAATGCATTTAAGTTCAATGACCCTCCTTTATTCTGAAATAATGTTCTTCCACCTATTTTGTGACAAAATCTTGTCCTCGAAGTTTGGTTGGTTTTCCGGTTTTGTTTTATTGTTGATACACTCGTCTTTACCCCTGTGCCGCAAATCCCATCTCTAAATTACACGGCCTTGAAATTTGGCTGGGCCAGGAAATCCCCGGGTCTGGGCCCTGCTGGTGTGAACGAACTCCAGGGTTCTGGGCACTGTGATTTACTGGGCAGAGTCTCTTAGGACTCTGAGCGTCCTGGTTAAAGACCCCTCTGACGGCTGAGTGTGGAAGGAGAGAGCTAAGTCCACAGATGCTCAGCGGTGCCTGGAAAAGCTGCAGAACTGAAAGTCTTTACTTTTCTTGAGAGGAGAATGGAGAGAGGGAGGGGAGGCGTTAGGCCACACACACTGTGCCCACACAGTGACGGGAGTCCATAGTGTCGACTGCTCTGTAAACCAGACCAGATGAGGTTCAGTCAGGCAGCACAGAAGTCTAGACCCGAGGAGAAGGTGGGGAGCCCACTTACAGGACAGGACTGGAGAAGAGAGCCAGACCACGTGAAGTCAGGTCTGAGTGTCCTCACCTCAGAGTCCCCCAGGGAATTCAGGAAAGAGGAGGATGGGCCATGGGCTGTGTCCCAGGAGGCCCTGAGAGCTGAAGCGGGACCTTGAAGAACCTGCGAAACCTCATGGCAGGCACTCAGTTAATTTAAAGGAAAAAAAAAAAAAAACTTGCTACACTAACTGAGAGTAAGAAAATCACCTGTGCTGCTGCAAACACTACCAGCTGTGATGGAGTTTGAATCCATCCTTAAAAACAACAATTCAGGGGCGCCTGGGTGGCGCAGTCGGTTAAGCGTCCGACTTCAGCCAGGTCACGATCTCGCGGTCCGTGAGTTCGAGCCCCGCGTCGGGCTCTGGGCTGATGGCTCGGAGCCTGGAGCCTGTTTCCGATTCTGTGTCTCCCTCTCTCTCTGCCCCTCCCCCGTTCATGCTCTGTCTCTCTCTGTCCCAAAAATAAATTTAAAAAAAAAAACCTTGAAAAAAAAAAAAAAAAAAAAAAAACAATTCAGGCTCAGTGACTGCCCTGAAGGAGACATGAAGGCAATAGCATAAACGTGAAATAAAATACAAAATAAAAAAGGGAATCTCAGAGTGCCCAGTTCTTAAAGAATAATTGGTGAGATTATGGAGCCTGTGATGGAATCTTCCATTAGGATCTACTTACTGAAGGGGAGGGGCCTTCAAGGCAAAACTCAGATCTGCCTTCCCCACCGGTGGTGCGGTTACTTATGCAGCTAAATCTCCTTCAGAACAATCCATTATAAGGCAATCCTCCCTCACATCAAATCAATCTGAGGCCATGTTTCACATCACTAGTTTGTAAAAGGAGGCACCAAGAGCTCCTTGGTGTAGGTCGTATCCTAGTGCATCTGACATAGGATTCCTTACAAACATAACTTTTTAAAACACCTTCTATATGGCATAAAGCAAAATATATATCAGCATTTCTCCATAGTTGGTTGTTTTTGCTACCGGGTCAACAAGGGGCAGCTCTGTTTTGTTGCTGGCTATCCAGCCTTCAACACCCACCATTCCATTTGTTCCTCCATCTCCTGTTTGGGAACATTTCCCACCTTTCAAGGCCTTGGCAGAAGGTAAGTCCAACACCTGCCACCACACACTCCCTCCTCTATTAACAGAAGTCAAGGGGTAGCGTTGTTTCTCCACCGCCCCCTGAGGCAGGCCGGCAATCCAGGCTTCACAGGTCAGATACTTGTTCCTGGTACCATGAGCGCTGGCCGAGCAGTGCTAATTCAGGGAGAATGTTTGAAGGTCAGATTCAGCACAGAAGTGCATCCTTCTGATGCCAACTGTTCCCAACACCCGTGCCACCAACAACCCTCCATAAACCTCTTCTCCCTCCGCGTTTTTTCCCCTAAGTATGGAGTCAATTTCTGATTCTTACAGATGAGAACCCAGCGAGTGCATTTTCTACTATATATGTAATGGGGCCATACATCGGCCCAATAAGCCCTACCTCCAGATCACAGATTCTTCAATAGTAGAGACATGTTCTATTATTTTTTCCCATAGATGCTCAACAACAGGGTTGGGTGATACTAACTGATGCTAACAAGAAAGAGAAAGGGATTAGATGACCTCATAAGGGAATGTATCGAACTTAGTATGAAGTTCTCTGAAAAGAAGTCAAATAGAAGCACTTTGAATCTCCCAGAGTGGATTTGGTTTTCAATAATACAATAAGCTAACATGTTGAAGTGTAAGCATATAAATAACTCCACTGCATATCTGCCTCATGAGACATTATGTCCCAGGTATTTAATTTTAAAGTCACACTGAACATTATGTTTTAGTTAATGAACCTTGCTTCATAAGGCAATGAAAGCATTTCTGCCAATTAGCATCAGGTCCACTTCATATACATATCCCTCTAATTCTGCACTTGCCCACTGGGTTGGGGGGGGAGGGGCAGGCGGGTAGAAGGTAATGACTTTCACTTTATGTACACTTTCTGTGTGGGTGTTTTTACCCCCTGGTACCTCACAGTTGGTCACCTCTCTGCCAAAGAACAGCTAGAACATCTACATTTGCATCTGTATGTGCTGTTCCTTGACCCATGATCATAGCAAATTTAATTTCCTTCGTAGCAGAGAATCACTGTGTGATTCCAGCTCTGTGACATTCTGGAGAAGGCAAAATATGGAGACAGTAAAAAGCCAGGGGTTGCCAGGGACAGAGGGGTGGGAGAAGAACCGCTGGGGCACAAAGGACTTTTGGAGCAGTGAAAAGTTCTGTACGCAACCATAATGATGAATATACATGTTATTACATGTTTGTCCAAACCCCCAGAATGCACAACACTAAGAGTGATATGGAATAAACGATTGATTTTGGTTTTATAATGCATCAATATAGGTTCATCCACTGTAACAAATGTACCACTCTTATGGGGGGGGGGGGGGTTGTTAATAGTGGGGGAGGCTGTGTATGTGTCAGGGCAGGGGTATACAGCATATCTGTACCATCCTCTGAATTTTGCTGGGAACCTAAAACTGCTGTAAAAAAGTTAAGTCTTAAAAAAAAAAAAAAAAAAAAAAAAAAAAAGCCCAGAAAGCAAAACTGGGGTGATTTTGTAGCATCTAGTATGGTAAGCCACCTTAGCAGAGGCCAGCCAGCAGAGGTCGCTACATTAACGAGATGGGCTCGCACTGCCCGGGAAGCCTGAGATAGGAACAGGATGTCCGGATGGGACCAAGCACCAGGGAGGCCTTAGAGAGGTTCTATGGAAACCTCCTGCCTGTCCTACTTACATTATAAAGTCCCCTGTGCTGTAGTCACGTTAGGACATGTGTCTCCATTAAAGTACATGGTCTGTGAGGGGCCCCGTGGCAGGCATCTTTCTGTTCCCATGACACCCAGCTAAGGGTCCCATCGGAGCTGGCGTTTCAGTCCATCTTTGTTAAGTGAACTCTTCCTGCATTCCTGTGCATGGACGTGGGCTGGGTACAATGAATTCTGAAAGGACATCGAGTGGCAGCTGTGTGAGAACACGAGGGTCCTCCTCAGGTCTTTCTTAGTATCTATAATGCAATGCACTTCCTCCGAGGCTGGCCATCGTTGCTCTCTCTGAAGAACCACACTGCCATCTGCTGGCGGAACACACAGGAGGGCCTGGATGTCACTGGGCCCACTCTACAGGGGCTTGAACGAAAGTGGCCATGCTGGCCTCCCAGAGTAATGCCCACCCAACCCCTGGCGCGTGCGACACTTTCAACTGTGGAAACCCCAGGATCCCACCCTTATAGTTCTCCCAGCATCTCCTTGGAGGATTCTTCCTTTTCTTCAGAAATGTTTGTGTTGTTCAAAAATGTATGTCCTCCACCATGACCCTGGGCAAACTGCAGACTCTTCTGACCCCGGGAGGAAGGAAAGAAAGCATGGGATGGTGGAGGAGACATGTCCCACTCACCCCTTTTCCAAGGGGCTCCTTCACCACAGCCCCAGATCACCCGAGCAGGCTCGGTCAAGTTTTCTATAATGAGGTTTGTTTCCCATTCTAACAACTCAAACATGAGGCTGCGCCTTAGAGTCATAATGCCTCTGTGTGAAAACCTTCTTTGATACCTTCTGGGGAGGTCGAGAGATCGCCAGCATCAAAACCTCAGTTTATAGAATCGCACAGTGTGGGAATTATATCTCAGTAAACTGCAATTTCAAAAACAAATCTCTCAGGCTGGGTGGAAGTCATGGGCGTCCACGCTGAGCTCACGTTCAGGGACATGCTCTGTGAGAGCTTCCTCACTCAATCCTCACGACCAAAGGACAGGGAGAGGCCGCCACTAATCTCCCTTTGCAGAAGGAGAAACGGGGGCTCAGAGAAGTTGTGCTCTCACCCAAGGACTCACAGCTAGTTATATGGTGCCATGTGATTTGGAACCATGTTCTTAATCACTATAGTACTCTGCCTTTCACATGCTACTTCTGTAATAGAAAAGTAAAACAAAAATCCCCTTAGAAAGAGAAAAGACTTTCCCTTTTATTAAACAAATATGATAGGAAAAAAACGAGATGTCTTCCACCAGGTGAATGTATAAACAAACTGGTGTATCTGTAAGATGGAATATTATTTGGTGATGAAAAGAAATAAGCTATCAAGTCAGAAAAAGACAGGGATAAAGCTACATATTGCTGAGTTAGAGAGGCCGATCTGAAAGAACCTACATAGTATATGATTCCAGTTATACGACCTTCTAGAAAAGTCAACACTAGAGAGACCGTAAACATATCAGTGGGTGCCGGCAGAGTGGGGCAGAGGGGGAAGACTGAATGGGTGAAGCCCGGGGAACTTTTTCAGGGTGGTGGAGCTATTCTGTGTGACACTGTAAGTGTGGACACATGACACTATTCATTCACCAAAACCCAAGGAACCATACAGCACAGAGTGAATCTTACTGTGTGCACTTTGGCAAAAATCATTCAAGAGGTCAAGGGAATCCCAGGATGGAACTCAGTCTGTGACCAGGCGTTCTAACGGCATTCAAATGTGTGAAACAAGCTCACTAAAGGGAGAGGAAGAAAGGGCGCTGACTTACATCACTTTGGAAATGAGTGACGTCTGCAAAACCAAAGCTAAAAGAACTGCACGTGAACACTGTGCCCGAGTTGTTCGAGATTTCCGCACAGGCGCACAGTGCTAATACTGCCACACATGTGCATCAGAACCGAACAACTAGGTAAATGGACGGGGACTGTGGGAGTCGGGTTTCTCACTGGTGGAGCAGGAAGCTTCCAGAGAAGCAGGGAGAGGTGATCATGGAAGAGAACTAGCGACCCTAGCACGAATCATGTCTAGCTTAATAGAGACACAGATGGTTACATATAGAAATGTATAGGTAAGTAGATGAGAGAGAGAGAGAGAGAGAGAGAGAGAGAGAGAGAGATGGGTTAGCGTACACACATCGGGGTTTCCTTGCCCCCCGCTGAGAGGGCCTACAATGACAGTCCAGTAGCAAAGAGCCCATTTACTGCCCAGATGGTAGCTTTAAATCGCTTTCTCCAAGAAAAGGAACAAGGGCTCCTTGGGAAAACGGCTGATTCTAGAACTGAGGCGAGAAATATACCGGATGAGCCTGGAGCTTCTTGAAATGCCAGAAAGTAAGAACATGCTTAACGCGCACGCACACACGCGCGCACACACACACACACACACACATACAGAACTGTATCAAAAAGACAAAGGAACCAACTCAAAGAGTTCCCAATGGCCAAAGCTGGAACAATTTGAGCAACAAAATAAAGAAGTATTAGTTATAAACCAAAGCACAAGTCAACACGGATATGAAGAAATAATTGAAAAAATGAATTAATGTGAGCAAAGAGACAAATCGTCTGTGCACAATTCTAAATAAGTGATGTCGATAGTCCACCTTCGAGAAAACCGCGCAGAGCTTAGTGGACCACACATAGTGCCTTCCTCCCAAAGAGTACAGTCCAGAATGGAGGTTAAATGAGTAACTGCAATGGAGAAATCTGACGAACACTATGTCTGCCAGGTGACCAAAGTCAACAGCAACAGGAAAAATGACTCTTTAGCTCTGTGGTTTTCCTCCCCAAGACCCAGAGCCGCAGTCTAGTCGTGAGAAAAACATGAGAAAAATCCCAAGAGAGGGACACTCTAGAGCACTCTCCAAAACAAAGAAAGTCCTAGAAACACAGCTAAGAGGAGCCAAAGGAGACACGACAACAAAACGTAGTGTGATATCCTGAATGGGATCCTGGAACGGAAAATGCACATCGGGTAAAAACTAAGGAAATCTGAATAAACTGTGGTCTTTAGTTACTAATAATGCATCAACATCATTCCATTAATTGTGACAAATGCAGCATAATATGTAAGATGTTAATAATAGGGGAGACCAGGGCACCTGGGCAGCTCAATCGGTTAAGCCTCTGACTTCAGCTCAGGTCATGATCTCATAGTTTATGAATTTGAGCCCCGCGTCGGGCTCTGTGCTGAGAGCTCAGAGCCTAGAGCCTGCTTCAGATTCTGTGTCTCCCTCTCTCTCCTTCTTCCCTGCTCACACACACACACACACTCTCTCTCTCTCTCTCTCTCTCTCAAAAATAAATAAACATGAAAAAAATTTAACTAATAATAATAGGGGAACCAAAGGAATACTGTCTTCACAGTAAATTTAAAACTGTTCTAAACAGTAACATTTTTTTTTTTTTTTAAATAATGATATGACGGGAATGCAAGCTGGTGCAGCCACTCTGGAAAACAGTATGGAGGTTCCTCAAAAAACTAAAAATAGAACTACCCTACGACCCAGCAATTGCACTACTAGGCATCTATCCAAGGGACATAGGTGTGCTGTTTTGAAGGGACACATGCACCCCCATGTTTATAGCAGCACTATCAACAACAGCCAAAGTATGGAAAGAGCCCAGATGTCCATCCATGGATGAATGAAGAAGATGTGGTATATACATACAATGGAGTATTACTCGGTAATCAAAAAGAATGAAATCTTGCCATTTGCAACTATGTGGAGGGAACTGGAGGGTATTATCCTAAGTGAAATTAGTCAGACAAAGATAAAAATCATATGACTTCATTCATAATGAGGACTTTAAGAGACAAAACAGATGAACATAAGGGAAGGGAAACAAAAATAATATAAAAACAGGGTGGGAGACAGAACAGAAGAGACTCACAACTATGGAGAACAAACAGGGTTACTGGAGGGGGTGTGGGAGGAGGGATGGGCTAAATGGGGAAGGGGCACTAAGGAATCTACTCCTGAAATCATTGTTGCACTATATGCTAACTAATTTGGATGTAAATTTAAAAAAATAAAAATTAAATTTAAAAAATAATAATAATGATATGAGAAAATTAGAGAAGGAAGAAATAGGGGGACAATAAACAGAGAATTTAAAACAAAATGGGTATCTCACCTTCTGCTTAAAAATACATATGTCCCAGCTAATTGAGTACTTACTAGCTGTCTAGCATTAGGCTAAGTGATTTGTGCACATTTTGTCACATAATCCTCACGAATATGCTAACAGTTAATATCGTATCATCTCCACTTACAGATGACAATCAGGATACATAAAAGATACATAATTTGCCCCACACCAGCTAGTAAGAGGTGGGACCAAATTCAACTCACTCCTGTCATTCACTCTCCTATAAATGTGTTCAGAATGTCTTCACCACTCCACCAATCAATAGATATTGATTGAGTACCTACTGTGTGCCCTATCCTGGCAATGGCTGGTGTTGGACCCCAAGGAGCTACAAGTCTAGTTGGAGAGACATGGGGAAAGTTTGATTTTAAGAAGGAAATGTCCATCACAGTTTGTGAAGAAAGTAAATGCGAAAGAAATTTAGAGCAGGGACGTTCAGTTGGAGCAGTCAGGAAACACTTCGTGGAGATACATGTTGGACTTGAACTAGATTCAGAAGAAGGCAAGAACTGGAAGGATGAAGGACAGGAGGGGGCCTCCGGCAGGGAGGCTGAAGCCAGCGGCAGCCGTACCTGCTGGCAGGGCAGGCACTGGGGACGCAGTGTTAGGAGCCCTAGCCCCGAGAGACAGGAGACCAGGAACTGGTGTGGCTCTCGTCTGGGCCTTCGCTCTGACCTCAGTTTCTTCCTATGGTCTGGTCTACCTCTTTACAAAAAAATGATAAAATAATAAAAATAAAAAGATGTTCACACTAACAATTAGGAAGAGATTCTCAGCCATGGGACCCTGTGTGTCTTTTGCAGCATGGCCTCTCGGAGAGAGCGGATGGGCACAGCAGAACCTGGGGTGCAGCCGTCCCCTTGATCGGCAGCAGTCACCTGGCCTGTCTTGGAGCTGAGCATCCAATGAGAAGACACAACTGCTGCCCAAGAACTCAATTCAGGACCCACGTGTTTGTTCGGCCCATGCACATTTTTGTTTTTTCTTTCATGTGAAATCAGCTGTGGATGTTTAAAAAGTGGGGCATGTTACACACACACACACACACACACGCACACACACACAAGAGTTTCAGCTCCTCTTTAAAATCACATTTTTGGGGCGCCTGGGTGGCTCAGTCGGTTAAGCGTCCGACTTCAGCTCAGGTCATGATCTCGCGGTCCATGAGTTCGAGCCCCACGTCGGGCTCTGTGCTGACAGCTCAGAGCCTAGAGCCTGTTTCAGATTCTGTGTCTCCCTCTGTCTCTGACCCTCCCCTGTTCATGCTCTCTTACTGTCTCAAAAATAAATAAATGTCAAAAAAAATTTTTTTAATAATAAAAAAATAAATAAAAATAAAATCACATTTTGGGGCACCTGGGTGGCTCAGATGGTTAAGTGCCAGACTCTTGATTTCAGCTCAGGTCACGATTTGTGTTTGAGCCCTGGACTGGGCTCTGTGCTGACAGTGTGGAGCCTGCTTGGGATTCTCTCTCTCCCCCCTCTCTCTGTCCCCCTCCCTTGCTCTAAATAAATAAATAAACTTTAAAAAATAAAATCATAAAATAAAATCACATTTTTATATTAAATATAATTTATTGTCAAACTGGTTTCCATATAACACCCAGTGCTCATCCCAACAGCTGCCCTCCTCAATGCCCATCACCCCTTTTCCCCTTTCCCTCACCCCCCATCAACCCCCAGTTTGTTCTCAGTATTTAAGAGTCTCTTATGGTTTGCCTCCCTCCCTCTCTGTAACTTTTTCCCCCTTCGCCCTCCCCATGGACTTCTGTTAAATTTCTCAAGATCCACATGGGTGAAAACATATATCTGTCTTTCTCTGCCTTATTTCACTTAGCAGAACACTCTCCAGTTCCATCCACGTTGCTACCAATGGCCAGATTTCATTCTTCCTCATTGTCAAGTAGTATTCCATTGTGTATATAAACCACAATTTCTTTATCCATTCATCAGTTGATGGACATTTAGGCTCTTTCCATAATATGGCTATTGTTGAAATTGCTGCTATAAACACTGGGGTACAAGTGCCCTTATGCATCAGCACTCCTGTATCCCGTGGGTAAATTCCTAGCAGTGCTATTGCTGGGTCATAGGGTAGATCTATTTTTAATTTTGTGAGGAACCTCCACACTGTCTTCCAATAAAATCACATTTTAACGCTTCTCCTGTGAGCCCTCCTCATCACAGGGCACAGGATGCAGGTGGGTACCTCCTACCTCCTTCGCATCTGACACACAAAAAAACACATAAAACAAAGGTGTCTTGGGTTACAATGAACAACCTTGGGACCACAACCCCATGTTACTTCTGACCTCAAGTGTCACTGGGAAAAATTCTGGATGGAAATATCACATTTTTTTTTCTACTGTTCAGTTACTGGATCATTTGTTTGAATATAAAGGATTCATTCTTTTTCTTTAAAGTAGAATAACTTTATTACAATATGTCCTGTTGGTCACCCTGGGTCTGTTTATTCAGTTTTAGGGTGTTCTTCTTCCATGTGTACTTTCAAACTTTTTGAGGTTTTTTGGGAATGATTTCTAGAATTCTAGTTTTCTTGCTTAAGTTTTCTTCTTTGGGGATACCTATTGCATAAATGTTACATTTTTCCTGTCTTTTGTAACTATCACTTTCTTTTAAATCCTTTTTATTTGTTTGTTTTTGCTTTTTGTTTTCCTTACTCATCTTCTATTGATCTTGAAACATTGCTGCATTTATTCATTGCCATGTTCCTTCTGGTGTCTCCATTTTTTTAAATGCTTATTTATTCCTTGAGAGAGAGAGCGAGAAAGAGAGCAGGGGAGGGGCAGAGAGAGAGAGAGAGAGAGAGAGAGAGAGAATCTCAAGCAGGCTCAAAGTTATCAGTGCAGAGCCCAAAGAGGGGCTCGATCTCACAAACCACGAGCTCATGACCTGAGCTGAAATCAAGAATCAGATGCTTAACTGACTGAGCCACCAGGCCCCCATGATCCTTCATATTTAAACAACTGTTTTTTCTACTTCTTTCCTGAATTCTCAATTTCTCATCTTTTCTAATTCTGTCTTATGTTGTTCTTGGATGTTATTTTTAAATGTGTAGATATGTTTTGAAGCATTTCTGTTTTCATCTGTTTTAGGAACATGTCGTGATAAAGTGGTATCACTGTAGGCAAGTCATCCTGCAGATTATTTTTCTTTTTAAGTTTGCAAGAACACTTGGGGCATCTGGGTGGCTCAGTCGGTTAAGCCTCCGACTTTGGCTTAGGTCATGATCTCACGGTTCGTGGGTTCGAGCCCCGCATCAGGCTCTATGCTGACAGCTCAGAGCCTGGAGCCTGCTTCGGATTCTCTGTCTCCCTGTCTCTGCCCCTCCCCTACTCATGCTCGCGCTCTCTTTCTCCTTCTCTCAAAAAGTAAATAAACATTTAAAAAAAATTTTTCAATTGCAAGTTTGCAAGAACTCTTTACCTTAATCTTTTTTTCCCCCTATTGCCCATTTTTAGCTGAAATGCATTTTTTTGAACTTATGGAAGAGACTTGAACTAACTAGGATAGTTTCATTCAGGGCTCAAAAGCCTCCTTTCCTGTTGATTTTGTGAAGTGTTAAAAAATACAGCACTTACTTCCTTCAAAGTCCTGGCTCTGTTCCCTCTGACTGGACCTTCGCTTTCCTTTGTGTCTCCTGTACCTGCACCGCTTCCTTTGGGATCCTGTCCCCAGCAGTTTCTCCTCAGTGCGGGACTTTGTCCTAGAAGTTCCTGGGACATTGACTGCTCCAGCCCCTGCAGGCCTCACCACAAATCCCTCCCACTCACCCACTGGGGTGTGCAAACCACCCCCAGTTCCAGCGGCCGCTCCCGAATTGGCTCACTGCGATTTCAACTCCTGATCATCAATGGGGGGGTTCTTGGGTCTACCAGACGACCTGCTCGTACTAAGGGTTTGTGGGGCTTGTCACCTAGATCTGGCATGGATCTCATCCAGGAGTTTTAGTTTTGCTATCCCAGCCAAACTCTGTTTTTATGGAGTGATTTGGGGAGATCCAAAACCTATACCATAACTGCCACCTTACCAAAATCTGCATTTTTGTTTTTAAATGCCGATCCTGTGTATTTAATCCTTACTCTGTACTCCCAACTACTCTCACACCCAGCAACCACAGTATGGGCTCTAACTGCCAAGCCCCGCCCCCAGCCCTCCCACTGCCCCCCTGCCTCTCCCCTAGGAGCCAACAGCACCGAAGCTGTTGTATGGAAGGGGTCACAACGTGCTTCCTGCTGAGTCTTCTGGTCTTTGTAGAATAAACCCCCCACCTGTGGGGAAACACCAAGGGCAAAACGTGTTCCGTGGCTCGCAGGTACAACCTCGCCTCCTTGCACAATTGCTCACCCCTATCTGATGGGAAATGAAGGATGTTAGTGTCAGGCAGCTGGATGCCAGGACGGGCCCTCAGGTTGCACAAGCGCTAAGGGCTGGGCGGTGGACAGGCCCCTCACACAGTTCGAGTGACGTGGATGGATTTATTTTATCAGAGGGAAGCCGGCCCCTGGGGTGTCCATGGCGTCGGCTCCACATCTGTTCCCTTCCTGGAATCCTCACTACCTTGTACATTAAACTTCACCAGGGGATAAACTGAGCAAGAAAATCAGCTTCCCAGGAATTATTCCATAAATTTAGCCTGCTGCCTGTTTTTACACCCAAACTTTTTGTTTTTATCACGTATTTGAAAGTAAAAAAAAAAGAGTCCTTCGATCCACATTTTAGCTCCTCTTCCCTCTGAACACTTGCATACTGCAGTTTTATTGATTCTCCAGATTTCTGGGATCAGCTCACCTCATCTTGTCTCCTGAACTTAATGCCAAGACATGAAGATCCAGGCAGGACACTCCAGGCACCCAGCACCAGGAAACTTTGCTTCTTGGGCTTGAGCCAATTAAATCAAACTTTGCTCTGAGGCTGCCTTGGGAAGTGACAGGCTTAACAGCCCGATGAACAAACAGTGGAGTTGCCGTCACATTTGAGTTACGGTCCGTTTAAACTCCAATTCAACTGCAATTCACAGCTCCCACTTCTTGAGAGAGGGAAACCTTCGGGGTCTCGGAGGAGACGACAGTCTGAGTCCTAAAGGGGAGGTCTTCTGACTTTTACAGGGGTGATAGAGGAGAAACATGATTAATACATCCTATCGTTTAAGGAGAAACTTCTTCCAAGTCCAATCCTATGGGACATAGAAATATGAGTTTGTATGTGTGAAACAAACACAATTAAGAGTTGATCTTTGGTGGATCAAAATACATCCTGTTACTGGGAAGCCACATCACAAATACAACCTGAGAACTAGCCGTGTATCTTGCTTTTTCCCACATAGCACGTTGGAATCAATGGTCCTCGAGAGAAAAGACGGGAGGAGGGACACTGGAAATGTTGGCAAGTGTTTTCAGACATTCTGTCAATTTCGGCCCATCCTATCAGTGAAACTTCCTAGGCTGGCACCCTGGTTCTGAATGGTAAAAATAGATTAGCTCATTTCATTTTCTGTTTCCCCAGCTGGAGAAAGTAACAGACATTGCCAACCACACTTTGGTGAAATGTCCGAAATATGCTTATATTTATTCATCTTTCAAAGCCATCCAAATCCAAGATATGGTTTAAGATTTAATGAAACTAGTTTTAAGAAGAACCAGCCATACAATGACATAATCAAAACTAATCAGATGTATGTGCACTAATATGGAAAAACAATTTGGATATACTCCCATGTTAAAAAAGCAAATTGTGGGGCGCCTGGGTGGCTCAGTCAGTTAAGCGCCCGACTTCAGCTCAGGTCACGATCTCGCGGTCCGTGGGTTTGAGCCCCACGTCGGGCTCTGGGATGATGGCTCAGAGCCTGGAGCCTGCTTCCAATTCTGTGTCTCCCTCTCTCTCTGCCCCTCCCCCATTCATGCTCTGTCTCTCTCTGTCTCAAAAAATAAATAAACGTTAAAAAAAAAAAGCAAATCGTATAATAGGTATAGAATGACCCAATGTTTGTGCATGATGTGTGTATGTGTGCATATGCGTGCATATACATTTTCTTTTTTATGATTAAGGAGGTTAATTATAACATTTCTCAGATATTAAAATCATAAATTCATAAGCAGAAAATATTCACATATTAAAAAAACTTTCCTCAGTTTCAGAGAACTTAAATTCGAGTTTCGAATTGATAATCTCATCTTGATAGTAGAGAAGAGGAAGACATACTTTTGGAAGTTACTAATTAATCCATCAAAACAAACACAACTTCAATTTTCTAACAGATTAAAAACTACATTTAGGTTGTATGTACACAACACTGTCAATTCAGTCAAATAGGTTTCCATTTCTTTTTTTGTTGTTGTTAAATTTTTTTTTTTTTTTAACGTTTTACACCCAAACTTTTTGTTTTTATCACGTATCAGCCCCAGGAAATGCTGGTGGGAGAAAGGAAAAGTCAAACAAAAGGAAAGGAAGAAAATAAAGGGTCCTAGAACAAGTTACCATGGTGGGCAGTGGGGCTTCATCCCGCTGAGCAACCCCATAAGACAGTATAGATGACACCCCAGACATCCCAGCCAAGGGTTGAAGAGGTCTGTCCTCCCATGCCCAACCACGATGGTCTGAGGCCCTGGGGGCATTAGCTCTGCAGACTTTGGGAGGCTTGCCCCACGCAGAAGAAAGCCCAACTGGGGCACCTGGGTGGCTCTGTCAGTTGAGCGTCAGACTTCAGCTCAGGTCGTGATTTCACGGTTTGTGGGTTCGAGCAGCTCGGAGCCTGGAGCCTGCTTCAAATGCTGTGTTTCCCTCTCTCTCTGTCCCTCCTCTGCTTGCACTCTGTCTCTCTCTCTCTCTCTCAAAAATAAAATTTTTTTTGAAAAAAGAGAGAGAGAGAAAGCCCAAGGATGGGGAGTTGCAGGCACTTGCCACAGAACACTGTGAACAAGTGACGAGACATGAGGACTGAGGCGCTATGGGGGAGACACCACACAACGTATGCTACAGGGTAGACCATGGAAGACTCACTTTCGACAGTATACTCACCAAAACACTGGATTTCCTAGAGAAAAGCAAGAGAGGCTTACAATTAAGTCAGACAACATGTGCGGAGGCCAGGGATCACTCCTCAAAGGGGACCGTCTATCTGGAAAACGCCTGCCCCAAAGGCCACCAGCCCTGGAGATGAGCTCGCCTAACACGCAGCGTGGACAGTGCTGTGAGGAAAGAGCCAGCCGAGACAAAGCACATTTTGACATTTTATTCACTGATCATAAATACAGTCTCATGAATCAAGGTGATCATGAATAATGTACTAGCACCTGAAACTTGGCCACCCCAGAGCAAGCGCTCAGTGCTTCACCATCACTGGCCAGACAACTCACTGCGGCTCATCAGGGCATCTCCCCGCATCGGCGTTTGGCTTTGTGGGGATCCTCCTTCTGGTGCAGCAATTTTATTCTCGGCTCGTTCTCAACAATTTAAAAAATCATAAAAGATTGAGTGTTTGCAAGAAAATATCAAAGAGGATCAGAAGATTTTCAGTTCTTCTTAGAATCTCAAAGTAAAAAGGGGAACTAAGGAAGGAGAGGGAAGGGGACAGATGGCAGGGATCCGCCAGGTTTCTTCCCTTCCTCAGAGCATTTTACAAAAACAAAAACCAGGGAGGCATTAACGCTGTTTGGAGATGGGTTGCGTCTCTCTGATGAGCCACTCGAGGGCTTCCTGGCGGCCCTGTTTCTGCAATTCCTTCCCGATCACATCCCTGCAGGTCAGGTGGTAGTTGTTGAGCCAGTCGCACTGCAAGAGGGGAGAAAGAAGAATGTGGTATTCACCATCACACCTCTCCCAGAGGCTAAACAGGCAAACGGAGAGGCATGGCCCAAGTGCGGAGATCACAAGTTGAGAGCAGAGATGCACAAAACTCCCCCCCCCCACCCCATTCAGGGACAAGTGACTTCTTTGTGCTCTATTTCCCTGGAAATTGACAGGACAAGGCCACATCGCTTGTGGTAAAATGCTCCTAGAACAGTCTACATACAGCAGGTGGACAATGACTGAAGGAGCGGTAAACACCTGAGAGCAAATCACGGCCTTGGCTTCCCTGAGTGTAGAGTAACCTGTAACCAGGTATCCTCTCAACAGGACCCCTGGAAGCCATACGCGCAGGACATCATAAGAGGAATGGGCAGGGGGGTCTGGTGGGTCCTTCACTCACCCATGTGGCCTCATTCCCGTACACCTGGGCCATCTCTGGGTGGCAGCAGAGGAGAAGGGTGCTTACCCTAGACGGCTGCTAAGATTCCTGCTAAGAGACACACGTGAAGGTGTCCCACCAACACACGGGCTTTCCTGTCTTAAATCCGCTGACAAAGCTGAATAAACTAGAATCAGCTGAGCCCACGTGGGTCTTGTGAGCGTGGCTGTCTAGATGAACCCAAAACCTTGGGTGGCCAAGGACTGTGGTGCCACAGGGTGGGGTGGGGAGCTCAACTTTCAAACACTCAACTGAATGTGGCCACCGCCTCAGGAGATTTTTTAAAAGAGGGAAGGAGGAAGGAGGTCTGATCCACAAGACCTGAGGGCCAAAGTTCTGCAGCCACACGAGGGTGAACCCTCCCCTCTGGGGCAGGGCGGTGCGAAGGCTGGAGGGAAGCAAGTTCTACCCAGAGGACAGCCACCCATTCTCTCCACTGTCCAGGAAGTGGGTCTGACCAGACGCTCAGCCGCAGCAAGGCTGGAGAGACTACCACCACCACCACGCAGTTGTTGTAACGAGCCAAACACCACCCGGGGAGGCAGTGGTGTTACAGAAGCACAGGCCTCAGGGACTACAGTCTGCACCAGGTACCAAACACCAGCTCAGGGTCGAGATGGGCACACACATGCAGTGGTATCGCCACCTGGCTTTGACTCCGCCAGCGCTCCACTCCCCACCGATAAGAACTCACTAGCTCCTGCTGGAGCTGGGGAGCGGGGGAGGTGTCAACAGCCAGCCAACTGCTATGGGTCAGCAGAGAGGCCGGGCAGGGCTACAAGACAGCCCGCAGTCCAAAGCGGCCAACCCCGGGGCCAGGAGGAAACTCCCAAAACTCTTTCAGTTTGTACACACAGCCTCCGTGAGGCCTGACCAACTTCCCTAAGGCCCTGAAAACCTGTTGCTGCCCACGTTCACAAGCAAAGTCCTCAGCTGCCATCTGGTGACAAGTGATGGGAATGCAAGACCGAACCCAAAAAGCCCCTAAAGTAATTGTTAAGACAGTCTGTTTGGGAGACAGGAAAGGGCGTGACCAAGTATTTTAAAAGCCAAATGGATAGAATCTGGTTGTGGGGTACTACTGTGCCTTCAGACAGAACGAAGCCCCAGATTCATTAAGTGGTATATGGAAAGACATTCTTTGGCCAAAAGAGATAATAAATGTACTCTGCCTGGTATGTTAAGTACATCTACTGTTATCTGTAGAAACTTGCTTATGATCTAAGGGTAAGAAGATATTATCTGTCCTATAAAAATTGACAGAAGGAACAGTTCAGTGAATTGGCTATGCAAGGTATGGTAATGAACCACAGATTAAGACAGAGCCACTGGGGGCGCCTGAGTGGCTCAGTCGGTTATATGTCCGACTCTTGATTTCGGCTCAGGTCAGGATCTCATGGTTTGTGAGATCAAGCACCAGATCAGGCTCTGAGCTGACAGCGTAAAGCCTGCTTGGCATTCTCTCTCTCCCTCTCTTTCTGCCCCTGCCCCGCTCATGTGCACACGTGGATGCACTCTAATAAATAAATAAACATTAAAAAAAAAAAAAACCCACTGGTCTACGTCCAATGTCATGGGGTGGACTGTGAGGTTAACAAAACTCTCTCCCTCAAAGAAGAATGGTCTCACTCAACCTTCTTCATGCACTATTTCCCTGGATAAAGCAGAATGTCATTGGGAGAAATGCCTCCTGATTAGTTCATTTTATCTAGACGGCAAGGATTGCAAACCCTGGGTACAGGGTAGGAAGCCACGGCCTTGGTCTTCCAAGAGAGTAAAGTGACTTATTACTGAACAGTCCCTCGCTAAGACCCTGGAAGCGGTACCCAAGGCCACAGTAAGAGACAGTGGTTCCTATGGTCACAAAGGATTTAAGCAGGGTGGCTTCCATGCCCACCTAGTGTTCTTGTCCCCTTTCACGTTAGCCATCCCCTGCAGAGGCTGGAAAAGACCCCTGCAATGCTGGAGGGACTCTTCCTGCCATAGACACAGCTGACATCACTGCTCACAGGCTGTGTCCTGTCCAGCACCCTCTACAACCACATCAGTAGGACTCGTTTAGGTGCTGCGAGTGGGAATGTCTGGCGGGTCAAGGGCACTGACAGTTAAGCACAGTGTCCACACTAAGCAGGGGGTAGATGACATTTTCTGCCACCCATCTGTGAGCTGGATGAGGCAGAAGAGACTTCTAGCTGCAGGAATTCCATCCCACAGTCCAATAGAAGGGGCCTCCTTAAGCCTGAGGCACTTTTCTCCAGGGCCGAGCATGAGGCCTAGGTGTGCGCCACTGAGGATGCCTAAAGAGGCACTTCAAGGTCCCTGGAGTGGGGTCAGTGGCTGCTTTGAGTGATAAAAATGTATTCCTATAGAACCTACCACACCTGTCCTGACTTTGGCTCCCATCAATCATCTGCCTTTGCAGGGACTTCTGACCACCCACCCTGCTCTGGAACTTGTGTCCTTCTGACTTCTGTCTTCCTGGCTTGGGAGCAGTTTTGTCTGTCCAGTGTTGACCATTCCTGCCCTGTCTCTGACCCCTCTCTGCTCTGATGTTGATCACCTGGTCTGATCCCTCAAGGCTTACTCCAGGTCCTGGTGCCTGTCACCTCACCTGGCCGTGTGGGCCTGGGGACCCACCAGAGGACTTGAAGGGGTTTCAAGACCTGTTTCCTTCTGAGCCTGACAGGTGAGCACTATTGTGCTCCTAGCTTTGTGAAGAGTTTCACAGCCCAGAGTGACCGGACTAGTAGCTACCACCTCTCTCCTTTCTGTGTGGAAACTGGGCATATGATAATAGATTTTGCTTTTCATGCCCTTAATGTTTCATTCAACATTAGAAAACAATCTGGTATGCGCAATGGCCAACAGGCCCTTCCACCCATCTGGCTTCTCATAGGGGAGACACATGGCCGGCCCATGGTTTGCTAAACACGCCTCAGCGCAGATATGGCTCCTGCCCTCATGGAAAGCAATGGCAAATTATTCCCACTCACGAAACCTTACAGCCCCACAATAGTGCAGGGAGGACCCCTACCTGGAGAGCCAACAAATACAGGAAAAGCACCTACAGACCACAGGAGACCTACAATCTTCAGACTCAGGTGGCACAGACCTCTAAATTAAAAAGTGAGAACAGACTAGAGAGCATAACGTAGCTCCCCACCCCCACTTCCACTCTGTCACCTCCAAGCCACCCTCATTACCTCTTTGTCTGTAAGAGAATCCACATCTATCATTTTGGTCTGTATCGGAACCAAAGTTAAAGGTTCAAAGGTCAGGCTTCCCCGGTTATTGAAGTTGTACTGTTGGAAAAAGAAGAAAACAGAAGCTTTTACTTCTCCCTCTCACAATGAACCACCATGAGGTCATTCCCACCAGCCAGGACCACCCCTCAGGGCCAGGTGTGACTGGGAACCAAGAAGGCGTCAGAGCATTTTCAATCGGCCCAGGAGGCACGATGAACCCAGCTGACGCGACTGTCCAAAAGCTGCTCCGCTGTGCAAACAGCAGCCATCAGAAGCCGAGGGGCTCTCAGCAGCAGGTCCACAGGCTAATGTCCACGGTGATGGAGAAGAAGTAAGGAAACAACATGGCGGTGTCTGGATGAGGGGCATCACTGGTTTTGGTTCTCAAGACTCTACGGCGTATAAGTGCCCGACACCACTTTTATTTAACAGTTAACCGCGTGGCCTGTCCTGACCTGCTAGTCTCATCAGGTGACACATAACAGGTTTGTCCATCCTACATAGTATGGAATGGCCATGGCACCTGAGGGCATGCTGGGTCTCTGATCCTGGCAAGGCCTCTGGGAGTGAGAAGAGAGGTCACTCTCACAGACAGTGACTTCAACATGCAGATCCCTGCAGGCTTAAGAAGCCACTTCTCTCCAACTGTTTGATTTCCAGTCACTCACAGAAGAGGAGTAAGCAGGTCTTCTAGGTAAAGCCTAGCACCTGATGCCCTGCATCCTCTTGTAACAGTGATGGGGAGGAGGAGCCCCTGTCCTCTGCAGGGCACCGGACCTATCTTCTCGCCAGCCTGTGGGGCCTGACCCACAGTATAACTCATGGCTCTTCAGGTTTACCCAATAAAAATCATCTAGGTAATTTGTTGAAAATATAGTTTCCCAGCCCCAGCTCTGGGTCTGGGGTCTGGGAGGGGCCTTTAAACAAGCACCTCCCCCACCCCCTGCCCCTGTAGAGGAAGCATCATGACAAGAAGCTGCCTCTAGCAAACTCAGACCCAAATCACATCCAGCAGGGGCCTGCCTGGGGCTCCATGCATTCCAGTTCTGGGTCCCAGTTCATGAAGAATTTTCTTTTTGGCTTTGCAGAGGAGAGTGATTTCTAGGAAACTCTCCACTATGGGAAGGAAGCTCCATTTCAGCTCCAAAATGGCACACTCTTGGCTCCAAAAACAAACATCTTTATCTTCCCTCATTAGGAAATAATGAAAATTTTACAATAAATAAATACATAACTACCTACCTTGGTCTTCACAGGGACCACCAGGACAACATTTTCAATGCGAATTCCAAAAGCCCCATCTTCATAATACCCTGGCTCTAAAAGACACCAAACCCAGAAATGAGAAGCAGCCCATGATGAACGTGCACATGACCACTCCTGGGATGACAGCCCCACCCTGGAGGGGGAGGAGAAACAGGTGAACAGTTCCCTCAATCCAGGCGCAAGAGCCCAGAGATGCCTCCTCCTCCCACATGGCCACTTTCAATAGGTCTTCGAGGAACAGAAGGGAAGGTTCTGAAGTCCCTGAGTACAATAACAGGATCCACCACAGAGATCACAGCGCATATTCATAAGCCATAATGATGCACGCATTACAATATATTCACAGAGATCTGTTAATGACGTGGGGAAAGGAAGTACATTAAGAAAGCAGAATACAAACACTATGTCCAGCATAATCTGAATGATTAGAAAAAAGATATGAAAGACCAAAAGCTAATACATCAAAATATTAAATAGCATTTCCTATGGATGGCTGGATTACAAATGATTTTCATTTTCTTCCATATGCTGTTCCACTGTCTCACTTTTTCTAATTTTTTTTTTAACGTTTATTTATTTTTGAGAGAGAGAGAGAGACAGAGTGTGAGCAGGGGGCAGAGAGGGAAGGAAACACAGAATCCAAAGCAGGCTCCAGGCTCCGAGCTGTCAGCACAGAGCCTGACGCAGGGCTCGAACTCACGAACCGCGAGATCATGACCTGAGCTGAAGTCAGATGCTTAACCGACTGAGCCACCCAGGTGCTCCCCATCTCACTTTTTCTAAAATGAACACGTGTCACTTTTATAATCATAAAAGGTTGTTCTTAATTCAAAGAGACAAGAGGGGGAAAGTATATCTAATTTACTTTAAAATAATTAAGTATAAGAAACAACAGAGAGTGTTCAAACAGGCTCAGAGATCCACACATGCACTGGGTGAGAGGGACACATACCGTCAGTGACGATCATGCCTGCTTCCAACGGCTCATCAGAGAACGTTTTATAACTGATGCCACAAGGACCCTCATGAACATTCAGGAAAGACCCAACACCGTGTCCTGTTCCGTGCAAGTAATCCAGGCCAGAATCCCATAAAGCTGAGCGGGCAAACGAGTCAAGAAGGTGTCCTGAAAGACACATAAGAACCACTTGATGATATTTGTCCAGTACTTTTTCAATTTGCAAAGCACTTTAGAGATTAGATTTATTATGTTTGGCTCCAGAAGGTGAAACAGAAACCAGCGTGTAAAAGTTACTGGAGGGTTCTGATTTCAACCTGGCACAAGGAAGAGCTAACAATCAGAGCTCCCGAGGAGGGCCGCTCCCCAGCCAATCAGAGCTCAGTCTGAAGCCAGAGGATTGTCTGTCCACGAAGCCAGCAAGGGGACAGCCGCCGGCAGCAGCTGAGGGTGTTGGCGATAGGGACATTCCCTTCCCAGTTCTGGGACCAGGAGGTTTCAGGATTAAAACCAGATTGCAATAAAAGGGATGCCCAGGGAGATGAGTGCAGGCTCCATCTAAGATTCAAGGTCCAGGTGTTATCAACTCCCTGTCCAGTGCCCCATCCATTGGTCCTCAAGCAAACTGGCATATATCTGAAGTCAGGTTCCCAGTAAAATAAATCCCGACAAGGATCCCAACCAGGAGGCCCTGGCCCAGCACTGCAGGGCAGAAGGAGGCTGCACCAACTTCCGCTTGGGCCCTGAGGCCTTCACGCCCGGCTGCACTCTCCTGGGAGCCACCTTTATGTGTCATCCGACACCTGAAGTGGTCAGGAGAGAGGTATACAGCCGACGTCAAGCCCAAACCTCAGCCTGCTCCCTGGGAGGCCCTCTGAGCTCAGTCAGCAGGTCCAGGAGACTCACTTCCTACGGCACACCCACCTGCCCTGGACGGGCCTGAAGGGACTGGGGCTGACACGACAAGAAAGGACATGTTCTTCCACTCACATTTAGACACGTTTGGTGTCTGAACAAGAACCAGCCTGTCATATGACAGAAGGAACCACCTACCTTTGGTTCCAGTTGGAAAAACGGCTGCGCTCACAGCTATGTGGCCCTTGAGGACATATGTGAAGCATTCCTGCCAAAGAAAACCCAGGGGGCGTGTTGCAGAACCGGGACAGAGGTGTTAGTCCTGTAGTTTTCCAGCAGTTCAGAAAACCTTGCTTCTGAAGGCTTTTAGCAATACCACAGAGAAAATCAGAGTGAAAAGAAAAAGAAATCTGGTGGAAAAAAAGCTTGGTCATAGGACCAATTTTCCAGAAAATCTTGAAATTAAATTGAGTAAAAGAGAACTGTCAGAGACATGATCCCACAGATCCTTCCCTGGTAATGAACATTCCAATATACTCTGAGCACGAGAAAGACTGGGAAAGTAGGAGAAGGTACTGGTGAAGCCAGCTAACATTTCCCGAGCGACTCCTCTGTGCCAGGCATGATAGTAAACACTGATCATTTAATCCCACACTTCATGATGGAGATGCTGTGGTCATCCTCACTTGACAGAGAGATTAACCAGCATGCTGGGTGGCTCACTTCATAAGCAGCAGCATCTGGCCTTGGAGCCAGGCGGTCCTGCTTCGGCCTCTGTGCCCTGACCAATGTTATACTCAGGGGTTATCCCTAACTGCCTGGATGAAGAAAGTGCTGCTGGGAAGGTTAGCGGTTTGCTGGTAAGGTGCAGAGTTAGGACTAAACCCATACTCTTCAGTCTGGTCTGGAATTCTTTTTCCAGAACAAAAAGAGTCACACCAAAGGTATATGGACCCAAGGTCAAACTCCTCTGAGGTGCTCATGCCTACAAATAGATAAGGCACAGGACCTGAAGTATGAACCTTGCTCTGCTGCACTGCCTAAAACTCTCTTCCTTGGATAAACTTCCTGCAGAAGTTCCCAGAAAAAGATTCACTGAGAATCAACCAACATTCACTAGGTAGTGACTGATCCGGGAACTTGCAAGGTTCATGGAACCTTTACAACCAGCCCTGGAGGCAGGTACTCTTATCCCCATTTCTGTGGATGTGTCTGTGTGCTTTACTCAGGGTCACAGAGCCAGTAAACAGCAGAGAAGACCTCAAGTCCAGACTCTAGACTCCTGGTGCACATCTCTCTACCTCACTGCTATCTCCTCCTTTCCAGGCCAGACAGACCAAAAACTGAGCAGTGTATATCATTTCAGAGGGTTCCTACAGCTAAGCCTATAAATGGAAATGCTGAACTTGAAAAAAGAAGGGGGTGGCTTTCAGAACCAAATCTAGATGCTGTTTGTAAAAAACGTACATTTCACTACCCCATTCCTATCCCTAGAGATTTCCTGACTCAAGAGAATACTACTGACGCTGTTAAACTTGAATCTGAGTTCCTTGACCTTAGCAGACAGAATGCTTTTAAAATGTCTCCAGTAATTAATTAAATGGACATCATAAAGCAGATAAGCCTGACTCCACAGTAATGAGCTATTTTACTATCCCACATACAAATTTTACTTAGTTACACAATTCCTTTTCATAAAAGCAATGCTCTTACGAAAGCAGAGAGGCCCTCTCAAGTTTTCTGCTCCACCTTACCTTCTCATAGGCTGTAGGGGTCCCAAAATGCATGGTCCGTGTCACATCTGTGGTTCCGTCCCTTTCCAGAAGAAAGGACAAATTAGTTTTCACTCCAAATAAGCTTTTGCTCAAATATGAGGTAGGTGAGGCCACTGCTGGTGGCCACGTAAAATAGTGCAGCCACTTTGGAAAGTAATCTTCAGCTCCTTAAAAGGTTATAAATATGGAGTTACCACATGACCCAGCAATTCCACTCCTAGGTAAATGCCCAAGAGAAGTGAAAATCTAAAAACCTGTATACAGATGAACATAAGGGAAGGGAAGCAAACATCACAAGGAGGGGGACAAAACATAAGAGACTCTTAAATACAGAGAACAAACTGAAGGTTGCTGGAGGGGTTGTGGGTGGGGGGATGGGCTAAATGGGTAAGGGGCATTAGGGAGGACACTTGTTAGGATGAGCACTGGGTGTTACACATAGGGGATGAATCACTGGAATCTACACCTGAAATCCTTACAGCACTATATGCTAACTAACTTGGATGTAAATTAAAAAATAAATTAAAATAAGAAAAACCTGTATACAAACGTTCATAGTAGCAT
The DNA here is from genome assembly GCF_028018385.1 of Neofelis nebulosa. Taxonomy (NCBI): domain Eukaryota; kingdom Metazoa; phylum Chordata; class Mammalia; order Carnivora; family Felidae; genus Neofelis; species Neofelis nebulosa. The sequence continues at coordinate 71,968,770 of NC_080794.1, forward strand.
TATTCATAAAACCCAAAAGGTAGAAACAACTTGAATGGCTATCAATGGATAAACAAAATGTGGTATCTATACGATGAATATTACTTAGTAATTACAAGGAATAAAGTACTGACACACACTAGGTCACGAATGAACCTTGAAGACAGAAGCCAGACAGAGAAAGCCATGCATTATATATAATTCCATTTATAGGAAATGCCCAGAATAGGCAAACCCATAGAGAGAAAGTATAGTAATGGTTTCCTAGGTAGGAGAAAATGGGAAGTGACTGCTAATGGGAATGGGATTTCTTTCTAAGGGTGATGAAAATGTTTCAAAATTGCTGGTGGTGATGGTTGCACAATTCTGTGAATATACTAAAAACCATTGATTGTATACTTAACGTGAGTAAACTGTATGGTATGTGAAGTATATCTCAATAAAGTCGCTTAAAAAAACTAAATGAGACAAAGTAGGAATGCAAGGATGGCCTCATGTACTGAGAGTAAACTCGTCAGGCCCTGACACGCACAATGCGAGGACTGTTTCATGGGAGACACTGTCACTGGGGTCATAAACGAGGGGGAAGAGGACAAAGTAAACAGGAGCCTGCTTCTATCAAAAGAGGGCCGGGGCACCTGGGTGGCTCAGTCAGTTAAACATCCGACTTTGGCTCACAGTTTGTGAGTTTGAGCCCCGCATCTGGCTCTCTGCTGTCAGCACAGAGCCTGTCTAGGATCCTCCATCCCCAATTTGTCTCGGCCCCTCCCCCATTTATGCTCCTCTCTCTCTTTCTCAAAAATAAACATGAAAAAGAAAAGAGAGAGAGCCAACCTCCAATTCCTCCCATCAGGACAACAAAGGACTGAACCCTAAAAATACCCAAAGGTATCTCTTAGAACACACTAATCCATACCTGTGACACAGAAAGGATAACTTCTAGAATCCTGCTAAAATTTAGAAGTGAACCAAAATGTACACCAGTAGCCAAATAATCTCAACACCCTCAGTTCTAGGCTGTTATCATGAATACCAACCCATTTGTCCCAAGACTAGGCTGTGGTTTCCATGCACGGGGCGGAGCTCACTTAAAGATCAGGCTCCCCCTCAGCCATGGTCCCAACTGCAGTGGGAAAGGAGCATTTAAAAGGCCTTGCTCGTGCCCTCTTCATGCAGACAACACCTGTTCCAGCTCCCTCTCATGGCTTCCACATCGAGACCCAACGAACTCTTGGGTTCTCCTCTGAGAAACTTTCTAGAGGATGAGTGTGAAAAGGAGCAAGATGTGAAGACGAAAATTCAGAAATTCGGGGGCAACCTAGTTTCTCATTCATTCATTCAAAATTAATCCCTTACCTCCGAAGGCCCTGAGGCCACTACAAGTCCAGAGAGCTAGCAGGCAGTTTATGAGCTAGAGCAGAAGCCTTTCCAGTGGTTTTGAAAGCTTGCTTTCAGTTATTTATTTAGTATTTAACAACACTCGGCCAAGAACTAAACATTCCTATCAAACAGTCTTTTGTGGGAAGAGTTACCACTGGGCTCTTTCAACCACGGGTGGAAAAAAAGGACAAGACACGGGAACGAGTCCATTAGCAGCAGGTGCAGAGTGAGAGTCTCAGCTGAGTGCTCTCGGCTGGAGCCTGGCTTGCCCCCTATTCAACTGCTTTGACCCAACATCGTCAAGCTCTATGGCAGCCCTAGTTTACTTACTTGTATTGAGCTCCCGAGTCAATCAGGTACACCTCATCTAGCGACAAGGTCCTATTCGTCTCAGGGACTGGCCTAAGAAAGTTAATTAAAAAATAATTAGTCCACAAATGTAAACACTTCCTGAATCTGGGAGGGGGACAAATAAGAGTTCCTTATACTATTCTTACAACTTAGGTTAAGTCTGAAATTATATCAAAATTAAAAGTTACCAACTAAATTAATTATTCCAAATAATTTAATCTTCTAGAACTAGTCAAAGACCCAGTCGACCTATCTCCCCAACTGGATAAAGAGATCAAGAGAAGGAAGAACAACATATCTCTTTATATCTAGCTCCATGTGTGCTTGGAACAAAAAAGATGTTCATGAAATAATTGTAAAAGTTACAAAAATAATAATCATTAGATGCAGCAGGACCAAGCTAGAGTCCTCAGAACTGGCAATATAGCAGCCAGGAGTCACTTGTCTCTGGGTGTGGGGGTCCCAGGCCCCGGCCTCAGCCTCCATGTAACTCCCTCAGTCCTGACCCCATCAGGAGCCTCCCCACTTGCTTCCTAGGCCACCAGACAGGCAGGAGGTAAATTCCTCAATTTGGGAGGAAAACTAAAGGGATTTTTACTGGGAAGTGAAGTAGATCACAATGTTCTTACACAAAAGCACTTTTTCTAAATGAACACGAAGCACTTTTAAAAAGTGATCTGATTTCCCCAGGCCACTTCCAGACAGTGTCACTGCACTGGGAAATGCTACAACGAATAATAGCACTGCAAGTCTCTGCCCTGCCGCTGAGAGAAGGACTCCTTCATTTCCAGGCACCACCCCCTCTCCAGCACTACTGGAGTGGCTACTTGGGCTGAACGACTGAAAAAGACAACCAGACATGGAAGCAACGTCCTGCTTCTCAACAGGCTTCCAGCAGCCCATTGTGAAAACATGCCAAAGTAGAAGCAGGCTTCTCCCCCATTTGATCGGAGTTCTTTTTAATGTGTTAATTACATGTAAAATTCTAGGATAGTATCCAGCCAAGAAATTCATCACCTGAATTAAACATAAGACAAAAACTGGAGTCCTTTTGATATTTTAATTTTGGAACAGAAGCATTAATACGAGAGAGCTGCACAATCACAGCTGTGACTGTCTCCCACACAGCTTCAAAATCTGCCCCAAGACTAACAGCTCTAAAAGCAGCTATTAAAAGGGGGTGGGGGTGAATCTCTGCCCAAGTACAGCCCAGTGAGACAGACCAAGTGATCTTCCCCCAGACTGTGTACCTCAGACATGGAGCAAAGAACTCAGAATGCCCAACACAAGGCAAATACATTCAACTGGGCAATTCTGAAAGCTGAAGCCCGATAATCAAGCCAAGTTCCATTTCCCACCATCTCCACAGACAGATCAGCCCTAAACTTATCAGTGCCCCTCCCATCTCACAGTGCAGGGAATGCTCAGCTCTGTGAGTCCACAGGCTCTTACAGGTCATCTGCTAAAATGCCTCGTAGGCCGGGTGCCAAGCCCACAAGGAGGGAAGAAAGGGTGCTGATTACCTCCCTAACCATAACAGTATGCTCAACAACCTCATGATAAGTTTTTTGGTATGGGGTGATGGAGCTCACAAAGATGTCTGGACTCCTGCATCAAGATGGCTGCCATTATCAAGAAAGACAAACACCGATCACCATGATCAAGAGCTATGAATACAGCTTCTGTAGACACAGAAAGGAAATGGGGACAACCCATTTGACTACATCGTGAAGAATGTCAGTGCCATACACCTGAGCCTAAGTGGAGGCTCCCAAAAGGCAGAGAGTGGGAGATTGAGAGAAAACAAGACCTTATTTCCCATATAAGAACAGTCTCAACAGACAACATGGGGGTGGGCACTGGGGCCTCTGGTAAAATAATGTCTCTCCCCTGCTCAGGCTCCTGTGCAGAAGCAGCAGCAAAGCCAGGCACCGTGCTCCTCCGCATGCCTTACGCGTAGTGAATGATGGCGCCATTGGGTCCCGTACTGGAAATCGTTGGGAAGCTCAGGTCCACAAAGTCAGCCTGTTGTCTGGAACAGAAAGACACAGAGAGCACAGCGGCTTCCGGAATCTTATTGTGCCAGCAATCAGGGCCCTCTCAGCCTCATTTAAGTTGCCAAAGAAATGACCACAAGGTTCCTGCGCACACAGATCCGTACCTGCGAAATTCCTCAGCCTTGTCGGCAGCTGAGATCTCCGACACACCACCTTTGGGCACCTACAAGGAAGTTGCTCATAAGTCATCAGGAGTGATAAATTCACGTGTTTATTACATGTTAAAAGGGATGCATTAAAAGCTTATTTTTTCCTCAATTCCCATGTCCCGGCTGTCCAACCTATGGGACACAGCTGAGGTCTCATCTTCAACAAGGAGGGAACCTTCTAAGACTCTTACCAAAGCAATCTAAAGTAGAAGGGTTTAGGGGCACCTGGGTGGCTCAGTCAGTTAAGCATCCAACTTCAGCTCAGGTCATGATCTCACGGTTTGTGAGTTCAAACCCCATGTCGGGGTCTGTGCCGACAGCAGCCTGAAGCCTGCTTCAGATTCTGTGTCTCACCCTCTCTCTGCCTCTCCCCCACTTGTGTTCTGTCTCTATCTCAAAAATAAATAAAATATTAAAAAAAAAAATTAAAGTAGAAGGGTTTCTATCCTTTCAATTTTTCACTTAACTCTCTGCCCCAGTGTTATACCCTAAAACCTCCCCAAACTTAATCCATCTAAGTTGAAAAATTCAAAACCATCTCCTGCTAGGATATTGTCTTGCGAAAGTCATCCTAAATACATAAAGAAGATAAATGAAAGATATTATTACAGGGTGATTAATAACGGCAAGAAAATTAAAAAGGATCTAAACACCTGAAAACAGGAGCAATGGCAAATTGGTCTAACCACTAAACGCAACCTCTCTGCTTGGATCCTTCTTTTTTATTCGAGTATAGTTGACACACAGTGTTATGTTAGTTTCAGGTGCACAACACAGTGATTCGTCATCTCTATTTATGCTATGCTCGCCACAAGTGTAGCTACCATCTGTCACCTCACAATGCTTTTACAATTTGGATCCTTTTTTAAGGCCTCAAAGCACATGGAAAATGCTCACGCTGTGGTGCTAACGGAATAAAATAAAATACAAAATCGTATGTATACACTGAGAGATGTGTAAAACTTATTTACGCAGAAGGAAAATAGCCAGAGAGAATAAAATAGTTACACACAGGGTGATACCCTTCTTCCAGTTTAAGCTACTTTTAAAGAATTGTTTATATAATATTTAAAGGGAACATGTGATTGTTTAGTAATGACACAAAGAAATCCTCCTGCTGTCAACCATAAGGAATGAAAGGGCAAGAAACTAATGGCCAAGAGTCAATTTACTATCAAATAAAAAGTTTTAAGTCTTAAATTGAAGTACACAAAGATCTTTTTCTCTTAATATAATCAGCTTGCCTAGAATATTATTGTGAGTCATTTTTCCTCATAATGAAATTCCACTCAGTTATAAGACAATGCCTTGACCCAAAAAGGATCCTCTCTGTGAAGGAAATTCTGTCTTCATCTGTGTTACTATTTTCTACAATTAAAAAAACTTCTAAATACACACACACCAAATTTCCAGAAAGAACTACCAAAAGTAAGGACTAAAATTAGATCAAGACCTTACACCTCGTGGTCACCAGAGCATGGAGGTGCCACGGCTTGAATCACATGTTGAGAACTTCTGAATAATCTACATCCGTGTGTTAAAACAAGGCGAAGAACCAACCTCTTTCTCCAGCCAGTTAAAGAGTTCACAGAGGGCAACAGCATCTTTAATCTGTGCAAAGAATAGAGACAATTTTTTTTAAGTTATTACTGAAAATCAGCTGGGCAAATTCAGTGCCCAGCCCTAACGTGGTTCTGAGAAAGCCGGACCCATCGGGCACAACCAGGGAAGGGCCTGCCGAGAGCAAAGGCAAATCCCAGTGGATTCACTCCCGCCCTCCAGAGGCAGGAAAGACAAGCCACTGGCAAATGCCATCTGTGGGCCTCAAATCTTTCTAGACCCACCACTGGCCTTGAAACATACCTTGGGCCTTTTAAGAGGCATCACCTTTTTATTCTTCTTCTTCTCCATCATCATCATCGTCGTCGTCGTCGCCTTTTTTGTGTTATACATTGTACTTTATAAAGATCTAGCCCACTGAGTATTCTACTTCATTTTCACACAAACGCTGGAAGGCTCAAAAAATTTCCGGCCTTGTGCCAGGCTCAAAGCCACACAGCAGATGAGGGACTGGGCCTTCCAACCACCATACACACCCCCTTTGCACGGGCTGCTTTACTCACGTGAGCTCGCCGCATGCCTTCTGATTCGGCAGAATTCTTCACAGCTTTGGCAATGCAGATGGGGGTGTAAGGCATACAGCATCGATGATCCTAGGGGCAAAAGGCGTAGTATGGGAAAGTGAGTCTGGCTCCACTCACCCAAGACCAAGGCAATCACCTCTTCACCCAGCACATCAAGACAGGTCATGTGAAGAGCTCCCATTCAGGACCCATGGAGCTGTGCCCGGGGATCGAAGTCCTGCCCCTTTTGGTTGATGACTCTGAGCATGACAAGAGGGGCTCAAACGCTTCCAAAAGGTAAAGTACATCAAACAAGATTATTTTTCTTCTGTCCCCCACATCTTCAGCTCTCTGGCACTGCTGGCTGCCGGCCATCAGGAAGACACTGCTTTTCAAGCTTCCATGGTCATGGTCAGAGTCCAGTAACAGATCAAAGCTTGACTGAAATAACCCCTTTCTTGAAAAAGCACAAAGGAGGCTTTTTCCCACTGGGGATACACACGACTGAGGGAGGGCTCCTGCTCCTTCCCATCTTGCTCAGCGATCACAAATCACCTACTGTTCACGATCTGATCGTAAAGGGCTGGGGAAGACCCTTCCCAATGAGAACGAGTCAGAGGCCAGCCCTGCACTCTGGGAGGGGGGTTTAGGATCACCTTGCACTCGCACAGAGCTTGTTGAAAGGCTTTCATTCCTTCTAGGCTCCTTATTCCCTCACTCCTACGTGCATAGCCCTCATGAAAGACAGGCATGATCCCCTAACTTAGGTCAAGGAAACAAATCTCTGAGCAGATGAGTGTCACACAGTGTGAGAGTGGCAGGGCGTACTGGCAAGCCAGGTCTCAGTGGGCCAGGCCTGGGCTCTTTCCAGGATGGAGAAGAGAGGAGACCCCTGGGCTTGCTAAAGGGCACTTGGCAGCCAGAGGCTCCAGACAGGATGTTCGAAAAGGCTACAATCCAAGGTGGCTTGGATTCCAGTCATGCCCTGGGCCCTAGTTAAAATGAGAGGACAGGTGTTCACTGCTTAGAATAACCCAACAGGGGCTAAGTAAAGGGCAGGGGTATCACTATCATTTGACTTTCAACAAGTCCCCAACTTCCCAAGCCTCTCTGGGCCTCCAGTCTCCTTAGCTGTAAAACGTGGTGAGGGAGGAGCACACGCAGAGTAGTGTTTCCCAGAGTTCTCCTACCACCTACACAGCTCTTACACCGGCTGCCAGCCCTCTAGACCTTTACTTCTTTTCTTTAGACCATCTTTATTTAAAAAATATTTTTTTAAGTGTTTATTTATTTTTCGAGAGAGAGACAAAGCACAAGCAGAGGAGGGGCAGAGAAAGAGGGAGACACAGAATCTGAAGCAGGCTCCAGGCTCTGAGCTGTCATGGGGCTCAAACTCACGAACGGCGAGATCATGACCTGAGCCAAAGTTGGACACTCAACCGACTGAGCCACCCAGGAGGCGCCCCTCTTTAAACCATCTTCAAATCAACTTAGTTTGTTAAATTCTGTCTTAAGAAACAATTTTTATATCATCATGGTCTCAAATACTAAAAATATTTTTTCTAGTATATGCTGAATTGCTTCTAAAACAGAGAATATTTAAATAAACCTAAGTATTAGTACATACCACCTAAAATCATCTCTAATGCCACACTCTGGACAACACAGGACTCAATGAGTTCTAAGGGCCCTCAGACTCTCAACATGGCTCTAGCCCAAAGGGCTCATCTAGGGAGAGGACATCTCTGATCTGATAATCAGTCCCCGAGATCTTCCAAAACAACCTCTGTTTCAAAGACAAAGCTGCATGATGCCAGAACTGGGAAGGGGCTGGCAGCTGGAATGTGGCCGACTTTGGATGGGCCTCAGCAGGGCTACCAACCTTGGGGATGGTCTCGCTTACGGCGTAGCTGGCCTTGTCGCTGACCCACACCTTCTCCCTTGGGGAGAGATTGGCACACAGAGCCTTCAGCTCGCCCAGGATGGACTTGTAGGGAAGCACCTGGATTCTGTATTCGGCTTCTAGGCCCAAGTCAAAAAGCAGATGCTCCTTCACACTGGGGGCATCTATGCGGTCACCATCAATGAAGAGCCTGCAGAGGGGCCAGGGATGAAGTGACAGAAAAAGGAGGACACGTGAGTGAGGGGGGGAAGCACACACCCACACATACACAATAGGCTCCACCTTCTAGCAACCGAAACCAAGCAGTTCCCCTTCCTCCCCATTCCCTTCTCAAATCCTGCTCCCCAAACTGTGTCCCTATCCCCGTGTATGCTATCACCATTCACTCCATTCCCCCAGCCGGGACGTGGACACTGTCCCTTCCCGCCACTAAGATCTTTGGGCCTATAGTGTAAATCCTGATCAAATCTGTCCGGCTTTGACCCTGGCCTTGCCTAGTCACCAGCCAGGTTCAGGGTGCCCCCATCTCTCTGCTGGATTAGCACCAGAGCCTCCTAACTGGTCTCTGCATCCAGTCTTGCTCCAGCCAACACAGTTTTCCCAGCCACAGTATTCTTTATGATTTACAAACCAGATCATGTGGTTCCCTGTGAAAAAGTCATTCAATAGCTCCCCAGTGTCCTCAGGATAAAGGTCCGAGCTCCTGGACACCGCTCACGGGCCTTCCTTTAGGTGGCCCCTGCTCACCTTCCAGCCTCACACTCTATGTTCCCACCACACTGAACCACTCCAGGCCCTCCTCAGGCAGCATGCTCTCTCCTGCCCAGAGCCACTGAAAATGTCATGCCCTCTGCTTAGACCACCATTCTCCTCACTCCCCGCTCACCCAGCCAACGCACATGCGCCCTCCATCTCTGCTTCGATATTACTTTCCCCAAGAGTCTCCTCTGATGCCCCAGTTTAGGTCAGGCCCCTCCTGTAACATCCATACGCATCCCACTGACAAGTCAGTGCCCACTTACATGCCCTGAAGCCCCTGAAGAGACATTCATCCCCCAGCTCCAGCCCAGCACCCTGTCTCATTCACCCTAGCACCCAATAGAGACCCTATCAACTTAATAAATGTTATCTGAATAAAGAGCCATCCAAATAAAAGAACAACTGCAGGAAGGCCACAAGCAATGCTTTAATGCATAAAGTTTGACGGGGGAGGGGGGGGCGGGGCGCGGGCTTCCGGTGTCATTTTTGACCTTCCAAATGCCTGGGTTTATTTGAACTATGGACCCAAGACTGTATAACTGAGCCTGTACATCCCTTTGCAACTGGCTGCTACAAAATTTAGAATCAAGTGTGTGGCCTGACCAAGACTTTGCAGCAGGAATTTTGTGAAATAGCTTCATTCTGGTTTTGTTCTGATGTCCTGCCTAGTTTGTTTGGTTTTTTTCCTATCTTCTAGTACTGGAGAGACTTTCATAGATTTCAAGATATTTGGGAGATTAAGAGAGAGGCAGGATGTAAAAGAAATACCTGCTGTTAAGGAAGACAAGAAGGGAAAGGAAAGAGGAGCGGGAAAGGGAGAAAGCAGAAGAAAAGCAGTGCATCAGCAGGACGTCAGGTAGTGATGGGGTCGACCAGCAAGGGAGACGGGGAATCTGAGGAGCTGTGAGGAAGGAAGGACCTTCCAGTGTGGCCCAACACTCACATGATCATCTCCAATCCTATGATTGCATAGGAGAAAAACACCGGATTGTGCTCCACATCTGATCCTCGGAGATTGAACAGCCCTTAAAAAAAAAAATAAAAGCCCCGTCACTTGCCTGACTTGAGATTACAAGAGAGAGCCTGTAGGGGGAGGGAAACGCTTCAACATCCATGGAAGGCTTCCATGGAAGGATTCCGTGGCATCTCCCAGAAAAGCCGGAAACCTCACTTCCTGGTTCCACTTGGAGCTGCAGTCGCTCATGCCCGCCAAATGATGGCACCAAAACTGTTTCTTATGCTACCATATTGCTGTCCCGGGAACAGAATGGAAGTTAGTCAAAAAACAGGAGGATTACCCTCCTAAGAGTTGAAATTGTCCCCCTGGTGGTGACCTGCCAGACCTGGCCTTGCTGCAGCAAACTGGCATTCCCAAGTAAAGGGAAAGGAGCCAAGCACTCTCTCCCTTCTGAAGCAAACAACGTCCTCGGGTAGAAAGACTGAGACCCACCCAGGATGGTGAGGGAGCCCAACAAGGCCCTCCGGCTAAGAGTCAAGGAGCCCCGAGGAGGCGGGGCTTCCCAGCAGAGGAACAAAAGCAGGGAGTGAGTGGTGGTGGCCTTTAAGCCCAAGAATGAAACCCGTATCGGAGCCCACCCAAGGGTCAGCTATGATACCGAACTGGAGTGGAGGCCCCAACTACAGCCAGTGTTAAAGGTGTTTGGGGAGATCACTGTATGTTTGAAGGAGTTTGGGGCAGATCACTGTATGTTTAAAGTCTGGGGAGATCATTGTATGTTTAAGAAACTAAAGTGGCCAGCAGAGAGAATAGCTAGGGTCTCAAAGCTTCCAGATGCCTAATGCTTGCTCTCCTGAAGAATGCAGTATTTTAAAAACTCCTAGTGAGAAAAGCTCTACGTCTATTTTAAAATAATGGCTTCTCACAACAAAGCAATGAAGCTTTACCTATCAGACGAGCAGTTTAAAAATGACAGTACCAGGGCACCTGGGTGATTCAGTCGGTTAAGTGTCTGTCTGACTTCGGCTCAGGTCATGATCTCAGGGTTTCTGAGTTCGAGCCCTGCTTCGGGCTCTCTGCTGTCAGCACAGAGCCTGCTTCAGATCCTCTGTCCCCCTCTACCTCTCTGCCCCTTTGCTGCTCACACTATGTCTCTGTCTCTCTCTGTCTCTCTCTGTCTCTCTCTCTCTCTCAAAAAATAAACAAACATTACAAAAATTTTTTTGATAAAATTTTAAAAAATAAAAATGCCAGTACTTGGGACTGGGAAGGGTGTGGCAAGACAGGCATATTCCTATCCACTGTAAACAATTCTAGCAGGTAAATGGCAAGATGGGTCCAAAGGCCTACCACGTGCACACCCTCTAACCCATAATACCACCCCTGAAAGCAACCAGAAATAGAAGAAAATCATCAGAAACCAAGACACAGATTTTGATGCACTAAGATTTTGATGGCGGCATCATAATAAAATCGTGAGAAAATCAAAAATAACCTAAGGTCATCCTTAAGGGAATGGGTAAAGTAAATTATGGTATAACCAACCATATGATGGGATATTTATATTTACTTAAGTTACAATTATATATGCTTAAAGTATGCTGATACTTTGGAAAAAATCAAGCCTCAAAATTATATATGCACCAAATATTAACAGTGATGATCTCTGGGTAACAAAATTATAGGTGCTTTTTTTTCTTTTTCTTTTTACCTCCTCTACATTTTCCAGGTTTTCCACAATGGGAATGTGTTTTCTTAAAATCAAAGGGAGAAATTAACTTTCTATATGTTATTTTCCCTGATGTCAAGGTTATTAATTAATTAAGGATATAAGTCACTGATACATGTCAAGTATCACTGATAATCTGACAAAGTTTTGGGGCTGGGGACTGGAGACATAGGACACTGTGTAGTAGGGTCTCTTTCTCTAATGAGAAAATTAAAAAATGAGGTAGTGCCTCTTCTCAGTCACCCTGGGTCAAACCCAGTCAGAAAAGGAAGACGGAACCAAGATTCCTTCAGGTTCTAGAGGATGACAGGTACTAAACAATTGCATGCAGGTTGTTTAAGGTCTAAAGATTCAGAAACTGCTATTGTATCAAAAAAGCTGGCGAAAAATATTTATAGTTCCTGAGTTTTCTGAGGTACAAATATTTCTAGAACATGGGGCGCCTGGGTGGCTCAGTCAATTAAGTATCCAACTCTTTTAATTTATTTGTATTTTTTTTATGTTTATTTATTTTTGAGAGAGACAGAGACAGAGACAGAGAGAAACAGAACACGAGTAGGGGAGGGGCAGAGAGAGACACACAATCTGAAGCAGTCTCCAGGCTCCGAGCTGTCAGCACAGAGCCCGACATGGGGCTCGAACTCACAAACCACAGGGTCATGACCTGAGCTAAAGTCAACACTTAACCAACTGAGCCACCCAGGTACCCCATAAGCTTCCAACTCTTGATCTTGGCTCAGGTCATGTTCTCATGGTTCATGAGTTCAAGCCCCATATCAGGCTGTGCGCTGACAGTGTGGAGCCTGCTTGGGATTCTATCCCTCTCTCTCTGCCCTTCCCTTGCTTGCTCTCTCTCTCTCTCTCTTTCTAAATAAGTAAATAAAAACAAAAATTTTTTTAAAAGAGAAATATTTCTAGAACATTCTCACTGTGAAGAACACAGGGGCCTAAAGAAAAAGTATAGAGAAAAAAATAATCTCCTATGGTGCCACTTCTACAGCTATAAAGAGACATGAATATTGACAGACACACAAATACTCACAGACATTAAGTGTTAGGAAGGAATGTCCTTCCTCAGAGGTGTCCCAGTCCTGAAGAGACTGGTCAGAGGTGGACATCCACCATAGATTTAACATCAGCCCCTGGCTGTAAAAACACTTTGGGCAAAGCTACATTCCCCTCTCCCATCTCTATAATTCTTTCTCCATCCTACTTGGTGCATCATATACCCATTGATGACATAAGTCTTTTGTTTATTCCCTGGCCACTCAGAAAGCTGATCTGCACGAACACACAGATTCCCAGAGAACCAAGGGAGAGACCGGGTAACATGCCCAAACAGTAAAGCCAGAGCACTCACACGCAATCTCATCCAGGGCAGTGACCACAAACCACACGACGTTCCTCTCGGCCATTTTCAACCGAAGGTCTGCAACCTTGTCCTTCCAGGAGATGCCTGCAAGAAACAAACGTGCTTGCGGCTCTGGCCCTGGTTCCAGGGACCCACGGGAGCCAACTGAAAGAACCCATCCCAAACATTCTGAGCCAGCACCACCTGTTATAGGGAGCATGTTGGTTGAGCAAACAGGAGGCCTGGATTTAAGCCTCTGTCCAAACCTGTTGACTTTCAAGAGCCCTGACTGCCTCACCGACAAAATTAATACATTTGTTCATCCAACAAATGTCTATGAAGCACCTAGACTTCCCAGGCATAGGTATCTGCCAGGCACTGTGCTGGTCACCGTGGCTACAGCTCTGAGTTATACCCAGTCCCTGCCCTCAGGGGGCTTACAACCTAGATGGGAAGGCAAATAATTAAACCAGCAACAGTTACACTTCCGTGTAAGAACTGGCACAACAGCAGAGGCACAGGGAGCTACGAGAACATACTGCCCAGGAGGGAAAACTCACCCAGTCTTACAGGCCGGGGGAATACCACCCACTTTACGTTCTTGGAGCCGAGAGACTCGCCCTTTGGTGCTAAGACCTAGGTACTCCCTGCAATCTGACTCACTGGGACCACTACTTCTAAATCACACTTGCCCTGTCATAGCCAGGGCCTCCCTGTGGCTCTCCAGATGGAATGGTAGCCCTGGGGAAGCTCACCCCATCACCACCACGACCACCACCATCCCCACCACGAAACAGTACTTTCAACTCCGGTTACAGCCACCTGGGAACAGGACGACCCTCTGTCTTATTCACCCAGCACCTGGCACAGTGTCCTGCACATAGTAGGCACTCGTGTTTGTTGAACGCAAGTCTTACCCCCAACGTCTGCTCTCCCCTCTCCTACAAGTAATAGGTCAGCGCCTCTGATTCAGCTTCTAAAAAACTCAAAACATGCGAATGGAAAATGTCTAGCTGACCCTGGGCCACTCCCTGGACCTATCCCCCTGAATCTGAGCTACCCTCCAGTGAGGGCATCACAAGGAGAGCAAGCTGGGGGCTGCCCCCACAACCAACACCGCTTTGAAGATCAGCTCGGGAATGCTGTTTAAAACTTGGCAAGAGTCTGGGCTGTAATGCTTTCTTCCCAGGACCCCTCTGGGCAATCTGCCTACATTCCAGACATCCCCCATCCACCTCTACTCTGCTGTTTCTACCACACGACTCCCTCCCCTTCAGCCCCACCTCCCTGGCCTCTCTGTGTATCCCTCACTCATAAATCCACACTTTCAGCTCCCACAAATGGTTCGCAGAACTTGCTCCACACCGACCACTATCATACAGGCCTAAGAAAGCAGAGGCACAGGGAGCTACGCCTCTTTAGCGGCTTTTATGCCCCAAAGCCGCTAAAGCAGAAGGTACGAGATGGGGTGGGGGGTGGGGGGCCTGAGGAGGTAAATCTACAAACTTGGGCAAAAGAAAAGGAAATGGAAGCTAGAAACCCCTCAGCCCTGTTTCCAATATCAGACACGTGAGAGGCAGCGAGCAACAGCGTAGTAAAAAAGCCATCTTAGCAGCAGCCAAAGGTCTGCCCAGAAGAGCAGGGCAAGAATAAATTATGCAAAGTAGGTGGTAAGTAGGTGCCAACCCTGGAAACAAATAAAGCTCCTGCCTTCATGAAATACCCCACCAGTGCCAGTGCCAGCATGGGGCAGAATCCTCCCGTGAGCTCAAGCTCAACTCTGATTCAGGACAGCGATGAAGACAAAGGTGACAGGTGGAAGGGACGATGGCTGGGGGCCCTGCTGCATGCAGCACAGTTCTGACCTGTGTAATCGAGGCCCAGGGTGAGGAGGGGCTTGCACGGGCGCTCAGGACGGTCTGTCCAGATTTTGTCCACAAGGTTCTCTTTGACAGGAATGAGGTGGTGGCCTGCACTTCTCAGAACCTTGGCCATCTTCTTCCAGTAATCTGGGGAGAAATACACGTGGCCCAGCCATGCATGAACTGAACGCCATCTCGGCCAAGGCAGGCAGCAGAGCCTTGAGAGCCAGCGCCTTCTGAAAGGCGATCCTCCCGTGGCCTAGCGCTGGGTGCGTAGGATGCAGAACAGCAAAGAGGTGATCTTCACCACCAACCGCCTTCCCCTGCCTCTCTGCCAGAACTCCTCTCCTCACCTTGATCTTTACCATGACGTCAAGTCACGCCAAGCCCCCAGAGGATCCACGTCCCACAAACAAAGAAGGACAATGGAGAGGCATCTAGAACCCACTTCCTTACCCAAGCTGGAAGGACCCCAGCTCACTCACCAGTAGGAATGATCAGTGGGTCCACACCAACCCTGGATCCTTCAGGAAGTACACTCACCAGCCAGTCTTCCTGAGTGGGTGTGTCCTTCAGACCTACAGAGGGAAGAACAGAGAAGAAACAATTCCCAGTGGAACCAAGCTCACGGTCCTACCCAGAAGGAAGCAATTCACAAACATCATGATAACAGGGCCTTTATTAAGCACCTTCTCTAAGGTAGATGGGTGGCACGTGAAAAAATCTGAACTTCCCTTAATCCTGGAAGGCTGCAAGAAGTATAAGATGGTGTGTTTTTCTTTTTCTTTTCTTTTTTTTTTTTTTTTTGAGAGAGAGAGAGAGAGAGAGAGAGAGAGAGAGAGAGAGAAGAGGGAATGCACAAGCGGGGGGAGGGGCAGACAGGGAGAGCGAGAGTCCCAAGCAGGGTCTGTGCTGTTGGCGCAGAGCCCAATGCGGGGCTCGATCTCATGAACCACAAAATCGTGACCTGAGCCGAAATCAAGACTCAGACGCTTAACTGAGTCACCCAGGTGCCCCTTAACACCCAGGTGTATTAAGATGGAAGCATACGATAAAATAAGAAGACAACAAAAAGAAAAGGCAAGATTTTCATTCGACTCCTGGTCAAACCAGCACCCGGGGAATCACTGCAACATAGGTACACGTGTCACTGCAAACAACACCTTCTCCGCCATCAGTCACTTTACCACCAGTGGTCACTTGAAGAGCACTTGGGTGGTGACTGGTGAAGGCTGGGAGCTGGGGGCCTCCGTCTCATCCCACACCAGGTAAGAGAAACACACGCCATGGTACTCTCCCCTCACTGGAAGGCAGGGTGGCAGAGAGAAGGCTCCCGCCCCTCAACCAGGCCTGACTGCAGGGCTGAACACAAGCCTTTGCAGCAAAGAAATCTTTCCAAAGATTAAGACAGGAACACACAGGTACCCGTCACCATCATCTTTACAATGGCTCCCTGGCTTTCCAACTCCCGAGAGCAAACAGCCCTTCCCGTTTCTTCCAAGCGATTCGTCATAGGACACCAAACAAGCTCCAAGAAAGGAACTGAAGTTATTTTTGATATTCCAGTTTTTCTTTAATCCAAGCCAATACCTTCTATGTTTGGATGCGTGCTTCTTAACTGATGAGATTTTTACTAAAAACTTAACAGCTTGGTGAAATACATGTATATTTAGAGTGAAAGTTCATATATTCTAAACCAGTACTTATCTTCACTATTTTCCCTACGGACTGCTGATAACCACATAACCACAGAGGGGAAGTTCAAAGATTTATAAAGAAATGAGCTCACGAACTTCAATTCCAAAAACTGCCTAAAAGCTGGCACTAAGCTGTTATTTTGCTATTTGATTCTTGGCTATTTTTTTCCCAAACCACTAAAAACCCACTTACTAACGAAGTTTCTTTTAATGCCCCTCGTATGACTTTTATAGGATGAAGTCATGCTATTTCCTAGCAGACAGATATCTGGCAAAACCCCAGGGATGAATCACTCCCCAACCAAACCCACCAGAACTTCCCTATGCAGGAGAAATGCCTGAAGAAAGAGGGGCTCAGGCAAACTAGACAGACTTGGAAAGAAGGAAGATTCATTCCCCGGGGAAACCAAATACCTACTTGAAGGAATGAGCAGAATTTGCTCCTCTGACACTGTGCCCCCCGCAAAGTGCTAACAGACCTGACAGGTGGAGATGTGGGCTCCAAGGAGAGATGCCCATACCCCAGGGGTACACTGACTGATCCACCAGGGTGCAAACAGAAAATTTTAGGAGGTCTATTTGTATTCATTTTTTCTAAAAAACAAAGAAATTAATTTTTGTTCACATTTGAAATGCAGATGGACAGCAGCACGTATATCTAAACACATAAACAAGTATACATATATGTTGAGGGTGCATGAGCCATTAACGGAGGCATGCGATCAGAAAGTTTAAAGGTCACTAGCCTGTTCATTTATAACAGCCCCACAGCCCCGAATGCATGCTTGTGTGTGTGTATGTGCATGTAAATGTGAGAGAAAGAGGGTCTTCTGGTGCCATGACCTGGATGGTGTCCCCCAAGTTCACATGTTGAAGCCCCAACCTCAATGTGACTGTATCTGGACAGAAGGATTTTAGGAGGTAATTAAGATTAAATGAAGTCAAAAAGGTGGAATTCTCATCTGATAGGATTGGTGGCCCTTTAAAAAGAAGAAAAGAGATCTATCTCTCTGCCATGTGAGGACACAGTGAGAAGGCAGCCGTCTGCAAATCAGGAGGAGGGCTGACACCAGAACCTGACTATACCGACACCCTGATCTTAGACTTCCAGCCTTCGGAACTGAGAAAACAAACTTGTGCTGTTTAGGCCACCTCGTCTCTGGTATTTTGTTATGGCAGCCAAAGCTGACTAAGATACCCTCAAAAGGGTCCATGACCTCATAAAACCCTAGGGTCCCTTCCCAAAGCTGGCCAACTGAAGTTGGGCTGGCCATGTCTCTACACACCCATCTTCATGAGCGTCCAGTTGCTGTCCATCTGCTTGGCAGCCTGGAGAAAGTAACGTCCGTCGGTCCACATGGCCGCATGCTCTTCCGTAATGATGGCTGTGCCTGCAGCAGGGGAGTAAACGAACAAAAGAGAAACGTTTCTGACAACCACACAGAAGCTGCACACGGTGGTGGCAGGCAGGCAGGCAAGCACAGTGAGCCCTGGGGCCCAGCCTCCCACCACCCCTCACTCCAGCGGCGCAGATGGGCCTTTGACTCCAGAGAAAGCTCCAGGCAAAAGAACACAAAGCCACTGAGAACAAGCTGTGGGCCAAGCTCTGAAGGCTGCCTGAGGCCTGGTCCCTGCACAGTACCCCATTTGCACAGCTCGAGTCAAGGCCAACAGAACAGAGGACTGTGCACCTATAGTCAAAATGGCCTCATAATCAACAACACGGAGGTGAAAACGATTCCAGCACAGTGATCTGCTCTACTCCAGAGGAATGGTCTCACCTTTTCTGAGAAACCCACTGGACTCTACATATTCACGGTGACTCACTGGTCACCAGCAGGGGTTGACATCTCCCACCCCTACCTGCCCTCAGTTCCTACAAGCCTGGCAGAACTCAAGGCTTTCAGCAGAGGTGCCAGCCAAAAGCAATCCTAAGGGGCCAGCCAACACAAGCACATACACAAAAGGAAGTGGTTCTTGCCAAGTCTAACTAGCCTAATGATGGGAGTCTGAAGGGGGAAAAATCACCCTAAAACTCAAGGACAGGGCAGTTTTGGAAAAGTTAGGGCAGGGCACCAATGTAGCTCAATGTTCACCTTTATTATTTAAGTTTTTTAATGTTTATTTATTTTTGAGAGGGAGAGAGAGCCTAAGTGGGGGAGGGCCAGAGAGAGAGGCAGACACAGAATCCCAAGCAGGCTCCAGGCTCTGAGCTGTCAGCACAGAGCCTGACACGGGGCACAAACCCATGAACCGTGAGATAACAACCTGAGCGGAAGTCGGACACCTAACCGACTGAGCCACCCAGGTGTCCCCACCTTTATTATTTACACTGAAAGTGAAATTACCCAGAAGCCAAGCAAGCACTTGGAGAATTACACAGGACCAGCAAGCTAAGGTGAGGGTTCTGGGGTACAGTTAGTGACCATTACTTATAGAGTGCCGTTGACACAGGTATCTTCAGTTTAATTAATACGGTTTTCTGTACGTATATTATTTTCAATGAAAAGTTCAAAAACATTTTTTAAACGAAAATTATTTAAAACTGTAATAGCAAATAAATAAATAAATACAATAAAACTTTAATAGCAAAAGCGTAGAGAAAAGGGCCACTAAAGGCTGACCTTAGGGAACTGGGGGATGCTGGGAATTCACACCTTTCTGCAGAGGTTCAAGGGCGAGTGTCCGGCTTGCATTCTCTTTTGGGTCCTATCACAGGCTGAAGCCTGGCCCCGTTATTTTTGGGAAGTGAACAAAAAGTACAGAAAGAACAGACAGAGAAGTTAGCAACTCACCCGCAGAGCCATCAAATCCAGAGACGAAGGCCCGCCGACAGTCACACGGAGCAATGTACTCACTCTGGAAAACAAAAGGGAGGGCGAACTGGACCTCAACCAGTCACGTGCCAACTGCGCTCCACGTGCTCAGCTATGTGCGAAGCCCCGCAGGGACACGAAGGCTGGCGGACCTTCAAGGAACAGTCTAGCTAAAAAGTCAAACTGAACATGAAAAAAATTAGCGCACAATCCAGAAGACCCCAATTAATTAAGGGCTAAAAGAGCTGCTCCTGCCAGCCTCTATTTGTTCTTCTGCAGAACAAAGAGAGTCAGGATGAAACAGATCAAAACTGCTCTTTCCTCACTGAGATCCTGAAAAACAAACCAGTAGCCTTCTCCCTTCCTTGCCACTGGCATTTAGGCATCTGTTATTTTTCTGAAAAGAAAGGCTGAATTTCTGTTTTAGGCGCCAATAGTTCTCTCACTTAGATCTCTTTGGCATTGGCTTGTTTCTGAACTTCCTGAAGCGTGTGTTCTTCTCCAAGGTAGCAGCCCCAATCGCTCCCACGCAGACCCTGTCCCTTCCTGTTGGGGAATAAATGGAAACGCTTCCTCATATCCAGGAGGCTTCAGCAAAAGAAAACGTCATGTCCCAAACCAGGTCTTGCCCATCCCCCTGCCTCTAAGCGGAAGGGGTTAGAGACTGCGGAACACAGAAGGTTCTCATTCCTGTGCAGAGGGCACAGGGCCGTGGCATGCCACTTCTGGTGACAGCCCATGACACACAGAGAACGAAGGAATCTCCCCAAGGTCATGCAAGTAGCAGAGGCAGGATTTGAACTTGGGCTCTGAAGCGCCAGGCCATGCTGCTCCCACGGGACACATTCTCCCTCTCCAGGATATAGCGAAGCGTGAAGACAGACTCTCTAAGCAGCTTCCCCACTCACAGGTCAACAGCACAGCCCGGATCTGGCACGCGCACCTCCACAGCTGCTGCTCCTTGTACCATTAGCAGGTTTCTCCCGAGCTAAAGGACCCGGCAGGGCTCAGAATGCTGAGGATGGAGGACGGGGCTGCCGGACCAAGGCGTTTTTAGGTCAACACGATGAAGGGGTGAGAAGCCGTCAATGTTCTGCTCCTGCCCCTTTCACCAGGGCAGCTGCAGTCACAGCCTCAAACCAGGCACAGGCACACTACCCACGGAGATGCCGGAGGGCCAGTGCAGAGAGCCGTGACAGGTCTAGGTCACACCTGGCCTCCAGCAGGCCCAGCTCTCTGCAACAAGTCTCACTGCGTCTCTCAGGCTCAGTTGTTCATTTCTAAAACAGGTCCCTTCACACCACTGAAAGCAACACCAGGCGCATGTTTTATCCCCAAGCCATAGAGGGACACTTAACAGGCAGCACGAAGAATGCAGAAGGAAACGGCCGCCAGCAGCATTTATGAACCGGAGACTTCTCATTTGATTATAAACCCAGCAATCACTGGGTGCAAAACTAAAGGGAAGTAGAGCAAAAACGGAGGGTAGGGAGGAGTTCCCACCCTTCTCCTAGGATTGCTGTGAGGAACAGTAAGTTAATGTTTAAAACAGAAAACTCACCAGAAACCTGAGAGTGCTGCATCTATGCAATGGAACAGATAGTATCAGTTTCTTCCTAAATGCTGAAAAAGCATCCAAGAGGCCGGGAAAACTAAGTAAACAAAAATAACTCTTATACTAAAAATCACAGTACACAATGGAGAAGACACAGGAGATGCTCCTGATGGATGAGGAGGGTCCCCTGCTTGAGGCTCATCCACCCGTGACACACAGTGAGATTGCCAGCAAAGGGCTGGCAGAGAAGGTATTGCTCATCTCGGCCCGGCTAGTCTCCACTCAGGGATCAGCTCTCGAGGAATGTCCCACCCCTACTGGGGCAAGCCCGAGAGGAGGGACAGGGCCTCTCAAAGCAGCTGCCCATTGGCAAAGGCAGGAGGCAGGTTTCTCCAAAAGGAGGTGGAATTAACGGCAGGTGGACATGTTTGGTTTGGGATCAAGATGAGGTCTGGGCAAAAATGTCTAGACATGACCTAAGTAGTCAACATGCCAGAAAGCCGTCACTGACCAAAGCTGTCACCTCCACACCAACAGGCTAGGCAGAGAGGCCAGACAAGCACTGGGCCTGGGCCTCCCACTCTTCCCCCAGCAATGAAGCTGGCAAAACCCAAGAACACTCTCCCCAGAGAACAGCAAAAGGTCTAAAACAAGCCAAAGCCTTAGCATACAGGGGAAAAGGCACAAGGAAGCAGAGCTATCAGCTTTCTCTCCAAAACCACCATTTCTCTCCACCTGAGACCAGCATTCAATCCAAGCCTCGACCATCTCCCCGTGGACCACGAACCCTACAATCCATTCTTCACACACACAGAGTGAGCTTTCCAAAATGTCTGTATGCACCATGTTAGCACCCTGCTCAAAACTCACCATAGCTTCCCGTAATACTTAGGATAGAACCCAAACCGCAGCCCATCCCCAATGCACTGCTTGATCGGACCCTGCTGTCCTCTCAGAACTCCCCTCCACTCTCCCAGCCACCCGAGATGTTCAAGCCACCTTGCCTGCTTTCTGTATTTTGTACTTCCAAAGCTCATTCCTACTTCAGGGCCTTTGCACATGCTTTTCCTTGTGCCTATCAAAGTCCCTTTCTGATCGTGGCATGGCCAGCTCCTTCTCACCATTACACTGCAGATCAGATGTCACCTCCGCAGAGGGGCTTGCCTGGACTATCCAAAGTGGCCACCTGGCCTTTACCTCTCTGTATAGCACATTTTTCTAGATGCTTCTCTTCTTGAGCTTTTTTTATACCATTATGGTATTATCTTGCCCCAAAATACAAGTTGCATGAGATGGGGGTATTTGTCTTTGTTCATCACTGTCCCTGTCCCTATCATGGTATAGGTATAGGTAACCTATCATGGTATAGGTAACACACAGTAGGTCCTTAACCAACATTTGCTGAATAAATGAACAAGCAGAAGGAAACATGAACCTTTGTCCTTCAACCTAGTTAAAACCTTAGCCATCTCTTTGAAGATGGAAGAAGGGACACAACCCAAGAAATGCAGGTAGCCTCTAGAAACTGGAAAAGACAAGGAAATAAGATCTTCCTCTGGAGCCTCCAGAAAAAAAACATAGCCCTACTGACCCACTGTAGACTCCAGACCTCCAGAACTGAAAGATAATAGATTTGTATTATTGTAAGACACTAAGTTTGTGGTAATTTGTTACAGCGGCAGCAGGAAACTAATACATTATCAAGACGGAGGGATCATTAACTGGGGTTTCAAACTCATTAAATGTGTTAGGGTACAGGCAAGTAAACTAAACAAGTAAAGCAGGATAAGGAAGTGACTCTTCCAGAGAGAGCAGCTCTTCTCAGCTCTGAATTCTGTTATGCCGGAATGCAGGCCGCATGTTGCCAACCCTCAGTAATTCAGGAGAGGCTAAATGTATGTGTTCATGAGAGATCACCCAACTTTTAAGTGTTGACATCTAATTCAAACAATGTAAATAATACACAGCCAAATAAGGCACATCTGTAAACCAGAAAAGAAGAAAAAAAAAAAAAAAGCCTTAGCCATCTCTCAAAATCCAGCTCAAATATGCCCTCTTCCACAAAGTTTTCTGACCCACTCCACTCAGAGACCTCCCACATCAGAATTTTACAGAAGCATCCACACTGACATTTGTCCATGCCCTGCCTTGGGTGATAACAGATACGAGTAGCTACATTTACTAAACCCCTACTATATTGCCAACAACTGCATTTCCATCTAGGACTTCATTTCCCATGCCCCCTTGCATCTAAGTGGGCTCACGTGAGTAGTTCTCATAAATGGAATGTGGGGTCGAGGTGATGTCTGGGTCAGGAGAGTAAAAACTGGGTGTGCCCTCTCCACACTCCTCCCCCTTCCACCAGCCAGAATGGTGGCATCAGAGGATGGAAAGAGCCTGGAACTCCAAATCGCTCTCTTACTAGTGGAAGAAAGTCAGCCACCAACCAAGAACACCCATTCCAGACTGCTACATAAACAAGAGTTAAGGTTCCACAGTACCCCGCCACTGAAACGTTGAGATCTGTTACCCTAGCTAGCATTACTCTAATTAATACATGGATTAATTATCCACAGAGTGGATAAAATCACTCTGTGATAAAAATCACTGCTCCACCCTAGGAGAGAGTCTGTTTAAGAAATACAAAACAGGAAGCCAACTCCAGGAAGAATGGGAGTAGGACAGAGTTTAGGAAAATCTGATTCAAGTCTTCCAGAAGGAAGAACCATAAAAATAGCCAAAAACTCAAGTTGGCGCAGTCACCTCTGACAGAACATGACCCTTCGATTAAACTACCCCCAGGAACAGAATATAAAGCCTTACAGATGGGAAGGATAAAGAATTTGGATTTCTTAAAGGCAGAGCTGGCACAGCTCTGGCCCCAACCAATGATTCTCCTGACGTGGGGCCAATGGCGCCCACAAATCCCAATGTTTGACTTAGATGGTACATGAGAGCATCCAGATTACCAGAAAGAATGGACAATTCCTCACCTCAAAAGTCTCCCTGGGCCCAAACTCATGATACCGCAACCCTTATTCTGGGTTTACAGAGAAAGAACCCCTCAGAGTTGCAGAGGACAGTGAGGACCAGACCCCTGGAGTGCCAGGTCCCCGTGTAATTACGCATTTGGGGTGCATTTTCTCTCTAGCACGGAACAGTGCAAGGGTGTGTGTATTTGTGTTTTGGAAAGTACACAAAGGACAGAATTCAAGATTTTCCTTCATTCTCCAACACCCTCCCTTCCCCACCCGTAGGAGAAATTCCATCAACTCTGAATCTAGCCTGAAATGAAACAATTAGGAACAAGAGCCACAGAGAACAGCAGCCTCTCTATTACCGAGAAGGCTGCTGCAGCAGGTCACACACAAAGCCGAGCCTTCCTTCTTGTCCTCACAGTCCTGGCAAGGCCCCAGAGTCCCACTTAGCAGTCACCCCAACTCTGCCCCACCTCTCCACAGGAACCGAGAAAGGGACTCGGGACTTCTCATTTGCTTCTCTGGACAGCATCACAAACCCTCTCAGGTTCCAACCTTCCCAAACCCCTCTGCCATCTGCCTGTCAGGTCCACACTCAGTCTGTGTTCTATGGCTTCTCCTCCAATCCTTCCCCTCTTCTCTGCTCCTAAGGCCGGCATCACATCCCAGCCCTCTGTATCCTGACTCTGGGATCCTGCAATGGCCTCCCAATGGCTTCTCGGTCTCCAGTATCTCCCTTCTCCAATCCATACTAACCCCTGGCCCTTCTCTTGTTCAAAATCCTGCCATTCTCTTGTTCAAAATCCCTCAATGGGTCCCGACTTGTCTGACAGAAGCCTCAATTCCTGACTCTCAGTTACTCATCCAGGGAGAAGCCATCCAATTCTGATATTCTGGGACCATTAGCAGGAGATGAAGGGCTGATGAGAGCCTGTTACATCACCTGCCGTTTGGCCAACCTCACTGCCATTCCCAAAGTTTAGCAACGAAGACAAGTTTATCAGGCCATTGGACCAGAAACAGCTTTATAATGACCAAAACCAAAAATCAAAAACCCAAACTGGCTGACGAACAGCACCCAGAACCAAGGTTATCAAGATAAACTTGGCCTGTCTTGGCTACAAGAAAATCCCCTGCTAGTAAACAGATAGATTATATTCTAACTCCAGGCAGAATAAAACAAACTGAAATACCAACAGTGCAAAGCTTGTCACACCCCTTACCCAGAAACTTTCAACTTTTAATTCAAATAACACTCATGGATCCAGTCTTTCACACACCTGAGGCCTCTCCCTGAGGTGAACTGTAAGGAGTCCTTTCTTTTTTTTCTTTTTTTTTTTTCTTTTCTTTTTTAAGCAGGCTTCACACCCAATGCAGAGCCCAATATGGGGCTTGAACTCTTGACCCTGAGATCAAGACCCGAGGTGAGAGCAAGAGTCAGACGCTTAACCAGCTGGGCCACCCAGGCGCCCCAAACTGTTAGGAATCTTTGGCTGGGGCTCTATGACGGCCTGTGAGACTCTCTCAGAGGAGAGACCCAATTTCAGACAACAGTGCTAGGGGACTGTGATGGTTAATTTTACGAGCCACTTGACTTCAGACCATCTCCAGATAGCTAGCTGGTAAGACATTATTTCTGGCTGTGTCTGTAAGGTGGTTCCTGGAAGAGATAACATTTGCGTCAGTATGCAGCACCTGGGTAGCTCAGCTGGTTGAATGTCCGACTCTTGGTTTCGGCTCAGGTCATGATCTCACAGTTCATGAGACTGAGCCCCACATCGGGCTCCAGGCTGAGAGCATGGAGCCTGCTTGGGATTCTCTCTCTCTCTCTCTCTTAAAATAAATAAACTTAAAAAAAAAAATTTTGCATTGGTAGACGAACTAAAGATCATCCTACCAATGCAATCATCATCCAATCCACTGAGGGTCTGAAGAGATCAAAAGAGTAGAGGAAAGTCAAATTTGCTCCCTCGTTTGAGCGGAGGCATTCATCTTCTCCCGCCCTCAGACATCAGCATTCCTGATTCTCGGGCCTTTAACTCAGACAGGGACATACAGCACTGGGTAACCACAAGCTGGGGGAAGCAGAACGCCAGTGGTGTGGTTCCAGCTCAAACCCAAAGGTCTGAGAACCAGGGGAACTACTGTGGGAGCCCTCCCTCATGATACGTCCCTCTACACACACGGACATCTCTATATCATTTTATTGGTTCTGTCTGGAGAAGCCAGACTGATCCAGGAACTCAAAGAAGACCCCACACCAACTGCCATGTAATGTGCTCCCACCGCAGGAACCAGCATCCTGCTCAATATGGAGATACAAGAGCAGCAACCAAATCAGTCCAGGGCAACTGCCTGATGCTTGAGACGCAGAAAATGAAAAATATCACTGGTGCGTCGGCACGGAATCCACGTGACGTGAAGCCCAAGTCCAGAGGCTAAAGCCTGGGACTGACTGGAGACAGGGAAGACCCATCAGAGGAGCCTGGACAGGAGGGGAAAGAAAGGACCTCCTCAGGGACAAGGCTAGAGTCTGCCCTTCCTAAATGCTGGGGTGCCTGCTACCCGTATCTCCTACCAGGACTCAGGCCCAGGTTGTGTGGGGCCAAACTACTTACTCATCTAGCCCTTAGCCAACAGGAAACTTTGGTTCCCACGAAGGTGGTGAATCTTGTTAGTCCATTCTAGAGGACAGAGGTGAAAGGAAGAATTGTCACCAACCCCCACCCTAAACTGCACCCACCTCCCCTGCCCCCACCAACGCCTACTAAATCTAACAGTAACATACCTGCCACCCTGGCTTCCTCACATGCCACCCCCGTTCCGACTGAATCTTCTACTCCTATACTCACATCTCGCACTCTCTCGCCTCCCTCTTCATCCACTTTTGCAGGCAGAACCCTAGTCTTCAGTGGCTTCCTCTCTCGACACAAGGATCTCCCTTTCCCCTCACCTCTTCAATCCAGTTCTAACCCATCATGGCATGAAAAGTGTTGTTGTGGATCAATGGAGCAAGGAATTCCATGGAACACTGAGTCCCTTACCCTACCCCTAAGATGACTGTGGGAAATCCATGGACATTTAATTTAAGTCTAGGAAATGCTGAATACTTCTTCCTCTCCTTAGAGTTGCACATTAAAGTGCAACTTTACAGTGCACAGTAGCATCTAAAGGCCCCGAGAAGTCCTGCAGTTAAGAAACTGGTCAAATGGGCAAAGGACTCAAACAGACGTTTCTCCAAAAGAGACATACAGAGGGCCAACAAACACATGAAAAGATGCTCAACATCACTAACCATCAGGAAAATGCAAATCAAAACCACAATGAAAAAAAAAATGCAATATTACCTCGTATCTGTTAGGATTCCACTATAGGGGGGAAAAAAACCAGAAAATAAGTGTTGGCAACCCTTGTGCACTGTTGGTGAAAATGTAAAATGGCACAGCCACCATGGAAAGCAGTATGGAGGCTCCTCAAAAAGTGAGAATTACTGGGGCACCTGGCTTGCTCAGTCTGTAGAGCATGTCACCCTTGATCTTGGGGTCATGACTTCAAGCCCCACATTGGAGTTAAGAAGTTAAAAGTTTACTTAAAAAAAAAAAACAAACTAGGGGCACCTGACTTCAGCTCAGGTCACTAACTCACGGGTCGTGAGTTTGAGCCTTGTGTTGGGTTCTGTGCTGACAGGTCAGAGCCTGGAGCCTGCTTTGGATTCCGTGTCTCTCTCTTCTCTCTCTCTCTCTCTCTCTCTCTCTCTCTCTTTGTTCCCACTCCCCCACTCATCCTCTCTCTCTCTCTCTCAAAAATAAATAAAGATTAAAAAAAATTATAAAAAACAAAAAATAAATATAATTACTATATGATCCAGAGATCCCACTTCTGGGTATACATCCAAAAGAACTGAAACTGTATCCCAAAGAGACATTTACACACCCATGTTCCCTGCATCATTCACAAAAGCCAAGAACTGGATGCAACCCAAATGTTCACGAACAGATGAAAAGATTTTTTTCAAATGTGGCATATAAAAACAAAATGTGGTATAGGGACACCTGGGTGGCTAAATCAGTTAAGCGTCCAACTCTTGATCTTGGCTGAGGTCATGATCTCGCGGTTCCTAGGTTCGAACGCCACACTGGGCTTTGTGCAGACAGTGTCGAACCTGCTTGGGATTCTGTCTTTCCTTCTCTCTGCTCCTCCTCCACTTGTTCGTGTGTGCTCTCTCACTCTCTCTCTCTCTCTCTCTCTCTGCTCCCTCAAAATAAAAATAAACTTCAAAAATAAGGTGGTATATACATACAATGAATTATCATTCAGCCTTTAGAAAGGAAATCCTATCATAAGCTACACCATGGATGAACCTAAAAAACATTATGCAAAGTGAAATAAGCCAGTCACAAAAAGACAATACTGTATGATTCCACTTACAGGAGGTATATAAAGTAGTCATCTCTTAGAAAGTAGAGTGGAGAGTGGTAAGTGTGAGTAGTGGGAGGTGGGACTGGGGGATTGTTCAATGGGTATAGAGTTTCAGTTCTGTAAGATGAAAAAGTTCTAGAGATCTATTACACAACAATGTGCATATAGTTAACCCACTGTACTGCATACTTGAAAATAGGATGATAAATTTTATGTTGGACTTTGTTATCGTAAAGATAGAAACTGTTTAGCTCATTTCACTATATTCTTAACCACTGAATACACTTTTTGAAGAACACCTTATGAGACACAACAGGAATACTACAGAATACTGTTTGGGGAATACCTTTCTAAACATCAAAGTACACCGAACTGCATGCTGTTGCCTCTAATTATCCAATCCCTTTGGTTATTTACTTCAGCCCTTCATTGGTTCCTGAGGCCAGGAAATCTTATGTTTC
Organism: Neofelis nebulosa; assembly: GCF_028018385.1. Classification (NCBI taxonomy): domain Eukaryota; kingdom Metazoa; phylum Chordata; class Mammalia; order Carnivora; family Felidae; genus Neofelis; species Neofelis nebulosa. The sequence goes on from NC_080794.1 coordinate 71,997,297, forward strand.
CAGGCAGGGGTCCAATCTTCATGCTGTCCCGGGTTAGCACTGGCCTGATATTGTCACAACCATGTGGTCTGGCACCCTTGAGGAGGGGCAGAAAAGTGGCCAGTTAAAGTAAACATCTTTTGAGAACTTTGCTCAACTTACAGTAATACTCTTATGTGCCACCCCTCCATCATGATAGACCCTTTCAGTCATCATCAGTCATGTCTGTACCACATGCCATACCACACATGTGTGTGTACACACACACACACACACACACACACACACACACACACACACACACCCCAATGATAAACACCAAGCTACTATGCTAATCAAGTTCTCAACCAGGACTCTGGACTTGGGATTAAGGTTCTAGCTCAATCTGGTATCTTGAAAGTAAAAGATCAAAAGATATAAATGTGGGAACTATTGGTTGGCCCCTGTTTACTGTCTACCATGTTCCCTAAGAAAGGGAGAAACTGATCTACGGCAAGAACTGAAACCCTTCCCATCTCAGTTGTTCTTGGCCAGCTACATTCCTGCCCTCAGGTTCCACGAGCCACCCCATCTGAGGCCCTGACATCCCACAACTCCAGAGACCACCATTCACAACCTAGAGTTCTGCCAGCGCAGTGGCCCTGCCCATAAACCCTTATAAAGCCTTTTATTGCTCAAAGGACCTCTGTTACCTGCCCCTGAAGGATCAGAGAGCACCAGCTGTATTCCCACTATCGCTTATTACCTGCCTGGGCTTCTGCCAGGGGCACTTGCCATGTTGTTTCTCAAAAGCACTCCAACCTTCCCTGCCCTGCTCCTCGGCCTTTGCTCCCACTAATCTTCCTGCCTAGAATCCTCTCCGTCCTTCCTCTATTTATCCAACTCTACCCATCCTTCAACATCCAGTTCAAATGCCTTCCCTGCTCATAAAGCCCTCAGTCGTCTTTCCCTCTCAACCCTAAACTTGCAAAGCGCTTTGCCCATATTTTCTTGATGGCATTTCCACATTTCACCTTGTAATACAGACACATGTGTATGTATCTTTACTCCATTACTCAACTGTATGTTCTTGGGAACAGGACCATTCTAATCTTTGTGTCACATACCACACCTAAGGCAGTGCCTCGCACGTAAGCAAAGGTTATAAAAAATATATATGTATAGATGACTCTATGGGAGAACAGTACTTTGTATACTGTCTCATCTCTCTACTAAACCATCAGCATAGTGAGGGCAGGAATTCAATCTTAAATTCATCTCTGTAACCCTGCAGGACCATGACCATGGTACAGGCATTCCAACACTTGCTGACTGAATGACCTAAAAGAGTAGATACTAGAATGCTTTCACCCCTGCCCTTCAGCCCCACCACACGCAATTTCCACCTCTCCAAACCTGATTCTCCCATATTTAGCTCACCAGTGTTTTCAGAGGTAAAGGTCACTTACTGAGTTACTTCCATCAAAGGTAGTGGTTGCGGGGGGAAGGAGGGTGTTATTCAGAACTACCCCTAAAACCTGCTAGGGTAGAGATCAGTGACAACTTTCTGGCTGCTCTTCTGGCCATGTCAGAGGGACAGGACAGTCTGCATGGGGAGAGGAGAAGGGAGGCAGAACAGACAATTCTGCTAAGGATAGGGTGTGGCAGAGGAGAGGAGGTTAGGTGTGTCAGCGAAAGAAAGGTCCAGATCTCTGCCCCTTCATTTGTCTATCAATGCTTCCACAAGTTATTAAAAGCTGGCTATATTCACTGGAAATAAGGAAGCCAGGGCCAAAGCAACAAGCATTCAGTGAGACCCTACTAGACACAGGTCCCTGGTGCCAAGCCCTGGAGGACACACTCGGTTGTGGACTGACAGCTAGAATAATACAAACACACTGGGGATGGAGGAAAAGAATGACAACAGAGGACAGGCTGATGAGATCCAACCCTGGCCCATCTCCACTTAGTACCTGGTGGGCGTCTCCTGATGGGATGATGTAGGCCTGGATCGGCTCCGTCACATACTCCGTGTTCCTCATGGCTTGTCTCAGCTGCCGAAGCAGCTCTGAGGTTACCTTTGGAGCCATTCTGCCGTCTGCAACAACAGGAGAGTTTGTTCCAAAACCAGCTTGCCCCGGGCAACTCAGTGACTAGTTCAAAGGCAGCCCTAGGGATGGGCCTGCCAGCTGCCCCACCCTAGCTGCATTTTCAAACTGACCACCCCCCACCACACCAACACCAAAGGTCCCAGGAACTCTACAGTTTACAGTTCTTAAATACCACTTCCCAATAGCCATTTGCGGCATGGAAAGTTGAGCTACTGATACTCATTTCCAAATTGATCAGTTACCTCTTCCACTTCCAGGACTATATTCTAAAGAGATAAACAGATGCACAAAGATACCTGTCTATCTTTGTTGATAATTAAAAAAAAAAAAAAATGTGGAGGAAAATACACAATTGGGTAAATGAACTATAATATATACAACAGGACACTACAAAATCGTTAAAAATTACAGACCAAAAAAAATTACACTGACCTATATTTAACTGGCAAAGACACCAAAACCACTGGTGGTTGATTAAAAACAAATTACAAAAAAAGATGTACAGATTGTTCTTATCTGGAAATCTGTATGTGTATATTCAGAGAGAAGTTTCTAGAAGGCCAGTCACCCAAGTGTTAATTAGTGGCTACCTTTGGAGAGAGGGACTTGGAGTGATTTTTCTTTTCTTTTTCTGATGTTTTACTGCTTAAGCTTGACCGCATTAAAAGAAGTACATTTTAGGGGCGCCTGGGTGGCTCAGTCAGTTAAGCGTCTGATTCTTGATCTCAGCTCAGGTCATGATCTCATGGTTTGTGAAATCAGGCTCTGCGCTGACAGCACGGAGCCTGCTTGGAATTCTCTCTCCCTCTCCCTGCTCCTACCCAACTCGTGCTCTCTCTCTCTCTCTCTCTCTCAAAATAAATAAATAAACTTAAAATATCATATTACAATATTTTTGTTAGCCAACCACAGATTAGGAGATCAGTCCACTACAAGTTAAAAGTCTAAGTCAAGTGATGTAGTGAATGCCTACTGTCAACTGGGTGTGCATCCTCAGGGAGAAGGGGAGTGGGGTCTCAGTGTCTGTGTTCACCTCTCTAAAATATGGTGGTTGCACAGCAGATCCAGGGTTTTCCAAACGAGCCCTGAAAAAGTCCCAGGGGTCCCTAAGAGTCTATCCCAATAAGACTAGAGCTGGAGTCACCAGCTCAAGAAAATACAAAACTGAAACAAATATGAAAATCATTTTAAAAAGAAAATGTTAAATGTAGTCTTACTAGAAATTCTTACACTTCATACTTTCACTAATTTCTAGTAAAGAAATCATCAAAAGAAATACTCAAATCAAAAATGTATTCTTGCCTCCTGATGAGTACAAGAGACAATCTCTATGTGATAAAGGACATAATGCAAACTTTCAAATCATTTCAGCTGGTTTTTCAAAAAACTTTTCTCAAACACTAGTGACATCAGCGAACGGTTCTGATAACTCATACATAAGATAACTATAGATATATGACTAGAGAATGACTATATCATAGTTATAGTCCCATGGGCATATAACAAAACAACTTCACAAAAAGTCAATTATAAAACAGGGACCATACATATTTTTCCACACCCCATATACTGGCACAAAACCACACTATTAGAATTCAAGTAGAATAATGAGCTTTTCCAGCTCATTTTTAAAATAGATTTTACTTTTTTAGAACAGTTACAGATTCACAGCAAAACTGAGCAGAAAACACAGAGAGTTCCCATATACCTCTCTTTTCCAACATACACACAGCCTCCCCCACAACCAAGATTCCCCACCAATGGAGCCAGAAAGCATTATGCTAAGTGAATTAAGTCAGTCAGAGAAAGACAACAACCATATGATTTCACTCATGTGTGGAATTTAAGAAACAAAACAAACGTACATAGTGGAGAAAAAGAGGAATACCAAGAAACAGACTCTTAACTATAGAGAAAAAACTGATGGTGCCCAGAGGGGAGGCCGGGGGAAGGCAGGGTGGGATCATAGGTTAAATAAGTGATGGGGATTAAGGAGGGCACTCATGATGAGCACTGGGTACTGTAAGTAAGTGTTGAATCACTAAACCGTACATCTGAAACTAAAATTGCACTGTATGGTACCTCACTGGAACTTAAATAAAAACTTGAAAAAAAAAATAATAAATTGAATTTAAAAAACAAAAAAAGATCACCCACCAGAGTGGTACATTGGTTACCACTGATAAACCTACACAGACACATTATTATCCCCCTAAGCCCACAGTTCATTTTAGGATTCACTCTTGGTGTGGTACATTCTACAGGTTTTGACAAATGCATGTCACATATCTAGCATTATAGCATAATACGAAACCGCTTAATACTTTTCATTGCCCTAAAAATCCTCTCTGCTCGGTCTTTTTATCCCTCTGCCTCACTGCCCCCCAATCCCCGGCAGTGACCAATCTTTTTACTGTCTGCGCAGTTTTAACTTTTCCAGAAATTCAGACGGCTGGAATCACACAACACATAGCCTTTTCAGATTGGCTTCTTTCACTTAGCAATATATGTTTAAGGTTCTTCCACATCTTTTCTTGATAGCTCATTTCTTTTTAGTGATGAATAATATCCCATTGTCTGGATGTACCGCAGGTTATGTATACATCCAGCTACCGAAGGTCATCATGGCTGCTTCCAAGTTGTGGCTGTTGTGTACGAAACTGCCATAAACATCCATGTACAGGTTTTTGCATGGACTTAAGTTTCCAACTCCTTTGGGTAAATACCAAGGAGAATGACCACTGGATCCTAAGGTAAGAATACATTTGGTTTTGTAAGAAACTGCCAAACTTGTCTTCAAAGTGGCTATACCATTTTGCACTCCCACCATTAATGAATGAAAGTTCCTGCTGCTCTACTCCCTCACCAACATTTGGTGTCTCCAGTGTTTCGTATTTTGCCAACCCATTTTTTTAAACAAATAAAAAATATTTTACTTAACTATACATGTCCTAACATACAATGTTGGAAGTAATGAAGGGTGACATTGGAGCCATTATACGACCAGTATGGTCAAGGACTGACAGCCTGACTCAGTGTGGAGTGAACTCTGCTAGATGTGGATCTGTTTAGGTTTGTCTTCCACATTTTTATCTGCTTCTTCTCCATCATCACCAGCATCTGGGGCTACAGAAGTCTCAGTCATTACAGTTACCTCCAATAGACTCCCCTGTGAGGTACCATGTTGATCTTGGGACTCACTGAAGAAGTGCTCCATTCTTAATTTGCCAGGGTAGCATCGACCACCAGCACCAGGGCTCCATCTCAGGAGTCTCCACAGGACAGCAAGTACTTAATGACAGAGTCACTGGAAACAGTCCTATTCACAATTCAAACATTCCCATGTTCCTTGCATTATAGCTGCCTCTGAATACTTTTCAGAGAGGCATCCTTTCCTTTGGTCTAATCTGTTTAACCTGTAACTTCTCTTCTATCTAAGAAGGATCATAATTATCTGATCTGACCTAAGTTTATATGTCAACACCTCCATTGGGTTCAAAATGAAGCCTACTGCAACCTTGTAAGCTTGCCAGCATCTGAAACTTTACTGTGACATCTTTCAGGGGCTTCAAACCGTATTTCTGAGCAAGTTGCCATTAAAAAGAGTCAAGTCAAAATGCAGACTTCCTCGGAGCAGTATTTCCACCTTGGCCGCACAACAGAACTACCTGGGGGACTTCTAATTTAATTAGTCTGGAGTACAGCCTGGGCATCTGGAATTTTAAAAAAAGCAAATACATGATAGCAGCCAATGTATTTTCTGTCAAGATCTTCAATTTCCTTATAGGATTTGGCTTCTATTTGGGCACATTCTGACTTAAAGATTTTGATGGCACTGACTGGGAGTTTATAGCACTGACCAGAGTACATATCAACCTTATCAGTCACTGACTTCATCAATAAAGTCAACAGAACTAACGGCAAGCACAAAATCCTCAATTCCAAACTGAAAATCATCACAGGCAAAATGGAACTGGCCAAGGACATCCTCTGCCTCATGGTCACCATAACCTGCCTCCTCACCACCAGATTCTGACCTTCATCACCATCTCTGCCTCATCCTCACCTTTCCCCTCTTGACCGGCCTCCTCGGAAACATCAGCACCGCAGGCCTTACTCTACTCCACACCCCGCACTTCCCTACACAATGCCACCTGCCGTCACCACCTTCCCTGCTCCCTTCTCCTCTTCCTTCACATTTGGTTGGTGTCCTTGGTCAGATGCAGCCACTTCTTTGTCACCCATATCAGACACAAAGAAAGCGCTCCCCAGACCGCAACCCACAGTCAGGACATGGTAAGTGGCAGCGGCAGCCACAGCAAAGGTGAAGAAGATAGTGATAGGCAATGACTAAAGCGATGGGCTGGGGCATTGGAGGCGGCTTCCAGGCACCAAGATGGCTGGAGCAGCTGTGGCCGCAAGCACAACAGGCCCTGAAAGCAAGTGAATGGGTGTGCAGCTAGCCGAGGAGGGGACGAAGCTTATAGAATTACAAGACCCAGCCATGGAGGTGGCAGCACTTGAAAACGCGGCCAAGATGGAGGAGATGAGTCTCGGCTGGTTACCCTCGCCAGGTGACTTTTATGAGGGTTAGATAGGTTACTATATACAAAGCACTTAGAAACAGTGTCGCACACACAGTAAGTGTTATGCGTGTGCAATTAATAGAGAGAGATACACATTAACTAACTACGAAGGCAATGTGATAAATAGCGCAACAGGCATATATATTGCTTCTCCCTAAGAGAGGGACCATGCCATCCTCGTTCCCGAATCCATGTATCTAGCCCACCACCTAACACATACATATGCTCACTCAAAGATGGCTGAGTCAAGGTCACAACTTTATGTCATGATCTTTTATCAACCAGACTCAGTATAACCAACAGCAATGAATCTTCAGTGAAAGAAGAAAGCTAGGATCTTAGATGTCATATTACAGCATCTGCTCACTCCACATTCCATTACTTTTAGAAATTTAGAAGCAGCCAAGAGTTAATCAGGGTGTGCAGGGAAGAAAGAAGCCAAGAGCAACAAGCCTAGACCATGATGTAACATTAGCCCATACGCTGCCAGGTATTTTTAAATCATGCTTTAAAGAGAATGACTCACTTAAAAGTCTCTTGTACATGCGGGCCTGCTTTTAGAAATAAGTTTCTAAACCTTCAGCCTTTATCACAAACAAAACTTCACTGCTTAGAAGTATATGAAAAGCACACCATATTTACCTCACTGGGTGGCTAGAAGAATTTAACTTGACATCATGTGTTAGAGCACCATGCACAGCATCTAGTACATTATAAAAGCTCAAGAAATATTATTTGAGTCTGGATCTGAAGCACCAGCTGGGTTTCCTACACGCCTTGTTGTAAGAATAGAAGGAGCTGGTTTACTCCGATTTCAGCATCTTAACACATGCAAAGATGCCAGGCTGCTCTTCCAGCATCAACAGCTTTAGAGGCAGTGGTTTCCTTCTCTGTCTCACTGCGGAGTGAGGACTGAGGGCTTTACACACATTAGTGGTTAGTTCTCACAATAACCCTCCAGGGAGGTTTCGCTATTCCCATTTTATAAAGGAACAGGAGTTAAATACTTGCCCCAGACAACTGGATCATCAGGCACCAACACCCAATATCTATCTAATTCCCAAGTCTATGCTCTACTATAACATATTATCTAGGGGACGTAATAGAGGCTCTCTTCAAAGTATTCTAACACCAATGGAGTCAAACAAGTGGGTTCTAGTTTCCAGCTGGGATCAGCAACCTCAGACAACTGATGTTCCCTGGACCTCTCTTTCTTCATACATAATAAAGAGAAGTTCTCTTTAAACTCTAAATTGGATCATTCGATCACTTTTTCCCTTTACTTACTTATTTCTCATTCCTTCTTCCTTCTTCCTCCCCTCCTTCTGAATGTGACCCAAAATGTGTTGGATACATTTATCTATATTTTTAAAGAAAAGGGGCCTAACTGCATGCAATTATAGCACTGCTCTTCCAAAAAGAGACCAGTCACGGCTTATGTGCTTCAGGTAATCAATTTTTTTCAGTCAACTAAAAGGAAATGCTGTGGTTCTCCTGGGTGGTCCTCAGAAAAGCGTTAGCTTTCAAGGGATAGAAATGCACTTAAATACCACTTTTCAGAATTCAGGATTCTGGCAACCCAACAATATAATCAGCCAGTTCTGGGAAGACAGTATGGTTCCAGAAATTTCTCCCAAAAAGATTTTCCTGAATGTACATTCAATGTATACAGTAGAGTACTATACTATAAACTTTTCTCATTTCATAATCTTAAGACAAAAATTGGAGGCCACTCTCTAAGGTAGTCAATAAAAGTTTACAATAGAGAGTAGAAAAACCAGAAGAGGCCATTTCCAAAAAATAACCTATCTCCTCTTCCACCACCACCCAATCCCCAGAAACAGGAAATACAAAAACTAAAATTCTCTAATGTGTTACCTAAAAAAGTGGTAAATATAGACAGAAATAGTAACCAACTATCCAGAAGCCAAAAGACAAAATGGTTTTTAATTTCCACATATATATCTACCCAATTAGTCCCAACCATGAGCAATTATTAATCCTTTACCCCCTCTTCTCTCCCACTTGGAGTTGGAGTATGGGGACCTAAAATTCTTTTGAGGGGTGCCTGGGTGGCTCAGTCAGTTGGGCGTCCGACTTCAGCTCAGGTCATGATCTCACAGTTTGTGAGTTCGAACCCCGCGTCAGGCTCTGTGCTGACAGCTCAGAGCCTGGAGCCTGCTTCGGATTCTGTGTCTCCTTCTCTCTCTGCCCCTCCCCAACTTGTGCTCTATGTCTCTCAAAAAATAAATAAATGTTAAAAAAAAAAAAATTTTAATTCTTTTGAGATGTTCCATCTAATTAATAGGCAAAATTATTACCTGTTTCCGTGCCTGGGTCACCAGAGTATGCCACCTCGTTACGCTCAATTATTCTTAAATTTTTCAGCTGAAAATCTTGGTGATTCGCCCTTAAGAAGAGAAAGAACAGAATATTGCAGACTTTGACCATAGGATATGTGGCAAGGCTTATTTAGAGAGGATATCTACTTGACTTAGCAATTTTCCTTCATGAGTCAGAAGGACTCTCACCCCGATATCAAAACGAAATTAAGTAAAAGTTTCAGATAAAACCTGCAGCTAAAACAGCACCATAGCAGGCAAACCTTGTCAGATCTAACCTCTTAATTCATGAATTCTCTTCAGTTATGTCTAATCTCCTAACTAGTCTAAAAAGATTTTATTGGCAACAACTATATTTTTCAAACCATGTACAAATTCTATTTGGTTTGTTTGGGGTTTTGTTTGTTTGTTTGTTTTTAGAGAGAGAGAGGGCAGGAGAGAACAGAAGGAGAGAAAGAGAACCTTAAGCAGGCTCCACGCTCACCATGGAGCCCAATCCCATGACCCTAGGATCATGACCTGAGCCGAAATCAAGAGTCAGACACTCAATGACTGAGCCACCCAGGCACTCCTGGTTTTTGTTTTCTTTTGTTTTTTAATTTGCCTGCTCTTTCTTCATGGTGTCCCATTCTTTCACTATGGTTTCTATTCCTTCTCTTAACTTCAATTATTTGGGGCCCTTATTTTAGAATTCATTTCAGACGTAGAAGGTCTTAGAACCAACTAATCTTTGACAAAGCAGGAAATAATATCCAATGGAAAAAATAGTCTCTTCAGCAAATAGTGTTGGGAAAACTGGACAGTGACATGCAGAAGAATGAACCTGGACCCCTTTCTTACACCACACACAAAAATAAACTCAAAACGGATGAGAGACCTAAACGTAAGACAGGAAACCATCAAAATCCTAGCGGAGAAAGCAGGCAAAAAACCTCTTTGACCTCAGCTGCAGCAACTTCTTACTCAACACGTCTCTGGAGGCAAGGGAAACAAAAGCAAAAATGAACTACTGGGACCTCATCAAGATAAAAAGCTTCTGCACAGCCAAGGAAACAATCAGCAAAACTAAAAAGCAACCAACGGAATGGAAGAAGATTATTTGCAAATGACATGTCAGACAAAGGGTTAGTATCCAAAATCTGTAAAGAACTTCTCAAACTCAACACCCAAAAAACAAATCATCCAGTGAAGAAATGGGCAAAAGACAGGAACAGACACTTCTCCAAAGAAGACATCCAGATGGTCAACCAACACATGAAAAAATGCTCAACATTACTCATCATCAGGGAATTACAAATCAAACCCACAATGAGATACCACTTCACACCTGTCAGAATGGCTAACATTAACAACTTGGGCAACAACTCAGATGTTGGCGAGGATGCAGAGAAAGAGGATCTCTTTCGCACTGCTGGTGGGAATGCAAACTGGTGCAGCCACTCTGGAAAACTGTATGGAGGTTTCTCAAAAAGTTAAAAATAGAACTACCCTACGATCCAGCAACTGCACTACTAGGTATTTACCCAAAGGACACAGGAGTGCTGTTTCAAAGAGGCACATGCATATCAATGTTTATAGCAGCACTATCGACAATAGCCAAAGTATGGAAAGAGCCCAAATGTCCATCGATGGATGAATGGATAATGAAGATGTGGTATATATATACAATGGAGTATTACTAGGCAATCAAAAAGAATGAAATCTTGCCATTTGCAACAACATGGATGGAACTAGAGTGTATTATGCTAAGCGAAATTGGTCAGAGAAAGACAAATAACATATGACTTCTCATGTGTGAAATTTAAGATACAAACAGACAAACATCAAGGAAGGGAAGCAAAAATAATATTAAAAACAGGGAGGGAGATAAACCATAAGAGACTCTTTAATAGAACAAACTGAGGATTGCTGGAGGCATCTTGGGTGAGGGGATGAGCTAAATGGGCAAGGGGCATTAAGGAGGACACTTGTTGGGATGAGCACTGGGTGTTATATGTAAGTGATGAATCACTAAATTCTATATAATGATTCTGAAACCATTATTATGCTACATGTTAACTAACTTGGAGGTAAATTTTAAAAAATTAAAAATTAAATTAAAAAAAGAAGGTCTTGGGATAGTAAACTTCAAGTTTGCTGGGCCTGCTGGCTCCCTCTTAGTAAGTTATTCCTTGTGTGTTTTGTAATCTTTTATTAACAGCTTATCTTCAGTAGAAACTATTTTATCTATGAAATGTCCTGGTGGTACCAGCACCACTGTCACTGTTGTTTGCTTATGAGATTAATCTCCACTTTAATCTCTTAGCTAGGAGATTTACACACAAATCTCCTATCCCTATATAGGGATAGTCTGATGCCCTGGACCCCAGGTAAGAAGGTCTATAGAGTCTGATAACCTCCCCAGGCTCGGCTTACCAGATACTATTCAAGCTTTAAGTTCCCCTAAATTTCTGGCACCTGACAATTTCTCTTTCTTTCAAGACTTTTCTATAATTGAGGCCCTACTCTAGACACAACAATGAACAAACCAGACAACATCTCTGACCTCAGGAGGTTTACATGGGTAGGGGGATAGGGGCTCGAGGATGCAGAACGAAGAGGATCCAGGAGGAGAGGCATTAGACACAAAACAAGAACACAGTCTGTCAGGGAGTTCTATGAAGAAAAGTAAAGCGGGGCAAGGGGAAGAGTGTCAGAGAAGGAAAGGGAAAGGTGATTTTATATGGGGTTGCTAGGCAAGGTCTCTCTGCTAACAGATGACATTTTAGCAGTCCTAAAAAAAAAAAAAAGTGACAGATCAAGCCATGTGAATGTCTGAGAACATTCTAGAGAAGGGGACTAGTAAGTGCAAAATCCCTAAGGCAGGAGTATGCCTGGTATACATCGGAGAAAGCAAGGAGGCCAGTGTGGTGTGACCATGTGTGCTGGCAGGTGGGGAGGTAAGTGGTTAGGAGACAAGAACAGAGGCAACAAGGAGCCTGCTGTAGGTCATACAAAGGGTTTGGATTTTATTCAGTTTTAAACTTAAAGGTAATTTTGTCATAATTTGACATTTTTATGTATTAGTAGAGGGACAGGAGCCCACATTAGCTCAATTCACCACATAGCCAGAACGAGAAGACCAGACATTTTCACCAATCTTTCCAGGCCTACTCTCTGATGGCTGCTACTTTAATCTTGTTGGACAGAATGAGATGTTCTTTATTGAGGATCATATATTCTTTCATTAAAAAGACGTCAATATTTCTTATAAATCTAAGTGCAAATATCCTCAGCAAAATACTAGCGAAACTGAATACATTAACATATAAAAAAGATCATATACCATCACCAAGTGGGATTTATCCCATAAATGCAAGATGGGTTCAACATACAAAAATTAATGTAATACACAGTATCAATAAAGAATAAAAACTGCATGATGACATCAGAAGACACAGAAAAAGCATTTTGACAAAAGCCAACACCTCTTCATGATAAAAGTACTCAGTAAACTAGAAGAGAAATTCTTCAACCTGATCAAGAATATTACAAAAATCCACAGCTAACATCATCTTTCTTTTTTTTTTTTTAATTTTTTATTGTTTACTTATTTTGGGGAAAGAAAGAGACAGAGACAGAGTACGAGTAGGGGAGGGGCGGAGAGAGAGGGAGACACACAATCTGAAGCAGGCTCCAGGCCCTGAGCAAGTGTTCAGCACAGAGCCTAACGCGGGGCTTGAACCCATGAACCGCGAGATCATGACCTGAGCCAAAGTTGGACACTTAATCGACTGAGCCACCCAGGCGCCCCAACAGCTAACATCATCTTTAATGTTAAAAGGTTGAACACTTTCTAAGATAAAGAACAGGACAAAGATGTCCAATCTTGCTACTTTAGTCAACACTATACTGGAGGTTCTATCCAGGGCAATTAGGCAAAAAGCGAAATAGAAGGCATCAAGATTAGAAAAGAAGTAAAATTATCTCTACTTGCAAATAGCAGTATCTTCAATATAGAAAATCTTGAAGAACCTACACAAAAGAATTAGAACAAAGAAGACTGCAATCAAGACTGCAGGATACCAAATCAATATACAGTAATCAATTGTATTTCTATATACTTGCAATGAACAATCCAAAAATAAAACTAAGAAAAGTTCATTTACAACAGCATCAAAAGAATGAGTACCTAGGAATATATTTAACAAAACAGATGCAAAGCTTATACTCTGAAAACTACAAAACATTGTGAAAGAAATTAAAATAGACCTAAATAAATGGAAAGACATTCTATGTTCACGGATTGGAAGACTCAGTATTGTTAAAATTGCAATGCTCCCCCAAAATAATCTAGAGGTAAATCCCTATCAAATTTCAGCTAGCTTGTATGTGCAGAAATTGACAAGCAAATCCTAAAATTCATATGGAAATGCATGGAATCCAGAATAGCCACATCAATCTTGAAAAAGAACAACACTGGAGGACTCATCCTTCCTGATTTCAAAACTAATAAAACTACAGTAATCAAGACAGTGTGGTATTGGCATAAGGTATTGGCATATAGATCAATGAGACAGAATTAGTTCAGAAATAAACTCTCACACTTATTGCCAGTTTTTGACAACAGTGCCAAAACTATTCAATGGAGGTGAAAAAATAAAAGAGTGTCTTCAACAAATAATGCTAGGACAACGGGGAATCCACATGCAAAAAAGCGAAACTGAACCCCTACCCTCACACCAAAAATGAAAATTAACTTAAAATGGATCACAGACATAAATGTTTTCTTGGAAGAATACACAGGCACAAATCTGCCTGACCTTGGATTAGGCAATGATTTCTCAGATACGACATCAAAAGTATAAGCAACCGAAGGAAACAGATACACTGGACTTTATTAAAGACTTTTTTACTTCAGAGGATACCATCAAGAAAGTGAAAAGACAGGGCACCTGGCTGGCTCAGTGGGTACAGCATGAGACTCTTGACCTCAGGGTCATGAGTTGAGCCCCACATTGGGTATGAAGGCTACTTAAAATAAAATGGTTAAAAAGAGAGAGAGAGAGAGAAAGTGAAAAGACAACTGATAAAATGACAGAAAATATTTGCAACTCATATCTGATAAGAGGCTAACATCCAGAGTATTGCGAGACACCTGGGTGCCTCAGTCGGTGGAACACCCAACTCTTGATTTCTGCTCAGGGCGTGGGATAGAGCCCCGTGTCAGGCTCCACACCGAGTGTGGAGCCTATTTAAGAGTTTCTTTCGCACTTTCCCTCTGCCCCTCTCCCCTACTCACACTCTCTCTAAAATATAATAATAATAACAAATTAAAATAAAATAAATTTTAAAAAAGAACTATTGCAACTCAACAATAAAAAGGCCACCCCAGGGGCGCCTGGGTGGCTCAGTCGGTTAAGCAGCCAACATCGGCTCGGGTCACGATCTCATAGTTTGTGAGTTTGACCCCACGTCGGGCTCTGTGCTGAGTGGGGCTCTGTGCTAACAGTTCAAACCCTGAAGCCTGCTTTGGATTCTGTGTCTGCCTCTCTCTCTGACCCTCCCCTGCTTGCTCTTTCTCTCTCTCTCTCTCTCTCTCTCTCTCTCTCTCAAAAATAAATAAACATTTTAAAAAATTAAAACAAAAAAAGACAACCCAATTTTTTTTTTTTTTTGAGAGAGAGAGAGAGAGAAAGAGAACATACATGAAAGGAGCAGAGGGAGAGAATCCCAAGCAAGCTTCACATCCATCACAGAGCCCAATGTGGGGCTCGATCCCACAACAGTGAGATCACAACCTGAGCCTAAATCACGAGTTGGATGCTGACCCAATTGAGCCACCCAGGCACCCCATGACAACCCAATTTTAAAATGGTCAACGGCATCTGAACAGACATTTTCAAACACACATTTTTCCTAAGAAGATATTCAAAGAGTGAATGAGCACATGAAAAGATTTTCAGTATCTTTATCCGTTAGAGAAATGCCAATCAAAATCACAATGAGATATAAGTTCACATCCACTAGGAAGGTTATAATCAAAAAGAACAGAAATAACAAGTGTAGGAAAGGATGTGAAAAAATTGGAACCCTCAGACATTGCTGGTGGGAATATAAAATGGTGTAGTGACTTTGGAAAACAGTCCAGCATTCCTCAAAAGGTGAAATATAGAATTATCCTATAATGGGGCGCCTGGTGGCTCAGTCAGTTGAGGGTCTGACCCCTGATCTCAGCTCAGGTCATGATCTCATGGTTCCTGGGCTAGAGCCCCCACATAGGGCTCTGCACTGACAGCTCGGAACCTGCTGGGATCCCCTCTCCCTCTCTCTCTCCTCTCCCCCACTCACATATACATGTGCTCTCTCAACACTCTCTCTCAAAATTAATAAATAAACATTTAGTAAATAATAATTATTATTATTATCCTATGACCCAGCAATTCCACTCCTAGGTATGAAAAATTAAAAACACAAGCCCACATAAAAACTTGTATATGAATCTTCATAGCGGCATGTTCATAATAGCCACAAAGTAGAGACAACCGAAATGTCCATCAACTGATGAAAGGATAAATACCTGGTCTATCCATACAATGGAATATTATTTGGCAATAAAAAGGAATCAAGTACTGATGACTTGGTACAGCATAGTAAACTCTAAAAACATTTTATGCTAAGTGAAAAAAGCTGGTCACAGAAGACTGTATGTTGTATGTCCAGAATAGGCAAATCCATAGAGACAGAAAGTAGATTGGCAACCGCCTACCAGTGGGGTGAAGTTGGAGAAAATGAGGAGCACCTACCAATGTGTACAGGGTTTCCTCTGGCAAGGGGTAAGGATGTTCTAAAACTGAGTGCAGTGTTGGTTATACAACTCTAGGATTATTCGAAAAATCACTGAAATGTATGTTTTATTTTATTTTTTTAGTGTTTTATTTTATCTTTGAGAGAGACAGACAGAGCGAGTGGCGGGGAGGGACAGAGAAAGAGGGAGACACAGAATCTGAAGCAGGCTCTGTGCTGTCGCAGAGAGCCCGACGCGGGGCTCGAACTCATGAACCGCGAGATCATGACCTGAGTCGAAGTCGGACGCTTAACGAACTGAGCCACCCAGGTGCCCCAAAATGTATGTCTTAAATAGGTGAATAATGTGGTACATGAATTATATCTCAATAAAGCTGCTATAGTATTTTACAAGGTAAGAAACCTCTTTTTCTTGGACAGAGATCTATGTCACAGTCTCACCTGATTCCCCTTGACTTCATATACCCGTTTAGCAGATGGTGAGCCTAGGAAGTCAGTTTCTCTATACATTCAAAGTTAATCAGGGCACAGGACAAGAGGGCTGGAAGGAAGTTATTCAGAAGTAGCTCTATTCTTTCACTTTTTACAAGAGAAGGCACAAAGATAACTTGCCACAGGCCACACACTCAGTAGCTGCGAAGCCAAGACAAGAAGTCGGGTCTGACAGGCGAAGCTCACAGATTTTCAATTCAAGCTCGCTCTCTGAGCATCACTAACTCCACCTTCCTGGCAGGATTAAAGGAGCCACAAAGCAGCTAAACATTACAGTTGTTCTGTTCCTGTCACACCCTGGTGTCTGCAGGATCCAAGATCCAGCCACCCTTCACTTACCTGGACAGATACATTCTCAGGCTCTCAGTTGAAGCAGGGCTACCTACCCTTAAATGTTAGAGGTACAATGCACTTCAGGGACCATCCAACTCAGCTCCCTCCTCTAGACAAAGGAACTGAGAAACAGAGACCAAATGACTTGCTCAAAGCCTCACAGCTAGCTGGGTGACAGAGCTAGTCTAGAACTACAGTCCAGGCCTCCCAACTTCCAACACAGAGCTTCCTCGACCTATACGTTCTCAACATCGTGATGTGCCAAGAGGTGGGTAAGGGGAAAAAGCGTGCAGAGAACTTCCCGTTCAATCTTCGCATAAGATGGGAGGGGCACATCCTTCTCCCATTTTATAAAGAAACGCCAGCAGGGTTGTGCTTACTCTCCCCCTTACCGGGGTCGGTGATGAGAATCACGCACAATTATCATTCAGGATGGGACAAACCAAGGATCAAGATCCTCAATCACAACATGGGGCACCTGGGTGGCTCAGTCAGTTAAGCATCCAGCTCTTGGTTACAGTTCAGGTCATGATGTCACAGTTCGTGGGTTCAAGCCCCATGTCAGGCTCTGTGCTAATGGTGCGGGGCCTGCTTGGAGAATCTCTCTCTCTCTCTCTCTCTCTCTCTCTCTCTCTCTCTGCCCCGCCTCCGTGCCCTCGCTCTCTCTCTCTCTCTTCCTCTCTCTCTCTCTCTCAAAATAAATAAAATAAACTTAAAAAAAAAAAGATGCTCAATCACGTCTAATAAGGTAAGGGTAGACTGAAATAAGTTTTAAGATGCAGAAGTGGGAAATGTGGCCTTTTCCTACCCCAAATCCATCCCTCCCTCCTTCCTTTGGTCAAAGCACAATGGTTTCCATCTAAGACAGTCTCATGTCCATTTTCAGTCCACAGAGTTGGTATGAATCTCATCCCCTCACCCACCAACTTCTGGGACCCACGCCTGGGCAATCTATCCCTGTGATCACAACGACTAGTTCAGGGATAAACATTAGGTCAAGTCAGCCTACTGGAAATCAGATCTGGGATTTGTGCTTCAGCCATTAGGAAAGAAGTCTCTATTTCTGCTGGGGCTGCCAGCTTAGAACCATCATACCTCCCATAAGGACAAAGTCTGCCTGAGAACGAAGCCAACACTTAAGAAAACAGAGCCAAGATGGGAATGCAAGCTGGTGCAGCCACTCTGGAAAACAGTATGGAGGTTCCTCGAAAAACTAAAAATAGAACTACCCTACGACCAGCAATTGCACTACTAGGCATTTATCCAAGGGATACAGGTGTGCTGTTTCGAAGGGACACATGCACCCCCATGTTTATAGCAGCACTATCAACGATAGCCAAAGTGTGGAAAGAGCCCGAATGTCCATCGATGGATGAATGAAGAAGATGTGGTATATACATACAATGGAGTATTACTCGGTAATCAAAAAGAATGAAATCTTGCCATTTGCAACTACATGGATGGAACTGGAGGGTATTATGCTAAGTGAAATTAGTCAGAGAAAGACAAAACTCATATGCCTTCACTCATATGAGGACTTTAAGAGAAAAAAACAGATGAACATAAGGGAAGGGAAATAAAAATAATATAAAAACAGGGAGGCGGACAAAACAGAAGAGACTCATAAATATGGAGAATAGGGTTACTGGAGGGGTTGTGGGAGGGAGGATGGGCTAAATGGGTAAGAGGCACTAAGGAATCTACTCCTGAAACCATTGTTGCACTATATGCTAACTAATTTGGATGTAAATTTTAAAAAATAAAAAATAAAACTACGAGAAAAAAAAAAAAAAAAAACAGAGCCAAGAGATACCAAAAAAAGAGGCCAAGTCTCATGCCAGTGTTGGTCTCCTGGACTGAGCTGCACTAGAAGTCAGCTCAACCCCTTTTTTACCTAAATCAATTTTACCTGAAATGCAAGAAGTTCTCATTTTTACACTGAATAGCACTCAAATTCTGCCACTAGGGGAGGGGCCTGGGGCAAATGTCCCTTCTCAGTCTCTCAGTTGCCTTCTGCGTGTGGAGGCTTTGCCAACCGATGCCAAAAGACCCTTCTGCCCCTAAAATGTTGTGATTCTATAATCTAATCTTGGTCCTCAAAGCTACTTATGGGTCTAGGACCTAACTCACATTAACCTAACCCCATTTCCAGCACTTAACATACTGGCAACTCCTTCCACACCAGGTTTGCCACAAGGCCCCACATCCTTCCACAAGCCAGGTCTGCTTTTCTACTCATCCCAAGCATGCCATAGAAAGCCCAAGGCCAGGTCAAGGTCAGCTCTGGATCTGTCCACTCACAATCACAAGTACAAGCCATGGTCCGCGTTCAGCAAGTGGGCCCGGCCATGCTGCCAGGTGTATTTAGTCAAGTCTCAACTGGTCTGAGGATGGCTGATCCCATGTGCATGGCAGGGAATTTGGCTTCCGGCCTTTGTGATCTCTGAACGTTTCTCAGTCTCCCACTTTGTTAGCTGCTGCAATAAGTATACCCTGGTTGGGGGGGGGGGGGGGGGGGGGAGTATAACTGAAATGTGTTTGAGACCAGGAGGTTATCCTTCTCACCTCCCTGTGCCCAGGGAGAGCCCAGGGCAGGTTACTGGTGGGATCTTTCTAGAGATTATGCCGAAGTATTCCCTTACACAGTCTCTGAAACCAATTGGGTGGGGATGGGCCTGCGGCTCCCCATCTTCGTGGCGGCTGCGATCAGTAAGGCGAATTGACGGTATCAGTATTGCAAGGGTTGTAATTTGAGAATTATATTCCCCGGGAAGAGGGCGAGAGCAGGGGCTCTTCCACTTCCCAGGACACCTGGAGGCGCCTGGAGGGGCCAAGTTCCTGCAACAGCCTAGGCCTTCCCGCTGGGCCAGGGGGAGAGGTGGGACACGGCCACCGCCCCTCCGACCCAGCGATGCCGCTCCGCGGACACGCTCATCCGGGAACCGGGACCAGGCTGCCCGAGGGTGCCCGCAGCCCTCCTGAAACGAAACGGAACTTGCCCGGTTGCATGGCTCCCTCCCCCTGCTCCCGCTTGGGGGTCTCCCGAAAGCCAGGGCCCTCGCCGGACTGTGATGGGCCGCCTGCCGCTTCTCACCCTCTAGTTCCAGCCCTCCGAGGTGCCACATGCGCGCCCGGCGCCCGGAATCACGCGCTGCCCAGACGCCGGCTCCCCGGCAGAGTCCCTCACCTTACTCGCGGTGCCTTTCTGGAGGCTGCCATTCGGCGGTGACGTGCCCCGGCCCACGTCAGGGGAGCGCAGACCAGCTGATCACCCTGGGAAGAGCAGGAAGGAGCGAGGCAGGCGCGCAGGCTGCAAGCGCGCGAGCCGAGGGGCCACGCCCCCTTCTGTGGCGTGCGCTCGCGCCGCGGCCCCGCCCGCCCGAGGGCCCCGCCCACAAGCCTGCCGCTCCAAGGCTTGCTGTCAGGGAGGCGGGAAGCAGGAAGTGTGGCCGGGTTTCCACCCCAGCAGGCCTTGCCTCTTCCCCTGCGGCGGGTTAAGGGATGGAGGCCGTGCCATGGAGCATCATTTCTGTTGGTTTTTCTCGCCTTTTCCCAAAGAGGAAAAAAAGGGGGCTTTGCAGGCTAAAGGGGCTGGGGCGTGAAGAGCTACCCTCCAGGGATGTTCCTGCCCTTAGGAGGGCAGAGAGGAGGGGAAACGAGGTCAGTTCTGATAGTACCGCTGCGGGGTCTCGCTGAGACTTTAGAGGATGTCCCCCAAAATCGCTTCTTCGGGCAACTTCAAAATCCACCTAGCCACTCCACTTGGAGAGCAACGGGCACCTCAAACTTAACATATCTGAACCACGCTCCCGGCCCAACTCACCAAAACAAAAACTGTGCTCCATCAGTCTTGGCCATCTCAGTGGCTACTCCATTCTTTCACGTGCTCAGGACAACACCGTGGAGTCATCCCTGCCTTCTCCGTTCAAACGCCACATCCAGTCGGTCAAAAAATCGTGTTGGCCTGTCTTCAAAATAAATCTCTGATCCCACCCCACCTGTCCCTGCTCTGGTCTGACGCACTTGTGTGATTGATCACACTGGCCTCCCTGCTGCCACCCAGCACCTGCACAGTCCAGCGGAAACACTGCAGCCAGCGTTTCAATCCTTTGAAGTCTGAGATCGTTTTGCTACTCTGCTTAGCACTTTCTGATGGTTCCTCGTGTCACTCAAGCTAAAAGCTCTGCTTGATTTGCCCCTAACCTCACTTCCTTCTGTTCTCACCTTGCTTGCTCTGCTCCAGCTAAACTAGCCTCCTTGCTATCCTTGAAAAAGCTGGCCACACTCATGCCTTTGGCCTTGCTCTCCCTCCAAACGTTTCGACTCTCTTCCTCACCTTTCTCTCACCTTGCCTTCAAGTCTTTGCTTAGGTAGCATCCTCTCAAAGAAACATACTCTGACCACCCTATTGAAAAATGCACTTGTTGGGATGAGCACTGGGTCTTGTATGTAAGCCAATTTGACAATAAATTATATTAAAATGTTTTTAATAAAATTAAAAATTAAAAACTAAAAGCAACCTCCCCACCACTCCTAATCCCCCTTACTCTGCTATATTTTTTTCATAGTGCTTATCACCTTTTACTACAATAAAAATGTACTTGTGTGTATTGTCTTCTGTCCCCTCTTTTCCACACACAAAAGTGCACACACACACACACAACATAGCCATCAATGCAGGGACGGTATCTGTATTGTTTAATGAATGACAATCCCTGACATGTAGTAGGTTCTCATTGTCTATTTTCTGCATGAATGAATGTCCCTAGAATGTACAGTCCTCAAGGTAAGGGACCCTGGTGCTCAGAACAGCACCTGGCACAGAGTCAGCACTTAGGAAATATTTGCTAAGTGAAAGTGACCACGTTTTTAGAAGGTGATCTATACTGGTTGCTTTGACCTTCAGGGAAGACCTAATACCCCTATATCAAATAGGTTCTGCTGCCTGTAAGAACTTAAAGTTCTGATTCTTATTCAATAAGCATTTAGACAAGCTAAATCAGGCCCTGTAGAAAAAGTATGAAAGAACTAAAAGATGTGGTGCCTTGAAAGGCAGCAGACAGCTGTTCCATTTCCCCAAATTTCTAGAGCCAAAAAGAGAGAGATTGTAAATAAAATGACTGCTTCCAGACCACATCTGATAGATGGTGGCAAAGATCAAGTTGTAAGAGAAAAAAGGAAATGTCAGAGAGACAGATAAATGGGACATAAAAGAAACAGGTATTTCGTAATCACATCGTCTGGGAGGAGTCTGCTCAGAATTTACAGCATCTGGCTTTGGAGGAGAAAGAGAAATACTTGGTGTTCCCTGGACTGGATTTGAGTTCCGGTTTGCTGGAGAAAAAGGCACCCCTCCCCCTTTGAAACTTCTGGGACAAACTCCAAGAGAGGTGGTTGAGTTTGAATCATCACAAAAGGTGAGAACACTGAGGTCACAGCAGGTTCTTCTGACTCTTCGGTCCTCACATGTTTGAAGAGATGGACGAGTCCCTAACATTTACTGAGTGCTATGAGCCTGGCTGACAACAACCCAATGAGTAAAGGACTGTTATCCTCATTTTACTGGTTAAGTCTAGTAGAGGTTTGCAGAGGCTAAGTCACTTGCCCAAGTGACTAGTCAGTGGTGGGGCTCTGTGGTATACATTCAGGCAGCAGGATGGATCCCTAGCCCCCCAAACACTTTCATGAAGGGACCCTAGAGGTCACCTCATCCAACCTCCTAACCCATACACTGGAAAGAAAGAGGCAGCCAGATTCATCATTCAAACTCAGACTAGATGGATCTTAGATGAGGCCAGAAACATTAAGTGTGGGAAAACCTATTATACGTTGAACTAACCCCCCCCCACCACCACCACGCACACAATTCACATGTTGAAGTCCCGACCCTCCAGTACCTCAAAATGCGATGGTATCTGGAAATAGAATCATTGCAGATATAATTATTAAGATGAGGTCATACTGAAGTGCTGGATCCCTAATCTAATATGATGTATCCTTACACAAAGGGGATATTTGGACACAGAACACCAAGTGAAAATGAAGGCAGAGATCAGGGTGGTGCATCTCCATACAAGCCAAAGATTGCCCGCAAACCACCAGGAGCTAGGAGAGAGTCAAGGAACGGATTCTCTTTCACGACACTCAGAAGAGACCAACCCTGCTTTGATCTTCAAGTTCCAGCCTCCGCAACTGTGAGAACACAACGTTCTGTTTGAGGCATCCAGTCTGTGGTACTTTGTGACAAAAGCCCCAGGAAACAATACAGGTGAGTTCTAAATGTTAAGGTGTATGAATTATGGGACTGTTCTTTTGGCCACATATTATTCATCCGTTCTCTTCTGGTAACCATCCTTCTCCTTCCTTCTGAAGACGCATCCTTTCTTCTTTCCCTTGCTCCCTCACTCTCAGTCTATGTTATTCTAGTGAAACACTTGGGATTCCAAGAGTCTTTCATGACCTAGGCATAAGCTGTAGTCAAGGACCAGCGGTTGCTATGGGACTAGGCCAACGAGAGTTTCATGGTGAGCACTGGAACAGAGCTTTTTTCCTTCCGCCAATCAAGAATTTGGATGCATGTTCTCTGGAGATGCTGCCTCTATGTGCAACACGTGAGTAGCACCAAAGCAGCCAAAGGCAGAGCAGAGAGCGAAGAAAAGAAGCAGAAACTTCATAGTCGTCTCTGAGCCCTGAATCCCGCCATCCCAAAACCAAATCTCCCACTGGGCTTTTCACATGTCAGCCTAAACATTTCCCTTTGTGTTTAAGTCAGTTTGACACGGATTTGCTGTTCACTTGCCATCGAAAAACTCCTCACTGAATCATTTCAGTTATATTCCAACTGTACAACTGAATCTTATTTTATGCATGACATAGATATAATTTTATTAACATTGATAATTAATCATGAACTAAGAAATGGAAAAAGTAGATTACAAAACAATGTAATATCCCATTTTATAAGTCTATATATACATCTATCTCTTCTAATGTAGATACATTTTTTAGAATAAGGAAAATGATTTACAAAATGCTAACAATCTTTATCTTGAGGTGGCAGAATTTGGAGTGATCTTAATTTTGCTCTGCTTCAAGATTGGTTTTGTTATTTAAAAAAAAAAACCCTCAAAATACTACTCATTTCTCTGACCCTTTCTCCTTTAAAAATAAATGAAGGACGTGTTCTATTCTCCAAATCTGAGCACATCAGGCAGAGTAGCCCTCCAGTATTCAACTTAATAACTGGTTGATGGCCTGACCATAGATGGGGGAAAGCAGGCAACATCCCTTTTGATAAAACCCCAGATAAAAGGACTGAAAAACTAAAAATTCTTATAGGATATCAAACAAAATTACAACTTCAGAGGAGAGGTTTAACCTTTTCAAACATTTCAATTTGTACTAATAAAATTGATAGTTATAGAACCAGTGATGAGTGAGGCTCTCATAAATTGTTACAATATGGCCTTTTTTTTTTTTTTTTTTTTTGTAAAGTTAACCAAAAGATAGGCTTGTGGTTACACCCTAGAAAGGAATGGGGGAAGAAAAGCCAACTTTGGGGATTGTAGCGTCTGCCAAAACAATGTACTATAAATTAAGGGTGGGAGAATGCATTTGGCTCAGCTCAGAATCCACTCACCCTTTGTATTCAGTGAAAACTGAACTCAGGCCTTTTGATATCTGAGTTCTATTTACTCTTGGCAAAGTTCAGTTCTTCAGTTCAAATAAAAAAAAATTTTTTTTAACTTAAATACACCCCAAGGATTTCTTGGACATCAAATGGTTCTTGCACAAACAACATAATGATGAGCTAAGTGTAAATGAATCAGGAACATACAGAGTAAGCGACTGAAACATGCAGACCTTCCCATGATATAGCACAAGAGGCTCAGGAAAGCACTATGTCTGTCTCTTCCTTTAAGGAGGATTTCTTTTTACCATATTTTATCCTTTCCTTGAGAAGTCTTTGTAAAATGTGGGAAAGGGATGAGAGTATATCCAGCTGTTCCTGATGTTGACTTTTCACAATCCCTTCCTGGCTGTGCCTTGAAAGCTGGGCTTTGGATAGAAACAGCATGGCCGAGAGGTAAAGGTCAAGAGACAAGCTCTGGCCCTGGGTCTGCCACTAAATAGGCGTGTGACTTTAGAACTGGCAGGTCACCCCCCTCTCCAATTTCCTAGGAATTTTGTATTTGACCAGCTCCTTCCAGACCTGCTGTGCATTTGATCAAGTTCTAATCAAAAGGCTCAAAGTTGACAGCTTGGCAGATATGTTTTGTGCGGCTCTCACTATATCCCTTTTTCATAACAGTTTTATTGACATATAATTCGCTTTCCATACTTTCCGTACAATTTACCTGCTTAAAGTATGCAACTCAATGGTTTTTAGTATATTCAATTTTAGAACATTTTCATCACCCTGAAAAGAAACCTGCATCCTTTAGCATTTACTTCCTGTTTCTCTCCATCCTTTCTAACTCTAGGCAACCACTCATCTACTTTCTATAGATTTGCCTCTTCTTGAGGTGTCACATAAATGGAATTTTTTTTCAATGTTTTTATTTATTTTTGAAAGAGAGAGAGACAGAGCATGAGCGGGGAAGGGGTAGAGAGAGAGGGAGACACAGAATCCAAAGCGGGCTCCAGGCTCTGATCTGTCAGCACAGAGCCCAATGTGGGGCTTGAACTCATGAACCATGAGATCATGACCTGACCTGAAATCGGACACTTAACTGACTGAGACACAGAATCTGAAGCAGGCTCTGTGCTATCAGCAGAGAGCCCAATGCGGGGCTCAAACTTAGAACTTCGTCTAACGAAGTCAGACGCTTAACCAACCGAGCTACCCAGGTGCCCCACATAAATGGAATCTTACAGTATATGGTCTTTCGTAACTGGCCTCTTTCATTTAGCATAATTTTTTTCGGGGTTTATCCATGTTGTAGTAATTCCTTTTTTTTTTTTCCAGATAATATTCCATGTAATGTTTTTCCATTCATCAGCTGATGGACATTTGGGTTGTTCCCACTTTCTTTGGATATTGTGAATAATGCTTCTACGAACATTCACAGACAAGTTTTTGTGTGGACATGCTTCCATTTCTCTTGAGTATATATGTAGGCATAGAAGTGTTGAGTCGTATGGTCACTCTACGTTTCACCTTTTGAGGAAGTGCTAACCTATTTTCCAAAGTGGCTCCACCATTACACATTCCCACCAGCAATGTGCGACGGTTCTAATTTGTCCACAACCCAATCAACACTTGCTATTATCTTTCTTCTTTATTTTAGCCATCTTAGTAGATAGAAAATAGCATCTCGTGGTTTTGATTTGCATTTCCTGACAGCTAATCATGTTGAGCTTCTTTTCGCCTGCTGATTGGCCATTTACATATGTCCGTTGGAGAAATAGCTATTTAGATTCTTTGCCCATTTTAAAATTGGATTGTTTTTCTCAGTATTGAGTTGTAAGCGTTCTTTATATATTCTAGATGCAGGTCCCTCATCAGATATGTGATTTGCAAATATTTTCTCCCTTTCTGTGGGTGGTTGCATTTTTAAATTCTAATTACACAGCAACATTTAAAAAAGGAAAGGCTTACTATTTAAAAATCCCTATCTGCAGCTCCTTTTGGAAAATCTGAAGATTGGTTCGGCAACACTGGCCCTTCCTTCTACTCAGCAACAAGCAGCATGAATAGAGCAGGGGTTTCTCCCTTAAGACAGGACAGGGAGCCCTCCCTTGGACCATGTATCCTCTTCTATGTTACCGTCCAGGTCCCTATAGACATCCCAATGTGTGACTTCTAGAAAATTTGACAGAGCATGGCCAGGATTTCAACTGCACTGAAATTGTCCTTACAGTCGAGTTAAGTCAACTACACCTCACCAGATGTTTCACCTTTGGCACTAAAACACAGAATGCCCCAAACTTTGCGCCTACTAACAAGTCCTTCACCCTTCCTGTTCAGTGATTTGGCTTTTGCAAGGCCCGGGGCAACTCACTGGGGCTTGGCAAGGTCTCCAGGATTTCGGCAGCCCAGGTGGTAGTGATGTCATGAGTGTCCCTTGCCATAACACTTCCTCATTATTAACTCACACGTGCCCAACTCAAACAAATGGAATTCAAAAACAGAGTAATGGTCTGCCTGAACTTCAAAACCCTGCATAAAAAAAAAAAAAAATCAGAAAAACAATTGCATGCTTAGGACCATAGCCAAGAATAAAAAACCACAATTTCTGATTATTGAACATCCCTTCCTCTAATTATGCTTTGCCTGCTAAAAGCAGCCCCTTCTCAGAGTGAAATGAGCATCTCTAAAAATATGTATCAGTGGGGTGCCTAGGTGGCTCAGTCAGTTGAGTATCTGATTCTTAATTTCAGCTCAGGTCATGACCCCAGGGTTGTGGGATCAAGCCCCTCATCAGGCTCCATGCTGAGCTTGAGATTCTCAGTCTCTCTCTCTCTCTCTCTGTCTCTCTCTCTCTCTCTCTTTCCCTCTGCCCCTCTCCCCCGCTCTCTCTCTAAAAAAGAAAAAGAAAAAAAAGAAATAGTTGCCAACACATAAAAATGAAGAGATTTCATCCCACCGCAAGAAAAAAAATCTATTAGATTGGGCCTGTGGTTCCTGCTAGAATTTTGCAACAGACATAGTGGAACTGATCAGTGGGGCCCAGTGCCCAGCCAGTGGGCCTCATGCATCATGCTACCTGCCTTGTTCCTGAAAGTATTGAGTTGAGGACTCTTAATACAGGTAATTGAGACATATGTGAGGCGTTAGTACATTTGCTGTCTGTGGGAGGGCTCTAGGTAGTTTCACCATAGACATCTTTGCTGGAAGCATTTTGGCCACATTAACTAATTGGCCATAAGACAATGTTGCTATAAAAGATAAAATGACGGGCGCCCGGGTGGCTCAGTCAGTTGAGCGTCTGACTCTTGGTTTCAGCTCGGGTCAAGGTCTCATAGTTTCATGAGTTCAAGTCTGATGTCGGGCTCTGTGCTAACCATGTGAAGCCTGCTTGGAATTCTCCCTCTCTTTCTCTACCCCTCTCCCACTCGTGCTCTGTGTCTCTCTCAAAGTAAATAAAAGAGATAAAATCACAAAAAAATAAATAAATAAACAGGGACATTCGTTAAAAAGGACATAATGAAACATGAAAAATGAATAACCAAATTTAAAAGACTATTACAAAATGCCAAATATTTGAATATATTCAAAACGTATAGTGTAGATTATGGCAACACTGTACAAATAACTGATTTTATTTTGCAGACTGTACCTAAGCACTTGTCTTCAAAATCTTTTGTTTATAGTACTATATAGTGGTTTTTTTTTACTCGTTCGTTTGTCTTTTCATTCAGCATCACACTTTTTCTTTTCTTTTTTTTAAAAAAAATTTTTTTTAACGTTTATTTATTTTTGAGACAGAGAGAGACAGAGCATGAATGGGGGAGGGGCAGAGAGAGGGAGACACAGAATCTGAAACAGGCTCCAGGCTCTGAGCTGTCAGCACAGAGCCCGATGCGGGGCTCGAACTCATGGACCGTGAGATCATGACCTGAGCCGAAGTCGGACGCTTAACCGACTGAGCCACCCAGGCGCCCCACGCTTTTTCTTTTCTGCTAAAACGTCTTCCTTCATTAAGAGGGGTAGCCACTTCAGAATCCAAGGATGGATACCTGTTACTGAGCTTTGTGTTGCATTGTGAAAGCCTTCCATACCGGTGTTTGCTTTTGGCATGTTGTCACATGTCTATTGATAGACATTCCAAAGTTCTATGGGCAATGTGGGTTCAAAAGTGTGCCACTGTATAGACCACTAGGAGGGCTCAGATTTATATAACAAAAGAAATGGGAGTACTGCGTCAATGGAGAAATGAAACTAAATTGCCAGCCAATTAGTTTTTTTTCTTTTATGGCGCAACTGCCTTATGGCCAATTACTTGCACGGCAAAAATGCCTGTGGCAAAGGTGTCTGTGGCACTGATGCTTGCAATGACAATACCAGGGCGGTAGGAGTGCTCCCAATCTCCACGACTCTTGTTAAAAGAGAGAAAGACAGACACCAGACAGACAGACCAATACTGAGGGGCAACTGAGACCTTTGCAGGCTGGGAGGGCTTATGGGGAGAGCGGATGGTCAAAATAGGAGCACCGGAGTGCTGAGAAAGGAGGAGGAGGCTGTGGGGCCTCTGCAGGACCTCCTCTTGGCCCAAGTTCACAACATAAGCAGCACGTGCTGCAAGACCTCCGCAGATTTCAAAGAGAAAGAAGGACAGGGTTGCCTCAGAGCACAGGTCCCCACAGGGGAAAGGCTGGAAACAGCGTGCAGTCTGGGAGCTGGGGCCCTTCACCTGCTTGAGTGCAAGGAGCTGGGCCTTACTTGTTTCCAGAAAATGCCCTCTAGTTTGCTCTGCTGTGCAGCACGTCAATTCTTCTAATCGACTGCTAACTGGTGATTGGGAGAAAGGAGACCTGACCCTACAGGCTATCTGAAGACTAAACGAACCCAAGAAAAGCACTTTGCACTGTATCTGGAGCCCAGAAAGAACACAATAAATGTTAGCTCTGTTATTACTGGTGAACTCCCACAGTGCCTTTTAAGAATCTGATATCTATACATCTTCATAAAATCATGACTGTCAAAACTGGAGGAGTCCTTGGAGACCTTCTAGTTCACTGAATGTAGGAGAAAAGCGGTTTTTTCCTCCCAAAGAAGAGGCGACGGCCCCGACCAGTGTGTGGCCTTATCAGTCTCGGGGTTTTGTCAATGCTCTGATTGTGTAAAGCAAGGCTTGCCTGGAGATGGGAGGGTAGATTTGCCGTGGGGTAGGCCTTATTGTTATGCTGAAGAGTCACCTTTCTTGGCAGTTTTGGCTCAATACTTAAGTCCGAAGTTAGGAGGCCCCTGGGTAAGGCTCAGAGACAAATGAGCTGGGAAGTCGTAGGGGAGGGTGTGATTTACATCCTTTCCCTCCCAGTCACCAGAGTGTGCGAGGAGTGGGATGGACGGCTCTTAGGTTGGGAGTTCAGCACAGCTGTAAAAACAGCCTGTCCCCACGGGTTCCCCCAGCTCTTTGGCACAAAAAAGCTGTGGAGTGGCTTAAGGAAGTAAGAGCAAAGCAGGAACTGCTCGTCAGGGGAGACAGAGTAAAACAAAACGTTTCTATTGTATGATCTCATCACCAACCAGGTCTCTCTTCTTGTCTTTGGAATTAGGTAGAATTGGAATCACGGGGGAGTTAAATAATAAAAATTTTTTAAAATGTAATAGATTAAAAAATCTCTAAAGAAGATTTTGTTGCGTGTCATAATCACCAGTTCTCGGGGCCTATCAACTGCAGACAGGCTTTAAAAGTCTAAAAACCCTAAACTGCTGTGCTAGGCGAGACTCTGTCCCACCCTCCACCTCATCAATGCCCCTCCTTCTGGGCTCCAGCCTCCCCTTCCATTTCCTCCGAGGGAACTTCCTTTGTGCCTCAGGACCTTTGCACATTGTAAACGTCCCAAGGGGCTGCAGATTCCACGAAACAACAATTGTGCTTGGATAAGGAGGCTGGGACTGGCACGGAACTTAAAGAAAAGAGGATTCCAACTAATCTCTCAGAGAAGCAGCAGGACA
Source organism: Neofelis nebulosa (assembly GCF_028018385.1). Taxonomy (NCBI): domain Eukaryota; kingdom Metazoa; phylum Chordata; class Mammalia; order Carnivora; family Felidae; genus Neofelis; species Neofelis nebulosa. Next base: position 72,027,529 of record NC_080794.1, read on the forward strand.
AACTGGAAGGAGCCCTGGCTCTTAGAAGAACTTAGAACACTCTGCTGAGTGCTGAAATATATGACCTCAGGAATCAATGCCCCCACTGGCCATAATTCACGGAGCTGAGCTCTTATAACTTATGCCCTTTCCTGTAAGCATATTATACTTCAATTAACACTTTGCTTAAAAATACTTTTAGGAGAAAATACAGGAGAGACTACCTTGGGGTAAGGAAGGATCCTGGGGTAAGGAAAATTTTCTTAAATAAGACACAAAGAACACAAATCATTAAGGGAAAAAACTGACTAATCAATCACATAAAAATTTCTTTAATTAAGAGGGAAGCAGAAATAATAACAGCAGTGAACTTACAGATAGCTTCAGTATAATAAGGAATAACATCATGAATAGGTAACATTTATTTTGCCATGAACTATGCCAAGGCCTTTGCAAATATTACCCATCGTACCCTTAAAATGACCCTGTCAGATCAGCACTGTGATCATCCCCTAGTCCTCTCCTCCTGGGGATTGCCCCAACATGGCCAAGTTCATTCTAACCTCTGAACACAGTCTCACCCATCTGGGACCCCCTTCCCCTCCTCTTCTCTCTAGTTCTGCTATCCTTCCAGGCCCACCTGGAACTACACCTACTGTCTGAAGTCAACCTTCACTCTAGGCCAACATTGCCCAACAGAAATTTCTGCAAAGTAAAAATAATAATTTTGCACTGTCCAATATGGTGGCCCCTAGCCACATGTGGCTACAGAGTACCTACTACGGTGAGGATGACTGAGAAGCTAAGTTCTTCATTTTATTCCATCTTAACTAATTCACACTTAAAAATCCACATGTGCCTAGTGGCCACCATAGTAGATAGCACAGCTCTGGACTATGCCGGGTCACTGTATTGCCTTGATGTTATTCCTCCTCCAAGAACTGAACACAAAGTTGGTTGGTTCCCTAAATATTTTATTTGCAGAAGTCTTGCCTTTGGGGCCAGATTATTAGCATAAGGAGGCAGTTACAGGTAGGAAAAAGCTACCTTTGTGGTCCTACTGTTGGTACACAGTGCTGAGCACAGAACAGGTTGGTCTCCTGCTAAAATCAGTTGTCACGCAGAACAGGGAGAGGTAAAAATGCAAAGCCAAGAGCATGGGTGACCCAAAGTAGCTGATGCTCCACTATGGAGGGGTGGGGTGGGGTGGGGTACCATTCCAGGGAAGAAGCTAATAGCTCCCCTGTTAGAGAAGCCAGCGCCCAGAGCCCAGACGAGGGCAGCTTTAGCCCCGGCCAAGTACTTAAATGCCTGTGAGACCTCCTGCATTTCCTGGAAGCCTCATTTTGCACCTCAGAAGTGGCTCACACTTTCGGTAAACACCCAGGTCTGAGGCAGGGAGCAGGGATAGTTACATCACAGCAGAGGGGAGGGAGCCCGACCGAGTGCCCCCAGGTGCTAACTAGAGGCGATAACTGTGTCGTGTTCCTGTGAAGCTATGAACTCTCACTCCCCTTCTCAGAAACAGGCTCATTGAGATTTGCTCTCTGAAGTGCGGACTGAACAGCAGTGGTTGAAATAGCAGGAGTCCGGCAAGGGATACCTCCATATGGGCCCCATCACCACACCAGTCTGGGGTGTTTTCCATGGGGACAGACATGAGGAAGGGGTCAGCAGGGGCACTTCCCAAAAAGGAGAGGGGGTTCCCAGTCCCCTGACACAGGAAAACGGAAGACGGGAAGGGGCTAAGGCCTACCAAAGAATGTTTATCAGATCCCCCCAAGGCACAGACACCCCTGCAGGTCAAATGGAGATTTTGAAATAGATGAAGGTTGAATTGCAAGACACAGGTAAGTGTGAAAGCCAGAAGATTTGGGGAGCCTGGACATTATGGCAAGTAGTGTATGTTTTAGGCAGTCTGGGAGGTCCTTGAATGGAGTTTGAAGGGGCCCCAGTACCTTCCTTTAGGGGGGGAGATGGAGAGGAGTGGAGAAAACTACTATCCCCCAGGATGCCCAGGCTGCCACTGGAGTTTATCTGTGGGCCGACCAGGGGAGAGGAAGAGCAGGAAGGTACCTGGGTACCTGCGGTGCCATCTGTCCCTACCTAGTCTGGGAGAAGGAAGAACTTGGGGTGTGTAGGCTGTGGCCTGCCGTCTATATTACCTCCAGCCCACACCTGCTATGCCCACACCTGTCCGCCCCGTCCAGAGAGAAGGGCATCAATAGGTTAGAGGCCTGATACCAAAAGTACTTCCTCTCTAAGACCCTATTAGGAAAAAGATAGCCTTCTCCCTCTTCCCTGAATTCTGCCCTCTCTCCCTTGACCTTCACAGACAGGGTCTGCAGGGTGAGGGACCCTGTCACTGCCACCACCGCCTCACTTCCCCCCTCTCCTCCCTGACTCTCCGTCCACAGAGGCCACCGATGACCTCCCAGCTGTCAAACTGAACACACTGCTGAGGCCTCAATTAACTTGGCCTCCCTCCTTCATGAACGGCTCTTCCTCTGGGCCTTCTTGATACGGTGCATGTCCCCTCGATTTCTCCAGCCTCCTGGGTCCCCCTTCCTGCTTTTGTACTTGCCAGGGCTCCTTCTCACTCACCCTGCGCTACTCCTGGGTTCTGGCTCTGCACTGCCCCTGGGCACTCGTCCTGAACCTACTTGCCGCCACTGTCGGTTCTTGAACTACCATATCTATATCACCAGTCGAGACCTGACTTTCTGAGTACTGCGTCCTTATTTATTCCTAACTTTCTGCTCAGCAGCATTGCCCATGTATTCTGCAGGCACTTGAAACTCAACACGCCCAAAAGTAAGATGATACTCTCTGTCCTTGAAATTTGATTCTTTTGTATTGACAAATATTTAATACCATTCTAGTCACGAATAGAAAACCAGAGCCTAATGAGATGCATTTTTGCATTTATTTCCCTTCTTTCTGTTGACAGTACATGGATTTCCATTCAAGCAAGACCCCTGTCCACCCCACCCCACCTCCAGCCCATGTGTGTCTGGGGAAGGTGGTGCCAGGCATGGTCCCTGTTTACCAACATATCCCATCCTCCGGGCCCAAAACTTTGGTTTAGGAATAAGTAGTACATGGCCCAGTTTAGGCTAGTGAGATATGAGGAGATATTCTCTGGGGAAAAAAACTGCCCTACCCTTATAACTGTTGAACAGCAAATGTTTTTTCTCCTAAATGATGGAAATAAGGAAGTGCGTACCTCCCAGAACATTCTGTAAGCCATCTTGTGATCATAAGGCAGCCAGTCTTATGGTGAAGTAGAAAGCCTAGAAGTCTGAGGAGAAAGAGAAGAAACGTCTTTGGTAAACCTCAGGATCAAGCCTCACCTGAAGGCCACCTTACCATGGGGCTTGTTAAAAACTTCTTTTTAATTTTTAGACTATTAGACCTGGATTTTCTGTTACTTGCAACCCAAAGTGCCCTAAGTGATACAAGTAGTAAGCCCTCAATAACTATTTGTTGAATTGAACTGAAACCTAAAAAAGCATTAATTATGGGTTGACCTCCTAGCAACGTAATGCCTTGATCCAGTTAAACTACACACATCTCATTAAGATAGCACATCGGTGGCAGAGACTACTTGTTTTAGAGGTTTCCGGAAAGAGTAGGCCTTACGAAGTGCCTCAAGTCATACCATGGAATATAGCTAGTCATGCAGTCGACACAGGAACCTGGTTTTCTCTCTCTACTTCAATGTCCTTGTCTCTAAATCCAGGTCATAAAACTTGCACTTCCTTCTACTGCCCCTAGGTCACGACGAAGCTGGGAAATCAAAGGTATTACATTTTATAAGGCCTCTTTTCCCACAGCAAGAAGTATGGATGCTATCTATATGAAGCATGCCTTAGAAATCTCTTCCTCACCTTTGGAAGGGTCTTTTGTTTCTTGGAAAACTTGTTAGAAGACCCCTTAGGTTGGCTCCTTACATTAAGAAAAACCTCTGATGAGGTATCAAAATCACAAATAAAACTTCAGCTCATTATGTCCAAAACAAACTTATCAAGCTATAAGAAAATGTGGAAAATGAGAGAGACGAACTAGATAGAGGGTTTCCATCGTGCTTTTCTAACACACTGGTAAGTCACAACCCAACTGTGATATGAGTTGTGCGTTCTTCTTAATAATGGTCTAAGTACCATGTTTACTGTAGTGAACACCTGTTAGTTTCGCCCACCCAGCCTCTGTTCTCCTGGTTCCTGGTAACAGCCCCTCAATTTTCCTCTGGGGAATAACGCACACCCACTCTTAGACTATTTGGTTCAGATAAGGTTGACCCTACCTCCATGGAAGATGGAGATGGGGAGAGAAAATACAGTCCCTGCCGGTCAACACATCCCACTGACCCAAACCCAAGGGCTGATTCAGGAACAGGAGGCAGCACTTCCAAGTCATTCCAATGAGTCTTAATCCTAGCATTTATGCTGGAACTATTGGGAAAATAAGGCTCTCTTTTCACAGAGGGTGCTAAACTTTGAGAATACAAGACTAAGGCTGCCAGCAGTCATTTATCGCTCACGAAGAGACTCTGAAAATGTCAACGCAAAGGAAAGTAGAACCTAGAGATAGATAGCGTAAGTCCTAATGAAACCATTTGAGTCCCTGGATCCAGCCATGGCTGAAGTTTCTGGTCCTGGATGTTCTTTTATTACACAAGTCTGTAAATTTTATCCTTTGCTTAAGTCAATTTGAGTCGAGGTTTTACTATATATAAGGATCCTGAGTTTGTATTTTTGGAAAATAAGTTGAATGAAGTCAAGGTTACCCTCGTAATAATATCTCTCCTGCTTACATTCTGATGTGCTTTCTTTAGTGAGAAAGAAAAGAGCCAACACCAGCAATGACATTCGACCTATAATTTAGGTGCCTTTGGAAGTGAGAGACCAAAAATTTGAGCCTGCCAGAGTAATATTTCCTGTTCTTGACTACGATTCACGTGAGGGCCTTCACAAGACAAAGGCTGAAAACCTCTTTACTGTGTTACTTCATAGGTTCCTTCCAGGTTGTGTAAATGACTTTTATCCTCACAGCACATTCCTATCTACAGTTTTTTGCACTTCCCAGAGCACTTTCCTGCTCAACACACAGGGACATTTGGACTTATACAACCCTACACACCCCACAGCAATTATGATACCACTTTACAGATGAAGAACCTTTACAGATGACAATGGTAAAGTGACCTGCCTAGCCCCAGAGCAGGAGAAACTCAGGTTTTCTCTTTCTAACCAGCAACCTTTCCTCCTCCTCTGAGAGCAGAATGAGATCATAAATAGGAAAGCACTTTGGAAAGAAGGAAACTCTATCGATGCCAGATGTATTTACTATAAAGCCAAAACCTAAGTACAGAATGACCTTGTTATCACCCCTGGAGTGAGGATGCTTACAGATTGGGCCTGCTTAATCTCCTGGTACCCTGGGGAGAGCCTCTGCAGCTTTCTCCAGCAGGGCTAAGTCTTGCGTGTCCCTGACATCACTTTCTCCAGAGGGGACCCATCAGGAAGAAAGAGTGACATCTCCTTCATTCCTTGAAAACATCGCCCCCCAATTATGCCCAACTCAGGCCAATCCAAACGTCAGAGGGTAATAGCGTAGATGTCAAGATTCAAAATTTATAGACAGTGTGGACATGTGTGATGGTTTGTTTGGGGAAATGGATCCGTCATGTGCAAGATATATGGCACCAGATAAAACATCCTGACGATATTACACGCTTGGGGATGGGGGTGCGCGAGCATATTATTTTGAAAGCACGCTGTTATGACATTTAAAAAATTCCAGAGTGAATGCTGAGCAGATCTAGAGGCTAATGCGATGTGGGGACATGCAGCTGTGCAGAAACATGAAGAATGATCCGTTTTGCATCACAAAGTGCATTTTTCATTTTCCTCTCTCTCCAATCGTGGAGTTCAGAGAATTTTAAACGAGCGTGATTGGGATAGATCTATGTGTAATGTAAAAGTGATAATAAAGGCTCACTTTTGAAAGGCTGCATATACAAATACTCTAAAATTAAGACTTTGTTCAAAATTGCAAAGGTTTTAACCTGAGAGCCAGTGAATCAGAAACTCTGCTTATTCTCTTGCCAGCTGGCCAACATAAAAGGCTGCCATCCTTTGTTAGGAGGAGCCTTGGATCATGAGGTTTGTTTATTTTTTACTTACAAGAGGTCTCGCCAAGTGCAACTGTCCCGTAAAAAACTTCCTTCTACTCAGATGCACTAAATGTTTTAGAGGGCTTGTTATGTGTAGGCTTTCACACATCTGCTATTTTAAACTTCACAGCAGGCAAATAATACCACCCTCATTTTACAGAGGAGAAAATGGAGGCTTAGGGAATTTGAGTAACATGCCCAAGGTTAGATGAGCAGAGGGTGCAAGGCCAGAAGCCCCAGGCAGGGCTTCTAACCCCTCACACACAACCACCTCAACCCAAAAGAGAGCACATGCATGCAGCCATTCATCTCCAGGCACGTGCAGGCCCTGAGCTAGGCACTGGGACGATGGGGACAGGAAGATGCCAGAACTGAGATTTCAGAGGGGCAGACAGCAGCAAAAGGTACAGGGCCCAAATTTCCAGGCTGATTCCAGCAGGCTTCAGTATCTGGAGATTTGCATGGTAGTAAGACGTGGGAGGTAGGTGTGGGGGTGTTCCTCCTACCAACTGACTCACCTTCTCTCACTGAGCTCAGAGCCCTGAGAGACAGCATCTGGTTAGGTCGCTTGATCACTATTAACCCACTTGTGAAAAACTTTTATATATTAGGCTATCTTATAGCCCGTGGGCTAGCCAGTGGACTGGCTGCCTTTAGGACAAGTGCTCACCCCTGATCCAATCAGCTCTGGCTTGGGGTGGGGGGTGGGGGTGGGATGGGGGTGGAATCCTATGGCATAGGACCACCTATGTATGCTTAAGGAAGAGCTTAAGACCGTTTCTTCTATAAGGAACTGTAGATGTAAGATTGCCAAATAAAATATAAGACGCACACCTAGATTTGAAGTTTAGATAAACTATGGATAAATCTGTAGTGTCAGTGAGTCCCAAATATTGCATGGGACTTGCAGACAGTATTTATTGTTTATCTGATGTTTATATTTTAACAGGGTACCCTGTATTCTTATTTGCAAATCTGGCAACACAGTGTGGAGTTAGAGGGAGTTGCGGATGCCTCTCTAAGGCTTGGTCAGTTCAAAAGAGAGAGGAAGTAAAAGAGCTAAGGTCACAGATTCCAAGAAAGACATCAAGACTAAATTGAAGATCAGGAAGCAGGTATCAGGGACTGTAAGCTCAGGACTCCACAGAAAGAATCCACAGCTGGGAGAACTAGTAGGCAGGTGGTCCTGGGTACACACCTGATGTAGAAAGTTATTGTCTTCAGCTGGCTTCTAAGTGACCTCCTTGGGCAATGTCAAGAAGGGGACACTGGAAGACAGGCAGGCAGCAGGGTTTTGCTTCCGGGTGATCAGCTTATTTAGACAAAGGAACCAACCAGGGCCCACCAATAAGAGGGGGATATTGTCCTTCAGGGATATTGTCCAGTTCCAAGGACAACTAGGCTTACAAGATCTAGGCAGCATGCAAAACCCCAGCACAGAGAGTATAGATCAAAAAACTTAAGCAAATACCCCAGTGGTTCCAATTAGGCATAGGTAGTGCTGGGCCACAGTTCAGGGAGCAAGTGAGCCCCTGAAATTAGGATACTGGACCCTGAAGAGTACAACTAATTTGAAGCCCTGCTTCTGCAGACTAGAGACTTCAACCAACCGTCTGCCAAGATAACAGGGGGCTCAGAAACCAAAGAAGTTATAGCTACTGGTAAGTGGGCAATGGAGGGCTGACCCAGGCTGCTGTCATTCATCCAACTTTCCCTTTCTGGGAGTCTGACCAGGCTGGACTTCCCAGGGCTGGGCCTGAGCATGGAACTGAGAGGAACAAAGTCTTAGATCTGAATGAGTGGGGAGCAAGAACCACATACAAAACCACAGGTCAGCTAAGAAGATCTGTCAAGATGGCAGGAAAAGTCAGAGAGGAAAGACCCAATGAGACCCTCTGAGATAAATGTCCTCAGGGCCTGCATCAAACCTATGGGCCAGGAGTTAGGAGTGAAGGTCATTGTCTGGTTTGGACTTTGGTTTGGCTTTTGATCTTTTTGGAACACAATCCACACTTTATATACTGATATCTACGCTGGGTATAGAGCCTGCTTGAGATTCTCTCTCTCTCTCTCTCTCTCTCTCTCTCTCTGCCCCTCTCCCCCTCAAAAAAAAAAAAAAAGGACATCTCCTTATTAGTATTTCCAGAGTGCCAGATTGTTCATTTGTCCATCTCCAAGAGCTTTTGTCTGGTTCCTGTTACAAGAAAAGAGGAAGGAGAAAAAGAGAGAGAGAAGAGTGGAAACTAAGCAGATAAGTTCAGAGTGGGTGAAGCGAACCGGTGGGTGACTTAAAAATGGCAACACCTACATTCCATTTAAAGTTTGCACAACCATGGTTGTGAGCTCTTCCTCCATTTCTTCTTTGTCATCCTCGACACAAACTTTCATGCCCATAAATAATTGGTGTCCTGAGGGGTGTGTGTGATGTGTATGCGTGTGTGAGTCAGAAAAGGGTCTGAGTTTCATGTCTGGTCACTGTGGAACAGAACAGAGACCACATGAGCTGAAGAACTCAAGAAGGAAAGGAATCCATAAGATCCATTGGGAATTCAGAGACATTGTGGAAAAGGCTTTGGATACCCACAGAAGGAGGAATTGAGAGTTTATTCTAGTTTCATCTAGAACTCAAGGAAAAACGAAATGCCAGTTAACATCTGGGATACATACGGCAGAGCAATGACAACCAGACTTAAGTGAGAGAGAAAGGGTTAAGCAGACAGAGAGAAAGAGAGAGAGAGAGAGAGACCATGTTCCTTCTTGTATTAATTAAGTAGGCTAAGCTGCGGTAACAAGTACACTTATAATTGTTCAAAAACAATAGTTTATTTTTTACTTACTCAACAGTTTGAAGACAGCTCTTTTCCATGTGATGATTCAGAAACTCAGGCGCCTTCCAGCTTGTGGCTGTACTATCCCCAAGGGTCCAGGACCTCATCATTATGTATGTCCAGCCAAAAGAAGGGGGAGGAAGTAAGGTGGGGACACACAACCTTCTTGACCTGGAAATGGCCTGTATCACTTCCACTCACATTCTGTTGGCTAGAACTCGCTCATATAGACACATCCAACTGCACATGTAGCCTGGGAATTGTGGCCTAGCTGTGCATTCAAGAAGAAGAGGAAACGGATTTTTAGTAAATAGCTGTCAATCTATCAGTCTTCCCTTCCAGACACAACTGTCCATTGGCACCCTTCATCCCACACAGAGAGCCTACACCCACGTCCTCCTTAAGGAAAATAACCCAGAGCTCCATTCAGTCTCTACAACCACTTGAAATTCTGGGACTCTGGAGAACACAACGTCTCCTCAATCAGATCTACATGTGGCTCCTGATGGTCCAACAATTATTAACTAAAAGACCCAGTTATTTGCTCCTCCAATCTGCATCTGCTATGCCATGGAGGAACAGGGACTTGAGAACTGCAATAAAACTCTCATTCAGAAAAAGGGAGAATGGGAAAGAGTCCTTGGTTAATAGCACAATGGAATCTTGCTAGGTGGGCAGTGTGAAGGCCCTTTGCCAGGTAAGAGGGGATAAACGACTTGCTTAGTCCTTTAATCTGCTCTCTGGGAGGGTTTCATTATCTATTTTTCTCTAAGGCCCCTTGCTCCATCCTTTTGGATATCCTTCCTTGTCCATTATCCTTTTGGGCCACTTCCGAAGTATACTCCTGAAAGACTGTACAGCCTTCCTAGCCCACTTTCTTCTCAGGCAAATTTAGAAACAAAGGGCAAGCTTGACCAATCAAAGATGATTTCATCCCAGCTTGTGACTCCTTAGTAATACAACTCCCTACAAAACTTAGTAATCTTCTGATTTATTTGCTTCCACTGGATTCCAAGTGCCAGTAACCACACCCCAAATTTTTTCCTGGACATAATTCTGAAGCCTAAATTATTTTTTTCCTCCTGTCCATAGCTTTCTCTCAACTTAATGGCAGCTACCTTGAGGTCATCTGAATGATAGACTCGGGTGGAAAGGCTACACCCTTAATCTGAGTTTTGCTACAGGGGCTGAGCTGCTATATTTAACAGAGAATTCTTTTTTTTTTTTTTTTTAACTTTTTTTTTCAAGCTTATTTATTTTTGAGAGAGAGAGAGAGAGAGAGGGAAGGAGGGAGGGAGGGAGGGAGAGAGAGAATCCCAAGCAGTCTCCATGCCACAGCACCAGCCCGAAATGGAGCTCAATCCTATGAACCACAAGATCAAGACCTAAGCCAAAACCAAGAGTCAGACACTTAACTGACTGAGCCACCCAGGTGCCCCATATTTAACTGGGAATTCTTAATGAGTTTTTGTCCTAAGTCTAGGATATTTTTTTTTTCTTTAGTCTTATTTCTTTCCATTTGGGATCTAGAATCAATACACTTTTCCAGATTTGGGGGCTGTCTTCCTTTTCTTTTATTTCTGCTTATAAACTGGTCAATTATTGCCAGGGACCACATTTTTCTAGCAGCACAACTTGTTGTAAGTAGCAAGGAGCTCAACTCTGACATGTGCTAACACTCTGTCTCTTTCTAATGGCTCCCCCTAGAGCTACGGGCCCATCTTGGTCTGCCTTCCAAATGATTGTGGGCGACAGTTTTAACAAGTATTTTGCCACTGCATAACATGGGTCACCATTTTTGCAGCCTGCTCTATTGTCTTAACTTTCATGGCACAACTACTAAGTAAATGCCACCTGTTTTAGGTGTTTCTTACATTAGCACTCCCTCTCTGACACTAATTTCTGTATTACTTAAGGCAGGTAAACTGCTATTAAAAATAGACCCAAAATGTATAATGACTTGAGCAAAACAGAAATGTATTTCCACTCACATAACAGTCTGAGGCAATTGTTCCTGTTTGTTGGGTAACTCCCTGGCACGCAGTGCCAGTGATTCAGGAATCAGATTATTTTGTCCTGTGGCTCTGCCCCTCCTAGAACTGCCTCATCATATGCAACCAATCTCAGAAGGTAAAGAGACAGTAAAGGGGCACACCTGCTTATTGAAAGGTTCGACCCAGAAATGCTCCACATAACTTCTATTGGCTAGAACTCAGTCATGTGGCCATACTCAATTACAGGGAAGCTGGGAAATTAGTCCCTGGCTGAGCAGCCATTTTCCACTTCTCCCCTAAACGTCTCCACACTTCCTACCTTTCTCAGTGCAGCCTCTTCTCTCCCTCTAGTTGTGGAATGTGTTCTGTTAAGTCTTCAGGTGGATTTCTTGGGTATTCGGAATGATTTGACACTTATGTAGCTGTGTTGCAGGGATGAGATGAGCCTACCGTCCTCCTACGACATCACCATGTTAGCTCCCCTCCTGAGCAGCCATTTTTCCAATAACCGCTCTGTAGTTCCAGGGATCTACAACCTATATAGCTCTCAAGCCAAATCCAGCCCATTGCCTGTTTTTTAAATAAAATTTTATTGGAACATAGCCACGCTCATTTATTTACATATCGTCTAAGGCTGCTTCCACACACTAACAGCAGTGTTGAGTATCTGCAACTGAAACTATATGGCCTACAATACCTAAAGTATTTCCTATTTGGCACCTTCACAGGAAAAGTTTACTGACCCTAGCTTTATACTGTGGAGGCTAGAACTATTGCACCACCTTGCCACCACAAGGGGGAGTCTGGAACTGCTGGGGCCCACCACATGACCGCTGAAAATAAGCCAATCAAACAGAAGGCAGAGCCTAGAGATGGAGAGAAACCAAGTCCTGTTGACCTAATTTGAGCCAGGAAGCCAGCCCAGCCTTGGACTTTTTGGTTAGTTGATCAAATACATTTCCTTTTTCACTTAAACCAATTTGAACTGTGTTTCTGTCTCAACAGAAAGGGCCCTAACTGATAACCTCTCCCACCCCAGCAGTGGCAGGGAGTGGGCTAGAAAGTGATGCTTATCTTATGTTTAAGAGGAGTAACAAAACTTCAGTCTGACTTTGCACACCAATGGGTCAGACTTGAACTGTGGACAAGTGCTACTGAGGCGTAACCAACATGTGACGCTTTCCCAGTTTAGCCCTGAACCTATTGAATCACTGATCACTGGGAGCTTCCTTTGAATGTTTCATGTCTCTGAGTGATCGAATTTCTCAAAGCAGGTGAATGTGAAAGGCAGGGGCTCAGCAAGGCAGCTGTTTAATCATCCCTCATCCCTAGGAGACCTTGGATAAAACCTGGCCAAGAAACAAAGCAGAGATTTTTTAGTCCGGCCTGTCCTGGAAAGGCCCTGTGTCATCTACACAATGAAACATAATAAGCAGTCTCTCTTCCAGGATGAGCCCTCAGAGTTCTCTGCAGGTGCACTGGCAGAGCATGGAGGGGTTGGCAAAGGGCAGGTGGCTTTGTTCTCCCCGCTGCCTCCTCCTTAGATGTTGCTCATTACAGAGTGAGACGGTGGTGTTATATAACACGAACACAGCTTAATTCCACTAGAGTACAAGGAAGAGCAAAATATCTAACTGTCCTTAACACACAGCAGACAGGAAGACCATATATAGGATTCTTCAGACCTTGACAGATGGGCAGTGCATTGAAGTCACAATACCCCCTGAACTTCCTGTGAGGTGCCCCTTTTTAAGGGAAACGCTTGTTATATGTTAAGAGTCTTCCAGAGTAGGTTAGCAAAATCTGTATTTCTAATAATTCTTGGCATTGCCCAAGCAACCTCCCTCCATGGATCTCTAAGAGCTTTGCAAACATTTGCTGCAAAATAATTTTACACATGCACATACACACATACAACCATACTTACTTTTTAGAATGTCCCTTGTGACTAAGTGAAAAATAATTATACACACTCCCTTTTAATTAACAAACATGTACTCCTATAACCACATATCTCCCGTGACATGAATAAGAAATACATCACCCAGGAGATGGAGATGCATCCGGATGCTTTTTAACCCTTTGTAAAAGTATGGAAGCACCATGCAAAAAATGTGATTTCGGAGGAAGTATGTAGGGCAAGAATGCTATAGGCCAGTGAAGCACAAAAGGCAGAAGCCCTGGAGGCTCTGAGTGTGTGGACAGTCGTATATCTGAGCTCAGTCATATGCGTCCAGGTCCCTCAGGGTCAATTGATGAGGTCTCAAGATTGGGGGCAGATCAGAGGAAGTTTGACTCAGGGAAATAAACACTAGCTACGCCAAAAGAAACATTTAAATTATGGTCATCTGAGAGAAAAACACGGGTTGAAGCTAGACATGCAGAGGTGATGGGTGAGGCAAGTTCATGTGTAAAAAAATAAGTCCGAACCTGAGAAGGTCAGGTAGGGAGGTCAAGTGCAAAGTAAGTCAGGGCAAATGGTCCAGCAAGTACTATGTATATAATGAGAGAGAGAGAGAGAGAGAGAGAGAGAGAGAGAGGAAAGAGAGATTTATTTTCAGAAACTGGCTCATGCAATTGTAGGGGTTGGCAACACTGGAATCTGTAGAGAAAGCCAGCAGGCTGGAAATTCAAGTAAGAGCTAGTACTGCAGGCTTGAGTGCAAAATATGTAGGGCAGGCCAACAGGATCTCAACTCGGGCAGCATTTCTATGTTACAGTCTTGTAACATAGAAGAATTCCTTCTTCTCCAGGAAACCTTGGTCTTTGCCTTTAAGACCTCCAAGAGATTAAATGAGGTCCACCCACATCATGGAGAGTAATCTGTTTTATTTAAAGTCAACTGATTGTGTTAACCATGTCTACAAAGTACCCTCCCAGCAACGTCTAGACTAGTGTTTGACCAAACACCTGGGCACCATGGCCTAGCCAGCCGACACACAAAATTAACCATTGCATTGTGTTTAATGACACCCAACAGAACCAGATGTTTACTAAGTTCCTTACATCATCGAGATTTCAGACTAGGAGAGACCATAAATGAGGAATCTGAAACCCAGACAGTGATGAAGAGTGACCCTTGGGTCATCCCAAAAAAGAGGCAAGGACTTAGGTCTCCTAAACCCCAGTCCAGTGCTTTTTCTCAAACTCTAGAGCTAGGCATCCTGAGCCCCAGTGCCAACACCCACACAGTTTCTTTTTTGATCCGACTTGGTTGGGTGTAAAAACAGACATACGCCTTTAAATCAGAGCCAGCTAGATCACATTCTAATCATCCAAATATCTCGTTCTTCAATAACTTCAGGAGGAAGTTAGGGATAGCAGAGGCTAAGGACAACAACAAAATGCAAGAGTTTCCAAGAGTCTGGAAAACATATGTGGACTTGGAGCTTTGCCCTTCTGGGTTTTAATTCTGAGTCAACCTCAGCGAAGCAGCAATTACTCTGAGAATTCTCATTTGCACCTATGTTCATCTATTTGCAAAAAAATGAGTTTCATCAACATGGACCTGCTCGTCAAGATAGGGCTGTTCACTTTTCCGTTTGTTGGGGCTAAAATGGCAAAATCGAATTATTTCTGACTTTTTGTGAATGAAATAACAGTGCTTGCTGTGTGGAACCATCTGGCCCAGGCACAGCATGGATTGTTTGCATCAAACCCTGCCTGGCATTCCTCTGAGGTCAGCGTCCTCCAATGGCTGTGGTGCCTCCAGGAAGCGCTCAGAGCAACGAAAAATTTGGCAGAAATAATCCACAAGAGCATCATGAATGCAAAAGCCCTTTCCACAACAGAATAATTATCAGGCAAGCCAGGCACTTTTCTGTGGGAAACCAGGGTATACTTGAAGAAATCACTCAGAGACCAAGGCAGAGAGAAACGATCTGCTACCATTCTGCCAATCTGGCTTGCTTTTATTTCTGCAAAATCACAGTTTGCAGCGTGTGGGCGTTACCGTGCTGGCTTTTCCCCTAGCAGCGATAACAACCACGAAAACTTCCACACTGCACTGGAGCAAGTATTTGTCAATTTGAGTGGTATAGGTTGAATAATAATTAGGGTTAATTCAGTGCTCATTCCGTGCCAAGGAATGTTCTGAGCATTTTGCATTAATTAACTCATTGAACCCTCACAAACCCCCTCTGAGGTAGATACCATTATTATTCTCATCTTTTAACTGTGACGGTGATGCAGAGAAAGGTTAAGTTAGGAGGTTAAATTCCCTAAACAAGGGTCGTAGTTCATCAATTCTAAAATTTTTGTCACATGTCAGCACTACTGAAATTAGGATGTGCCCTACAATTGATGGCACATTAGCATTGCGTTCTAATTTAATTGGGAGCTTTTTTTTTTTCTTTCTTAGTGATGCTTAAAACAGTGACGTGTCTTATAGTCAATACGTCTTAAATTTGATGAGATACGGAAGGTGGGAGAGCCAGGGCAAACCCCAGGCAGTTTGGTTTTGGAGTCTATGTTCTCAGACCCTGAGAAGCAAAGGGGCAGAATAGGCTGTGATGTCAACCAGGAGTTTAGAAAGTGCCCTGAATAGGATTTCCAAGAAGACCACGCCATTTACATAGCTTTCAAATTGGTCGTTACAAAGCAAAACTTTACTTAGTTGATTTTGAAATGGAAAAAAAGCCTCGGCAGCCTAAAGCCAATTCCTCGGTCTTTTTATTTTTTTTTAATCCGCAATGCTTTTTGATACACAAAAAGCTCATACCGGTTCCCTCCCTCTGACACCCCCAGGAATTCTGATTTGCTGAACTTACCATCACCCCACTCAGAGTGAGAGTCTTTGGCCTGAAGACTATCCAAAGATTTTCTTGTTCTGTGTATAATTATGCATGGGATTTGATCCACCTTTCTCATTCCCTATCTTCTTGAGCATAATAATATTTACATAGAACTAAACTTAGAATTTAAAAAAAATTTTAATGTTTATTATTTTGAGAGAGAGACAGAGACAGAGACAGAGAGCGAATGGGGGAGGGGCAGAGAGAGAGAGAGGGAGACAACAGAATCCGAAGCAGACTCCAGGCTCTGAGCTGTCAGCACAGAGCCCGAAGTAGGGCTCGAACCCTCGAACTGTGAGATCATGACCTGAGCCAAAGTCAGCCGCCCAACCGACTGAGCCACCCAGGCGCCCCTAAACTTAGAATTTTTAAAAAGAGTGAGGGTGAGGGGCGCCTGGGTGGCTCAGTCAGTTAAGCGTCCGACTTCGGCTCAGGTCGTGATCTCGCGGTCTGTGAGTTCGAGCCCTGTGTCGGGCTCTGTGCTGACAGCTCAGAGCCTGGAGCCTGTTTCGGATTCTGTGTCTCTCTCTCTCTCTGACCCTCCCCTGTTCATGCTCTGTCTCTCTCTGTCTCAAAAATAAACAAACGTTAAAAAAAATTAAAAAAAAAAAGAGTGAGGGTGAATCAAAGAGTAAAGAGTGAGTTAGGATGTGCGTTTGTGTGTGTGTGTGTGTGTGTGTGTGTGTGTGTTGTTTGAGTTTCTTATTTACTTTTTCCTTTGTTTTATATTTTGGGTTGGTAGGAAGGAAATCACTATCTAAAAGAAGAAAGAAAGAAAGAAAGAAAATTTGTAATTTAAACCAATTTATTATACCTAGTTTTTCCGTCAACAAAACATTGATTTTTGTTGCCCAGGAAACTGGAGGGAGTTTCTGGAGAATTAATTACCTCATTCCAAACCAAGGGGTCACTAAGAACTCTCTTTTCAACTCTGTTTTCATAGGAAACAAAGGCCCTTCCTTGTCGCTCACCTGAGTCTCTCTCCAGTCTGAAACCTGAGCCTCTCCTCATTCCTGGGATTTCGCACTTCCTGCTGCAAACCATATGTTAGGTTATAACGGGAAAACCCTACAGTTACGGTGGGGGAGGGTGGAGGAGAAAGGATGAGGTCACAAATCCCTGCAGGAGGCAATCACAGCTCTACCCCAAAGCTGCTAGAAAAACATGTTCCAATAAATTAGATTGTTTTCATAGCCCTTCAACTTCAACATTTGGCTCTTTATGGTTGGAACGGTCTCTCCCTCTCCTCTGTATAGTAAGTGGACTCTTTTTAGACATCTGCAAAAGCTAGTGGCTAGCCTGCCCTGACCTGTAATCTGCCTGGATTTTGTTCCCTGCACCTGGAAAGTTATTTTAATTAGGTGCATTTTTATTCCTCTCCTTTTCTTTGGTGCAGACACCACGTACAGAGGGCCTGGGGGGAAGGTGAGGCCTCCGGAGTCACTAACTCAGACCGAGGCCTCTCAGGGGGCTTTGGTGGTGCTGAGGACTCCTGCAGGGTTCCAGCAAAAGATGCCCAAGGTATCTGGGTGAGGGCACCGGGGATGGGGGGGGGGGATTTCTCGCTCCCCAGAACACAAGCAGGGCCACGAAGGCACACCATTGTTGGGATATTCCGGTTGCCAATCTGAGCCAAAAGAAAGCCATCGCCAGGGATGAAAACATACGCATTGTCCCTTAATCGGAGGACAATAGGTGCATTTCCTTAAAAATGACCGGCAGAGAACTGACTCATGTCAGAGTGGTGGAGGAGAAAGGAAACAGGATTTGAAATTTAGCAGACACAAAGAAGTGTCCAAGAGCCTCAATGTTTGTCCTCTGCTGGGTTTGGGGGCACAAGGAAGCCTTGGAGGTGTGGGGAAAGGCTATGAGAGTCTACTCCTCCCTGATGGGGAGGGGGGCGCTGCCATCCCCTCCCTGATCCTCCCACAGAAACCCCAGAGAGAGGAAGCCCTTTCAGGTGGGGAGGCAGGACTTCATCTCAACCTAGGCTGAGGATGGGGTGTGGTGGGGGGGGACTTTTTTTCTTTCTTTCATGCTTTGTAACATGTTAGGCGTTAATGTTGCAAAGAGTAGTTTACTCCTTCGCTTTCTGAAGACGCTTGAATTTGGGACCGCCATCCCAGAGCCCTCAGGGCTTGCTGCTTCACACCCACCACCCTCCTGTGGGGGTCCAAGACCTGAGACACAAAGCTGCAGCCTGCCCAAACCCTTCTGCCCATCCTGTACCCTTCCACGATTGGTTTATACTGGGACGATCTTTGGGCATCAAACATCGCAAGGTCTACATGCCTCAGCCCTGCTAAGGGGCAGGTTTCTTCCACCTTCTCCTGAACCTGGGAGCAGATACACTACCAGTAGAGAGGGTTGCCTGGCCCTGCCCTGGCCTGGACCCCCAGGGCTCAGGTCCAGGTGCCAAGCCCCCATGTCAAAGTTGTTATGTTTTTGTTTTGTTCCATTGAACCTCTTCCCCACACCACCCCCCTCGCCCCCGTTTTCCTGATGATTGATTTTACAAAAGAAAGTAAGCTTCCGAGAAGTTTCTAGAAGTGGGGAGGAGGAACAAAGACGATGACTAGCAAAGGCAGGTGGAGGTGAGGTTTTTTGCCAAAAAGTCTGGGTACGACAGTCTGGATCATCTGGCGCCCTCCTGAGTGGGACCCCAAAGAATATCCTGCGTGGAAGGGTCCCTGGATTTATTGGCTCCAGCCCCTACCCTCTCCTTCAGCCATATTGATAGCTGAAGGAGGCAAAGAAGATCAGAACTTATAGCCCATTGCTCCCTGGAGAGGAAAACTTGTCATCTGGCTTTATGGAGAAGGTTCTACCTTATGCTCATACAACATTATCTTTACCATGTGCTAGGATAATTAAGAGGACAAAAAATGGGGACACCTGGGTGGCTCAGTCGGTTAAGCATCTGACTTTGGCTCAGGTCATGATCTCATGGTTTGTGGGTTCGAGCCCCACAACAGGCTCTGTGCTGACAGCTCAGAGCCTGGAATCTGCTTCAGATTCTGTGTCTCCCTCTCTCTCTGCCCCTCCCCTGCTCGCACTCTGTCTCTGTCTCTGTCTCTCTCTCTCTCAAAAATAAATAAACATTAAAATTTTTTTAAAAGGACAGAGAAATGTGAAATACTTGAATGATCTTGTATGATAACATTAATATCGAGAGTATCTGCTTTCCAGGCTGAAGTGGTTCATTCATTATTCTAGTGCTGCTTTAGTCCTTTGTAATTCATGGTAATTATGCTTTTCTTGTTAATACAAAAAAATGTATAAAAATAAAAACTTGAAAAGGCAAAGAAAAAAAAAGAAGAAATCTAGCAGATTCAATTCTTTAAATTTTTTTTTTTAACATTTATTTATTTTTGAGACAGAGAGAGCATGAGCAGGGGAGGGTCAGAGAGAGAGGGAGACGCAGAATCGGAATCAGGCTCCAGGCTCTGAGCCATCAGCACAGAGCCCAACACGGGGCTCGAATCCACAGATTGTGCCATCCTGACCTGAGCCGAAGTTGGAGGCTTAACTGACTAAGCCACCAGGAGCCCCTAGCAGACCCCAAATTTGAACCCTGTCTGTCCCACTTGCTAGTTGCATCATCTGCAGTGGACTACCTGAGCTTCCGAACCTGTTTCCTCCTCTATAGAATGGAGATTACAACATCAAGTAGGACTCTTATGAAAATTAAATGATGTGTTTACAGTGCCTGATACAAAAGACTGACTAAATGCTCTGCCCCTGTTCAGTGCACCATCCAGATGTTTATGACTTAATGTCTCTGCATGAGGGGATAGGGTCACACCTTTGCTTATGAGGGAGCATCTCTCCAAGAGAGCAGTCATGCTCCATTTTTTTTCTCCCCAACCAAGCTCTGACTTATTCCATTCCTCAACACATCTCAACCACTTTTCTCTGGAGTCCAGTGGGCCTCAGAATTTAGATCTATGCCTACCTAACAAGAGACCAGGAATGTGGGCATCCCTGGCCTTGTAAGAGCTATGCTGTTTGGACCAAACGGGATTCATGTTGTGAACAATTCACTGTCTTGCATCCTTTCAAAAACAACTTAAAGGGGTATTCCTTTCTTTCTTCCAATTCTGTTCTTTGAATTTATTTCCATAACAAGCACATTTTCAAAGCCACATGGTCTATTGCTGCTTCCATTAATCCTTTCTATGGCTTTTCTAGAAGCCTTTAAAATCCCCAGTCTGCCTGATTTAAGAACCCCATCTCCTCCATGAAGCCCTCTCTGGCTGCCCAGCACCCACTGAGCCCTCCCTTCCCAGAACTCCTGCAACACCGCTAATCAGCACCAGATGGCTTAGCAGGGAGCACTCTTCTCGCTCCATAGTGCTGTGGTCATTGTTCATGATTGCTCTTAAGCCCCTCGGCTAGGATTGCCAGATAAAATACAGGCTGCCCAGTTAAATTTGAATTTCAGAGAAGCGACAAATACCTTCTTAGTATAAGTATGTCCCAAGTATTGCATCCATATTTTTGTTTGCTACATCTGGCGACAATATAAGGCCAGACAGTCATACTTCTGCAGCTCCAGCAGCTCTCAGCATGGAAGTGAGAACGTTCTAGACCACATGGTAAATAATTGTTGGTAATAACAACAATAATAACAGCTAACATTGATCAAGCATCAAGCACCTACATTTGCCAGATACTGTGCTAAATACATAGACAATGTCAAGGAGAGGACATATGTACATAAGCATATTGTGGGTAGCACAAAGTGGAATATGATTTTTTTTTTTTTAAAGCAAGGGTTAAAAATCAAGGGAAGGTCCTCTAAGCCATATAACCCAGTCTGTCATTTACCGTTCCCGTGATACTGGATGTTTACCTTATCTTTCCTGATGTTCCTCATTCGTAAAATGATTTCTTTCCTCCTGTAACGGTTTAATTGAGAAAATACACTGGAGGTAAATAAGATAATACATGAAGGGCAAAGCACAATGCCCAGCACACAGTTAAGTTTTCAAGTATTGTTGAAGACATCTTGGTGGTGGAGAGTGTCACTCTTGTTGAAGCTTGGAAAGGAGAGCTCTTTGGCCTGGGTTGTCAATAGAGTCTTCAAGGACTGATCAATTTGAGGAGCCAGGGACAATTCCCAAGAGAGGAGGAAAGTGGGAGGCAATTTTAGGAAATGGTGAGTAGACTTATTTGCCAGAAATCAGCAACCCAACTGCTTCAGTTTGCATGGGATTAACTAAAAATTTTCTTTACCATCAAAAATGCTGTTAATCTAATGAAATTGTAAGTCCCCATCACTAAAATATTTGCTCTCTTGACTATAGAGATTTATAGATATAAGGACACAAGTTTAATATTCAGTGATAGAATGAATTTTTTTAAAAAGGAACCACCAGGTACCATTCTATCTTGATTTCTAAGCTTATCAAAATGAGATAACCAAGGCACTGAGGTAACCAAGGCACTGAGATATGTATTGACTATGACTCTATCAACTGATAATAAAGAGTTGTACTCTTTTGGTAATGAACCTTGAGAATGCTCTCCAGAAATGCCTTTTGCCCCTTCTTTCATGCAGGCGGACTAGGGTACAGAAGCACGGGCCTAGCACTTGGGACCTTTTGCGGAATCTGGACTTCCGCTGAGTTTCTGCTCAGGGCTGGGGCTGTGGGAATGAAACCAGAGAGGGTGCCAGATGGCAGGGTGTGGGAAGTCTCCGGCTGGAAAGGGATGGCCAAGATAAACAAGCGACTGGAGGTCTGAAAAATGAATGGATAAACATCCAGACCAAAGTCAACAGCGCTGGAGAATCCAACCCGGTCTCCACAGCCGGGGAGGTTTTGACACATGAGTTCAATCTCAAGTCCTTGAAAGAACTTTTGTGCATCAGATTCTGAAGCATCCCTGCCTTGGGGCATTGGCGGGGGGGTGGGGGGGGGTGGGGGGGGGGGCGATCACACAGCTCCAGTAGCAATGCAGGAGTTGTTAGATTTTCATCAGTATGATTAAATCTGTAAGATAACTGCTTACAAATCAGAAGACTATTTGATAGTACTATTTGATATTAAAGAGTGACGTTCGTTTTTAAAGTCTGATAATGGTATTGTGTTTGTTTTTAAAAGGATCTTTATCTTTTAAAACTACATACTAAACATTTACAGATGAAATGATACGATGTGGATTTGCTTCAAAATAATCCAGGGATGGAGCTGGGGATTAGCCATAAAATTGATAATTATTTAAACTTGGAAAGCATTATATTATTTTCTCTTCTTTTATATATGATTCCCGAAATTTCCCATCATCCAAAGATGTAAATAAAGGCTGAAAGACAGGGGTTCTTGGGTGGCTCAGTTGGTTCAGTGTCCGACTTTGGCTCAGGTCATGATCTCATGGTTTTTGAGTTCGAGCCCCACGTCAGGTTCTGTGCTGACAGCTCAGAGCCGGGAACCTGCTTCTGATTCTGTTTATTTCTGTCTCTCTGCCCCTCTCCTGATTGCACGTGCTCTCTCTCTCTGAAAAATAAAGAAACTTTTTTTAAAAAGTGGTCAAAGACATACTTATTTTGTATCATAAAAAAATCCAAACTAAGATCTAATAGAATATGTTCTTTTTTTTTTTTTTTTTTTAAGCATAAGGACATTGGTTACGGGTCTACATAAAACAAAATGAAAAGGTACACTGACAAAATTAAGCTCCATTTGAAGCTATGAAATAAACATATCTCTGAGTATCTCACTGCAGAATGCCTATGCCATCCTGCAAATTCACGGGTAACATGCATATCGTACTACAGTATTCTCACTTTCCTGGATGACTGGATTCTGTAAACTTAATCTTAGGAAACGGTAAATTCAAGGAGTAGAATTTGTAGTGTGGATCTAAGAGATGCTACAGAATAGCAGTTATCACTTGGTTGGCTGTTGGCCCATCTGCAGTTCAATGGGGTCTTGACAGACTGGGGCAAAAAAGAGGAAACAACTTCTTGAAAGTAAGGAGCCTAACACACTGACCAAAAAATCCCCACGGGAATTCTTCCCTGACTCAACTCATTTCCTCCCAGCCTTCTGGTACCATGGAGTTTTTTTGGTGTTGTTGTTTATTTGGTTTGTCTTTTCAATCCCCAATTAATTTGAATTATAGTAACTCTATGATGCATGCAATGGGGGAAAAAAAAAGAAAAAAGAAAAGTATTTAGAACGCCTTGTTTAAACAGAACTGATTCATCTTTGAAAGTAATACTTGACCATTTCCTGACCAGCAAAAGACCCCAAACCCTGTGTGACCAGAGTTAGTATTTATGCAACTAAAATGCCTTGAGTTTGTTTGCTACCATTGGGTTCTGGATAGAAATGCCCTGCTGTTTCTTTAAAGTACGGTTGGCACACTCATTGACTACATAATCTTACTTAGCTTGCAAACGTTGTTAGAAACGCAGCACATGCCATATCATATTGTTTTTAATGCAGTGAAGAGTCAGATGATCCTGTACAGCTTGCACGGCACGGGAAGGCTGCGTGCAGGCCCGGCTGCTCCGCTCGACAAGTCCAAATCAATTATGTTCTAATCAGGACTGTTTCCGGAACTGGTCAGATGGAGGTTCAGAGTGAAAAGGAAAAATTGCTGTTTCTCTCCAGATCCTGTTTGCATCAGCCGACTCCATCTGAGACACATCCTGTTTGACCTCTGGCGTAGCAGGGGAGGGCAATTGTTCTGTTTGACTTTTGACTGTCACTGATCCGAGGGCCTCTGCTCTTTCTTATTTTTAGGAAAAGCTTGAATTAGTATTAAAACTCAGTCATCATCCTCTGTCCATAAAGGCACGCAGTCTGGGCTATTTCTTTTCTCAAATAGTGGTTCCTGGTGCATCAGAATCCCCGGGATGCATATTTAGAATCCAGATTTCCAGCTCTACCTTAAGACACAGTCTCTAGGAAGGTGCTATTCTAGCCAACCACCCAGGTGATTCTGAAGTGCAGTCAAGTTCAAGAACTTGCAGCAGCATGAGAACTGTTCAAATGAAGCTGGGTCCAAGTCCCCTATTTATACTCTAACGCCGAGAAAATTGTTTTGAAATTTGGGCACCTACAAGGGACCTCCAAAAGTAGTGTAGATACAGGAAAGCTTCAAGGACATCACATCCATACGTTTCCAGGGAGTGGACAGTGGGAACTGGAAGGTGAGCCCAAAGGCTACTGTTTTCACCAAACCATGTCAAAAGGAGAAAAATAAAGGTAAGGTTAAATTTGTTGAAATTATTTTGTGATTATGTTAGCCATATCTTTCTAGAGATGTTAAAATATCTGTCTTCCTCTGGGCTGCTGTAACAAAATACCACAGACTGAGTAGCTTCTCAACAACAGGAATTTATTGAGCCCAGTTCTGGAGGCTGAAAAGTCTGGAATCAATGTGTCAGCATGGTATGCTTCTGGTGAGAGTCTCACTTCTTCATTCAGAGCCAGTGCCTTCTCCCTATTTCCTCACATGGGGGAAGAAGCTAGAGATCTCAAGGAAGTCTCTTTGATAAAACATTAATCCCATTCTTGAGGACTTCACTCTCATGACTTAAGCAACTCCAAAGGCCCCATCTCCTAATGCCATCACTTTTAGGGGTTAGGATTTCAAGATATGAAGGGCGGGGGGGAGGCACAAACAATGTGTTTTCTTTGAGAGACTTAATTTCTATATGTTCATTTATTTTTGGAATACTAATACATAATGTCCCTTGCACAAAATTCAAAATGTACATATTGGCCATGTGGGATGTCTCCTTCTACCCAAAATTCTGGTTCCCAAACCCAGAAGCAGCCGCTGTTACAGGTTTCTTTATATCTTGAAGAAACGCTATCTATGCGGACCACCTGGGTGGCTCGGTCGGTTAAGCGTCTGACTCATGATTTTGGCTCAGGTCATGACACATACTTGCTCACGTTCTGTCTCTTTCTCTCTTTCAAAATAAATCAACTTTAAAAAAATAAAAAAAAATAAGAAATGCTCTATGCATGCACAAGCAAATACAGATCATTTTTGTAGAGATTCACTTTTGATACAGCAGGTAGCATCCTGCATCTTGCTTTTATTACTTAACCATGTTGGTTAAGTAATACTTCCATATCAGTACCTTTGGAGAATTTTTTTTTTTGAAATTAAATGATAGTGATGACATATTATAGCTGAGCATTTTTAAAATGCCCTGAAAAAAAATAAAATAAATAAAATAAAATGCCCTCAAGATTACACACACACACACACACACACACACACACATTTAGCAGTCTTATACTGGAGCCCCAAAATATTTTAAATTTTTTTCTAGCTATGAAACCTGAAAACTGAAGCCACTGGCATAATAGTAATAAAAATAATTATTTAATAATTATGGTATTATAACACAACATTTTATAATAAAAGATTGATGTAATAATGATTCATTAAACTATTTATTAAATAGGAAGAAAAAGAAACATTTCATAATTCAGTAGTTTTGGGCTAAAGTCCTACTTCTGTCCTTTCCTAGCTCAAAGAATTTGGATAAGTTACTAAGGTCTCTGAGTCAGTTTCCTCATTTGGCCAAACTGAGGATAGGATGGGAAATGAAACCTCCCTCCCGAAGTTGTGAGGATTAAATAAATGATGAATAGAAAACACCAAGGAGGGGCTGCAAGGGTGCATTGACTTTGGCAGTTGGGAGATCAATGAAGACTCAGGCAGAACTCAGCAGAGTGTTACCAGCAGAAACCAGACCCAGCAAGAGGGGAGCAGTGGCTGCTAGGGAGAAAAGGAGGTAGGTGGTGAGCATGCATGGTTGTTGAAGCTGGGCACCATTATGTGGTCCAGTCTCACAGCAGGCAAGGTCTTGGCCAAAGAAATACTGCCTGGTAACCAAAAAGAAAATTCAGCCCTCTGGTCTTTGTTGGCATTTTCTGAATACCTGGGAGGGAGAAACAGTGTGGAGTGACATTTCTTTTCTTTTTATGCCCATCCAAATCCTACCTATAAATAGGAAGAAATGGAAAGTGGATCCCTTCTGTGAGTCCACTGGGAAAAGACCAAAAGTTAGATAAGTGCTATTGAAGTAAGTTTTAAGGGGCACCTTGTGTGGCTCAGTTGGTTGAGGGTCCAACTTTGGCTCAGGTCATGATCTCACAGTTCATGGGATTGAGCCCCACGTCAGGCTCTGTGCTGACAGCTCAGAGCCTGGATCCTGCTTCAGATTCTGTGTCTTCCTCTCTCTCTGCACCCCTGCCTCTTTCTCAAAAATAATTAAACATTAAGAAATAATAAGTTTTAAGAAGTGGCCTATGCAGTCTGGAAAAGTGAGCTATTGTAAGATTCTTTTTAAACAACGATGACAGAAGCAATGCATCTGTTCTTTTCTCATTTTTTGATTTTTAAAAAAAATTTTTTTTAATGTTTATTTATTTTTGAGAGAGACAGAGACAGAATATGAGTGGGTTAGGAGCAGAGAGAGAGGGAGACACAGAAGCAGAAGCAGGCTCCAGGCTCTTGAGCTGTCAGCACAGAGCCCGACACGGGGCTCGAACTCATGAGCCATGAGATCATGACCTGAGCCGAAGTCGGACGCTCAACCAACTGAGCCACCCAGGCACCCCTTCTCATTTTTTGTTTGATTGGGTTGTTTTTTAAACGTTTATTTTTGAGACAAAGAGAGAACAGCGTTTGAACGGGGGAGGGTCAGAGAGGGAGGGAGACACAGAATCTGAAACAGGCTCCAGGCTCTGAGCTGTCAGCACAGAGCCCGACGCGGGGCTCGAACTCACTGGCTACGAGATCACGACCTGAGCCGAAGTCGGACTCTCAACCAACTGAGCCACTCAGGCACCCCTGTTTGATTGGGTTTTTATGGAGAATTTCAAACATATACTAAGTAGAAAAACAGCATAATGAACTATCAATTCATGGCCAATTTTCTTGCATATTCCTGCATTTCCCCTCCATATTTCTGAAACAAATATATCATATCATTTCATCTCTAAGTATTTCAGCATGTAATCCCTTAACATCATCAAATAGCCAGTAATTGTTCAAATGGCCAATGGTCTCATGGATGTCATACTTTCTTGTAACAGATGATTTGAGTCAAAATCCAGATAAGATCCATACGTTGTTATAGGTTTTCTCGAAAAATCAATAGCATCTCCCTCCATTTCTATTTTTCTCCCTTGCAATTTGTTTATCAAAGAAACATCTTTCTTCCCTTCAGAGTTTCCTTCGGTCTGGATTTTGCTGATTGCATTGCTGAGGCATAGGGGAACATACTCCTCTCCTTCCTTCCTAATTCCTGTATTTCCTAAAAATTGGAAATTACGTCTGAAGGCTTGGTTAGATCCAGGTTTGATTTTGGGGGGTGGGGGGTTGGGGCATGTACGTCAAGACTATTTCATAGCGTTGCTTCCATCAGCAGGGACTTAATGGCTACTTTTTCTCTTTTTGTGTGTGCTGTTAGCAGCTATTGGTGTTCAATGCCACATCTCTCAGTGTGTTTGGTTCCTTTGTGTCTTTTGTTCACTGTCATCCAATGAACTGTTGTTTCTGGGAAAGGCCAAGTCATAGGTTAAGGTCTCCAAGCTTTGGATTGCTAAGAATTTTCAGAAAGCCATCACCCCAAAGTTATGCTTTTTCAGAATTTTTTTTCCCAGTTTGTTGAGCTATAATGGACACATAACTTTGTATTAGTTTATAGCATGAGACATAATTATTTGACATATGTCTATATTCCAAAATGATCACTGCAATAACTTTACTTAATATCTACCATCTCACATAATTATATTTTTTTTCTCATGATGAGAACTGTTAAGATCTCATCTCTTACCAACTTTCAAATATACAATAGGGTATTGTTAATTACAATCACCACACTGAACATTACATCCGCAGAACTTACTTATCTTACAATTGGAAGTTTATACCTTTGAACCACGTTCACCCATTTCCCCTACTCCCCAACCTCTACCTCTGGCAACCACCAATCTGTTCTCTGTATCTATGAGTTCAGTTTCTTTAAATTCCACATACAAGTAAGATTGTACAGTACTTGTTTTCTCTGTCTGACTTATCTCACTTAACACAATGCCATAGAAGTCCATCCATGTTCTCACAAATGGCAATATTTCCTTCCTTTTTATGGCTGAATAATATTCCATTGTGAATGGTATTTATGCATGTGCGTGTGTGTATGTGTGTGTGTATATATATAGTACTTTTTTTATCCACTTGTTCATTGAAAGACACTTAGTTGTTTCCACGTCTTGGCCACCAAAAACAATAATGCAACGGGCATAGGGGTGCAGATATCTTTTCTAGACAGTGATGTCATTTCCTTTAGATATGTGTCCATAAAAGGGATTGCTGGATTATATACTAGTTATATATATATACATATATATATATTTTTTTTTTTTTCGAGGAACCTCCTTACTGTTTTCCACCTGGCACACCTCCTACCAGGAGGTGTCTTGTCTTTTTGATGATAGCCATTCTAACAGGCGTGAGGTGATATCTCATTGTGTGGAGATATATGTGTGTTTTGATTTCTATTTCTCTGATGATGAGTGATATTGAGCATCTTTTCATGTGTCTCTTGCTATTTGGATGTCTTCTTCAGAAAAATGTCTACTTTGTACCTCAGCCCACTTTTATTTTTTTTTTTTTAATTTTTTTCAACGTTTTTTATTTATTTTTGGGACAGAGAGAGACAGAGCATGAACTAGAACAGAGAGAGAGAGGGAGACACAGAATCGGAAACAGGCTCCAGGCTCCGAGCCATCAGCCCAGAGCCTGACGCGGGGCTCGAACTCACGGACCGCGAGATCGTGACCTGGCTGAAGTCAGACACTTAACCGACTGCGCCACCCAGGCGCCCCTCAGCCCACTTTTAAATTGGAATTTTTAAGTTTTTGCTATTGAGTTGCATGAGTTCTTTACATATTTAAAAAAAATTTTTTTAACGTTTATTTATTTTTGAGACACAGAGAGAGACAGAGCATGAACAAGGGAGGGGCAGAGAGAGGGAGACACAGAATCTGAAACAGGCTCCAGGCTCTGAGCTGTCAGCACAGAGCCCGACGCGGGGCTCAAACTCACAGACCGTGAGATCATGACCCGAGGCCGAAGTCGGACGCTTAACCGACTGAGCCACCCAGGCGCCCCTCTTTACATATTTTATATATATTAGCTCCTTATCAGATATATAATTTGCAAATATTTTCTCCCTTTCAATAGGCTGTCTTTTCATTTTATTGATCATCTTTACTGTGAAAACACTTTTTAGTTTATGTACTTTCACTTGTTTATTTTTGCTTTTGCTGCCTTTGCTCTTAGTGTCAAATCCAAAAAGTCACTGCCAAGGCCAATGTCAAGGGGATTACCCCTATGTTTTCTTCCAGGAGTTTTATGGTTTCAGACCTTATGTTCAAGTCTTTAATCCATTTCAGATGGTCCTTTATCTGCATTTTTCTGAACACCAAGAAGGGAAAAATAGTGCAGGGTGATATTTCTTTAAGTTCCACTTCTTTCTTTATGAACTTCACCGTGTTTTTGTGTTTCTTTAACTAAAATGGCTCCCACCCTGCAATCTTCTCCAAAACCCTTCTGAATGGTTAATATGCCTCTTCCTCCTCTCCTCTTTCCCTTCTGATTCTGTACCAAGAAAGCCCAAAGAACTGTTCATCTGGCAATGACAGAATTCTTAAAGGACAGAATGATTCACAAAAATACAATCCTCTCTGACTGTCAAGAGGGGGACAGTGGCGGGAACTGTGGTGTATAATCATTTTTGTCCCTTCACAAATCAATGAAAGTTGGATTAAACGAGGCCAAGCTCCAGCTGGGATGCAGAGACCCCAGGAATGTGCCAACAGGTGTACCTGAGCAAAACCGCGAGGTGCCATGAGAAAAATGTGCCCATCACAAAGGGTACACTGCATTGAACATGACTTTGTTGATCACAGGCACCTTGCTGAACCCAGTCAGAGTGATAGTTGGGGACAGACTGTTCTGAGGCCTCTCCAGTAACTGTCTTAAGGGAGCCAGTTCTCTCCGCATACAGATCTGGCATTCTTCACCCTGAACCACATATCATGCCATGGTATGCTACTTTTTTCCGTTTCTAAATAAGCCATCCATGGCTAAAGCCCGACTGGGAAGTGCTGGGCAAGAGGACCATCATCCCAAGGTGAGCACGTGATGGTCAAAGGAAGACAGGAGCCAAGGGGAAAGGGCCAGTGGCTTAGCTCTGAGAGCATTCCAAGCTCTTTGGAATAGATGCCTCTCCCAGCCTCTCCTCCCTCCTCCCTCCTCCCTCCAGCAAGAAAATTAGAGCCCAATTTAACAAAGCAGAAAGGTGGGGAACTTGACCACGTGTTAAACTTGGTTACTTTCAAAACAATACTCTGGTTTACTTAAAGGTACAGTACAAAATAAGTGGGTTCACGTTTCATCAGCTCAAATGAAAGATCAGTGTCGATGTGAATTCAATGATAACTCTCTTTTCTACAGAGAAACTCAAACTAGGAGAGGCAACACAGTTGTGGGGTTGCCGAACGCCCAGGCTTTGGGATTAGCCAAACCTTGTCACATCCTGACGCCATCAGTTTTTATCTGTGTGTCTTTGGGAAGTTGCTTAATCACTCTGCGAACCACGTTTTCCTTATCTGTAAAATGAGAATAACTCACCATACCTACTTCAGAACATTGCTGTGAGCACATGTTAGGGCACTTGGCATTTTGCAAACAGAGAATGGTTTCTTTTTTAGAATTTATTTATTTATTTATTTATTTATTAGACAGAGAGAGACAGAGCATGAATGGGGGAGGGGCAGAGAGAGAGGGAGACACAGAATTGGAAACAGGCTCCAGGCTCTGAGCCGTCAGCCCAGAGCCTGACGTGGGGCTCAAACTCACGGACCGCGAGATCGTGACCCGAGCTGAAGTCGGACACTTAACCGACTGAGCCACCCAGGCGCCCCCAGAGAATGGTTTCAATAAATAGTTTTTATTGCTGCTGCTGGGAGTTCTTGGAGAATCAGACTTTGTTAGTGTGCAAGATTTTTTTTAATAAACTTTACATTTTGGGGAATCATTTTACATTCATGGAAAGGTTGCAAAGATAGTCCACAGAGTCCCCAAATACTCTTCACCCAGATTTACACTCTTGTGGTACATCTGCCAGAACTAAGAGGCTCACACCGGTACGTCTCTATTACTATAAACTATTACTGTTACTATTACTAATACTATAAAACTTGACACTTTATTCATATTTCACAGTCTCCTATTCCAGGATATAATCTAGGATGGCATATTGCATTTTTTTAAAAAATTTTAATGTTTATTTACTTTTGAGAGAGAGAGAGAGAGAGAGAGAGAGAGAGAGGCATGAGAGGGGGAGGGGCAGAGAGAGAGGGAGACACAGAATCCGAAGCAGGCTCTGGGCTCAGAGCTGTCAGCACAGAGCCTGATGAGGGACTCAAACTCACAGACCGTGAGATCATGACCTGAGCCGAAGTCGGTCATCCGGCCAACTGAGCCACCCAGGTGTCCCTGTCATACTGCATTTAGAAGAACGTTTTTAATTGGCACAATCGTCAACATTGTTAATCAATCAGTGACTCCATGGCCAAAACCTAAATGTGCCTTTCTAAAATTCTTGACAGTTCCTGAAAATCACTTTTTCTCTTAAGCAGCTGTTTTGCAAACCTACTGACCTATTAACTGGCATAGTAAATCCTTTTGCATCATCAGCGAAATAGTCAAAGGCAGATTAGCATCTGCTGGAATTATCACAATATTCACCTTATTCAGATCTGAAATTCCTAAGATTTTACTGTGCACACCCTCATGGCCTACCAAGAGATACAGTGTTTGGAACTTAGTAAGTGTTCAAAAAGTGTGTGTTGCTAAGCTAAATGTAAAAGGGAATTCATATCTCCTGACAGCTTGATCTGCCTAAAGGCACAGTTAAGTATATTTTGCTTTGAGCTGGGTCTTATTTTGAGTGATCTCTTAGAGTTTGACTTTGCCTTTGTCTATGGAACCTGTTTGTACAAGACTATGCAGAATCTGAGCAAATAAGACTCACTGTTTGGCAAACTATGCATTTCTCCACCATCTTTCACTCAGCAAGAATTGTCCCTTGGGGGGATCAATTCTGATGTTGAAAATAAGTCAGTTTCGCTTTTATCTCTGAAGAAAAAAATATTCACCTGGGTGAACTCAATTGCTTGCAGGTTAGTTGTGGTCGTTGATGTTTTTCATAAGCACTATTCACCACAGATGATGAGGATCACCAGGGTAGCTGTGGGAATGAAAAGGACAGCAATAAGGATGTCCGGCCAGCCATGAGCTTCGCGGTGTGATCCAGTGGGTCTCCTGCAGCCACACTGGGACCTCAGGGGTACGACGCTACAAGATAGTTGTGGGAAGGGCATGGCTTCCTTCACCCGTACTGACAAATGCCATACTGCATCCAAGCCATTCATTTAGTCATTCTTGCATTCAACTTAAGATACCTATCAGACAACTACAGGCCACCTACTTGATGTCTGCTACTGAAAGTGTGGCCTGTGAAGCATCCACTTACTTGGGGGCTTGTTCGACATGCTGAATTTCAACTCCCTCCCCTCAGTCGTCTGAACGGGAATCTGCATTTTAACAAGATCTGTAGATGATTCTCATGTGAGAAGCACTGGGCCAGATGTAAGTGCTCTTACTGGGGTAAGAGCCAGAATCCTGTGAGGAGACAAATGATATATTTGTTGGAAGGACTATCGATAAAATATTGATCAGTTATAGGATACCAAGAAAGAATAGGGAAGCACACTAGCGCTAGCCGAAACCTATTACCATCCCAGCAAGAGCTGCTCAACAGAACCAGTGGTCTTTGGTAGCAAAGCAAAGGGAAACAAACATTACCAAAGTGTGCTTTGGCAAGGAATGAGCTAGGGGATAAATACCCCCACTTTTCCTTCATTCCTCTGCCAGTGCCTCCCAACCAACACAAAGCCAGAGGGCAAGCTGGTTGGTGCAGTCTATAAGTCATGTGCCCTGGACAAAGCATAGTGGCAAAGGATACAAAGTATCTCCGGTAGGGTCAGTGGGGAATATCCATCATACCATGAATCATGGCCTCTGTTCTCAAAGAGCCTGGTCTCTAGAAGACCTTGTGTACCTGTGGGTGGTGGTGATAATAGCCTCTATTGTTCCAACTTAAACAAAACTACATTTTCAAAGTGACCTTGGATTTGATATTCTAGGATTCTCTTAGATCACTTTTGAACAACCTAACCATATTTCTGAATAATCGTTATGTAAAAAACATTCACCTAGATACTGAAAATATAGACGTGTTAGATATGGTCCCTGTCTTCAAGAAGTTTGTGATTTTGTTTATTTTTTTAAATGTTTATTTGTTTTTGAGAGAGAGAGAGAGAGAGAGAGTAAGGGAGGGGCAGAGAGAAAGGGAGACACAGAATCCAAAGCAGGATCCAGGCTCTGAGCTCTCACCACAGAGCCTGATGCAGGGCTCGAACTCACAAACTGTGAGATCACGACCTGAGCCCAAGTCACACACCCAACCGACTGAGCCATTCAGGCACCCCAAGAAGTTGGCAATTTTAGGCAATCGATGCTTCTTACATAAAACTGCAAAAAGGCTCAAACCATCAACCAGAGTCCAGCGAAGCAGGATATGGAAGTGAGACTCTGGAACCAGACTGCTAGGTTCGAACCTCAGCCCTGACATTTACTAGCTGTGGAGCTGTACACACGCTGCCCAACTTCTCTGGGTCTTCTTTTCTGCCTCTATAAAACTGAGATGGTAAAAACAGTTACCTGCTTCAATGGGTTATGGTGGTTG
Source organism: Neofelis nebulosa (assembly GCF_028018385.1). Classification (NCBI taxonomy): domain Eukaryota; kingdom Metazoa; phylum Chordata; class Mammalia; order Carnivora; family Felidae; genus Neofelis; species Neofelis nebulosa. The sequence goes on from NC_080794.1 coordinate 72,061,164, forward strand.
TGGTCAGGATTAAATGAGCTAGTATGTGAAAAGTATTTCCAATGATGCCTAGCACATCGTCAACCCTCTATGTGTTAGCTATTGAAAACTAAGAAATAACCATGTCTTCAGTGGCAGAGAATCTAAAATAAGCAGAATATCAGGTCCATGACATAAGGTTACCCTTCTAAATGTATGCACTTAAATAAGTCAGTTAAAAGGTGAAAATAATGAGTTGGCACAAGGATAAGAAAGTATGGAAACAAGTAAGTTTGAGAAACCTTGACCCTCAGTTACTTCTAGCCCCCCAGATCCATGCAATGCCTTGTCTAAGTGTTCTTTGAGGATTAAGGAACTTTCTAAGGAGACAGGTTCCCACAAAGCCTTCCGGGTTAAAGGAAAATGAAATGTAAGTATAAAAATAGTAGTGCTTTTAAGAAATTGACGTTACTTATGTATTCAAAACCAATTAAAGGAGTTCTAAATACATACGGGGGTGCGGCTACCCTGGGTATCAGGCATGCTGGAGAGCTATGGCAGTGGAAGTCACATCTGAGGGTAGAAGTCGGCCCTTGAGATTGCATTTAGTTGCCTCTTTGTCAGGATTTCCAAAATTACAGGCTTCTTGTGTTAATCCGGCACTGTTTACTGTTTTTTTTCTTTACGTTTGGATGAACTTTTGACCTAAATTATATTTCTGATCTCCAGTCACTTAGTGGAAGGCCATTAGTGACTGGTTAAATGCACACATGCACGTGCACACACATTCATATATTACATTTTCAGACCAATTGAATTACAGAAGGAGCCAATCCAGAAAGTTATTGAATTAAAACCCTAGAAGGGAGAGATGGGTTTTATTGTTAGTGGTTGGCATGACAACTTGATATGCTTGAGAGTAATATGTGCTGAGTTCATGTCTTGGAGACTCTGACAAGTTCAAGGCAGGGCCTTTGCCTCTAAATCTTGTTGCCAAGGTAATGCAGCATAAGGCCAGAGTCCACTGAAATGAATACCTCTGACAGCTCATGCCAGCAGGAGCTATCTGATTAAAAGAGATCTTTTTTTAAAAAAAGAAACAGTATTTTAACAAAAGCAGGAGGAGAATGGAAAAGCGGGATATTGAAATATGGACAACAGAAAATCTGAAAGGAAAGCAGTCAGTGGGTGCCAAGAAGTAACTCAATCAAAGGGTCTGTTTTATTAGCAAGGGGTTGGTGATGTGTGAAGGTCTGCAGGCAGGGATTCCAGCCCGCGGGGCCATTTTGTTAGTGAAATGATACTGCCCCAGTTTGGTTCCCTGGCTCAAGTTCAACAGAATGATTTCACTTGATTGGTGGCCGCCCCCCTTCCGCCCGCAGATTTTAATTTGACAGATTTCCTTCTCTGATAATGCATTAAAGAAAATGGTTTCTGAGGGACTTTTAGAGGTCACTCATATGTCTCAAAATGAAGAGGGAATCTACAAAAACCTCAATCCAGAGTGGAAGCCACTAAACGCCACTGCCTTCAGCCTCTAGAAGAAAGAATCCTCAAGTTCATGATCATATTTCCAGTAGGGATTTGATTCGGGCTCCAAGTAAGCTGACTCTCCTTTACACTTCCAGGGATTTAATGGGGATAATTAGTAAATGCAGGCATGTGGGTAAGAGGGTAAAAGGTGGAATCAATGGAATTCAGAATCCTAGATCAGCAGTTCTAATTTAAAGTTTCTATGAATTCAGATCAGAGTATTATTTCATAAGCAAATGAGGGAATGTAAATTTACTATCCTTATCCTACCCTACACAAGTAGCGTCTACAGTATAATTTGTAATGAAGAGGCTATTGGCCTTAGAATTACCAAATTCAACTTCTGTCTCTGTAAATGATTTGCTGAGTGAAGCTGGCACAGTATTTAACATGCTCTGTCTCTGTTTCTTAAACTATAAAACAAGGGGGATTATCCTAGGCTTTTCCTGTAAGAAGAGTTCTCTACTTGGAATGTATAGCCAAATCAAGGAGAGAGCTCTTTTTAGATATTCAGATTCCCTGAGCCCTGCCCCAATTTCTACCGAGTCGAAATCTATTATCTTTCAAGAGCTCTACACATGATTCTGATTTACCTCTCTGTTTAAGAATCACCAAAGATTATATATGACTTGTAAAGATGAACAAGCTAATATATGGGAGTTGTATCAAGCTCCTTAATCAGTCAAAGAGGAAGAGTGCTGCTAGGTTCAGCTACTCTTTGGCAGCTTTTATTTTTAATATTTTAAGCAGGGCAAAGAAATTAGGAATGTAGGAAAGTTGGCATACATAAGGTAGTTCACATTTCCCTCTACCGCTTGAGGTATTTGGAGATATCCCAGCTTTAAAAGAAAAGCTCTTTGAAGTAACTCTTTTTGTTCATGGTTTGCAACATTCCCCTCCATCTCTATTGATCGGGACAGAATGATAATTGAAGTTTATCTAATGCTTACTGGCACTATTCTGAGTGCTTTATTAGTGTTAACTCATTTGATCTTTCCCCCTCTCATACACACTGTGGAGAGATAGAGTAATGTAAGGCCAATGGTAACAATGGGTAGAGGTGGGCTTTAAACCCAGGAACCCCACTCCAGAGCCCTACTCTTAATCACTGTGTTGAAACCATTGGTAGGTCAAACATTTCCATGAATAAATTGCTCAGTCTATATTTGAGAATTTTTCTAAGGCTGAGTCATCACTTCCTAAAATGTGGTCCTTAGATTTCCTAGATCTGGATCATCCGAGGTGCTTATTAAAAATCCAGTGTCCAGGGATCAATCCCAGACCTATTACGCTAGAATCGCAAGTATGAATAGGGGGCTGGGAACTGGCATTTAGAAAGCATACCCCTTAGGTGATTTTTTTCCCCCAATTTCATTGAGGTATGACTGGCAGATGAAAATTGTATATATTTAGGGGTGCCTGGGTGGCTCAGTCAGTTGAGCATCCAACTTTCAGTTTCGGCTCAAGTCATGATCTCACAGTTTGTGGGTTCAAGACCTGCAATGGGCTCCGCACTGACAGTGTGAAGCCTGCTTGGGATTCTCTCTCTCTCTCTCTCTCTCTCTCTCTCTCTCTCTGTCCCTCCCATACACATACCCTCTCTCTCTCAAAAAAAAAAAAAAAAAACACTTAAAAAAGTTTCATAAATTTAGGTTGTACAATGTGATCTTTTTAAGGTCTATAACCCGATTTAATATATACATATATATTGTGAAATGATTACTATAATCAAATTAATACATCATCTCACATAGTTACCCTTTATGTGTATGGGTGTGGTGAGAACACTTAAGATTTACTCTCTTAGCAATGGGGTGAGTAGGCCCAGTAAAATTTAAGAACCACCAGCATGGGATTAGCATTTCATAGGTCACCATTGTTGAGGATGAGGATCGGAAGAACATTTTGGGAGCCATCGAACCAAAACTGGTTTCTAGAATTAGACACTGAGCACTACCCGGGGTGGTTCAGTCCTGTGGCTAGCGGATAGTTTGCACAAGGCACAACTTCTGCCCAGAAACAAGTGGTTGTTGTCTGTCGTGGAGGGAAGCCAGCAAACTAATGATATGAATTTGCCTTCAGAGCCCAGCTCTCATTTCCCCTCAAGAGGTTCCTACTTCTTGGTAGCGGGCTAGCACTGGCCTATAACTTTGATGTTTTCATTTGTAATATCCAAGTGTCAGGAAGGCTCTGTGTCACTCACACCCTGTCTCAGGCACAATGGCAGAGTCAGGGAGCGGACCGTTTGGAATGCAGTCTGGCCCCATTGGGGCTTTGAACTGAGCTGGAACTTGCAGACTCCCACAAGAGATCACTGTGGTGTCTTTTTCCGATGTGCAAAGAAAAGGAGGCCAAGAGGCTAACCCAGAAGGGTTGGGGATTTGTACTTTGGAAGAAGTCCATGGTGATGTTTTTAAGAATTAAACATTTTTATGCGAGGTTTCTTGGGGTATAATTTATATGTAGTAAATTTAGTTTTTTTGGTTTTTGTTTTTTTTAGTGTATGGTTCAATGAGTTTTGGGAGCTATACTCAACATTATACCACCAATGCCAGTTCTGTGAATTTGACTAATGTATACAGTCAGACAACCAACATCAAAGACATAGAACAGGGGCACCTGGGTGGCTCAGTTGGTTAAACGTCAGACTCTTGATTTTGGCTCAGGTCATGATCTCACAGTCATGAGTTTTAGCCTAGCATCAGGCTCTGTGCTGATGGTGTGGAATTCTCTCTCTCCCTCTCTGCCCCTCCCCCGCTTGTGCGCTCTCTCTCTCTCTCTCTCTCTTGCTCAAAATAAATAAATAAACTTAAAAAGATTTTTTTAAAAAAGACATAGAATGCTATTGATTCCCCAAAACATTGCTTCGTACTGCTTTGCAGCCAATCCCACTCTCTTTCCCCCATTCTTTGGCTACCACTGATCTAATATGTATCTAAATTCCAGAATGTCACCTAAATGAAATCTTGTGATATGTAGCCTTTTGTTCTTGCAGATGTCAATCATTCTTTTCTATTTATTACTCAGTAGTATTCCATTGTATGGGTTACCACAATTTATTCATTGATTCACCAGATGGTGGGCATTTAGGCTATTTTCACTTTTTGGCAGGAATTGAGATTTAAATGAACACTAATTAAGCAAGCATACCGATAAGCAGACTCTAGAAAATGAAATGGTTTATGCCTACAGCCTCTGATAAAAATCATCATCACACTGGAAATTCCAACTAACACCTAAAGAAGAAGGAGCTTCATCTGTGGTTCTGGAAACAAATGGGAAGTAAGAGAATGCATTAGATGGTGTTGGGGTAGTGATTAGAAGAGCATTTTAGGCCCTTGGAAAGCCCTAAAATGATACTACCATGTTGAGACACATGAGGGCGCTCCTACCAGCCAGCATTGGCAAACACTCTCTCGTTCTAACAAAGGTTGTTTGTTTTTTAATTTATTGGAATGCTTTGTTGAAAACCCTGGTGAATTCTCACTCCCACCCTTGGTCTCATTGGCCACACTTGGATGATAGAAAAGAATTTGGCATCCAGTGAATCTGTCTTTGACTAATCCTCAGGGGTTTATTGTACCCAACCACAGTTTTATGGTGAGGCTCCAGTCGGCTTCCCTACTTAAAGTTACATGGAAAGGCTTCCAAAGGAACTCAAGACCAGAATACCTCATAAATCACAAAGAGCACTGAGACTGTCCCTAAAGTTCCTTTTTTATTGTTATTGTTATTTTCAGCCCCTCCCGGAACGTAGCACACGAGCATTAAAAAATAATTGCTGAGCAACACTTAGAAAGGCTTGTGAGGCACCCCTTTCACCCGGGTCAACAATTTAGCTGGTTGAGAGTTGTTCATTCTTGTCAAAGGAACCACTGTGATCCATATAGGAGAACGTTATCTTTATAGCAAAGCAGCAGGGAAAGAGGACAGGGTTCTGGTGTGGGCTTCTGAGAAGCTGTTCAAAACCAAAACCAAAAAAAAAAAAAAAAAAAACACACACAAAAAAACAACAAAAAAAAAGGTTCTGGATACATTTAAAATTTTTTTGAAAATCAATGACTCATTTGTTACAGAGGAACTAAGTCCAAAATAAAAGACACTTCGTATAAACTGCCTTACAAAGCTCTGATGGGAATCTAAATGAATTTAATGCTGGGGGGTGCACGATTTTCTTGCAAGGTCTGGGAAGTCTTAAGGATACCTCTCTTAGGGATAGGGGTTGATTTCATCATCTGCAAGGACGTTTCTGAAAGGACTTTGTACGCTTAACAGAATAAAATGCTTACTTGAAGAAAGAAGTCTTTTACTCAGTCAAACCTCCCGAGCATAAAATATGATTGTTTCAAGCAGAAAATTATCTTTGGCTGTTACATCCAAGTTATATAATAGCGTGGCCTTAAAATTAGGAAGAAGACAGTGAAGAGATGATTTAAGGACAGAATGTGGCCCTGGCCTGGAATCATCGATGCTTGGCACCAACCAGGAGAACCACCCTGAGGTGCTCTGTCTCCTCATTTAAGTAGAATCCTGAACCACCAGACCTGGGACTACACACAGTCCCTCTGTAGCCTTTGTCAATCATTCCCTTCAAAAGGCAATCTCCTCTTCTATCCTTACTTTATCCCTTGGATCCAAAGCTCACTGGCTATGTAAGTATGGTGGTTAAGAGTTTGGACCAATGAATCGTAAATAAATTAAGGTGATCTTAAATAACTTACTTTACCTTTCTAAACCTCAATTTCCCCCACCATAGAATGGAAATTGTAAAACTTTGATTTCAGGTCTCCATAATAGTACCTACCTCAGGTTGTTGCAAAGATGAAATAAGGTAATGCACATAAAGTAATACAACCCAGTGTCTAACACATACAAAGCCCTCAAGAGATTGACATTATTATTAACATTATTATCAACATTATTATCATCATCAACAACAACATTAGTAGTAGTATTTCTGGTTTGCTCCTCCCCACTGTCATCTGACCTCCCCATCCAGCTAAACCACTTTCAGGCTCCAGGGGGAAGAATCTTCCTAGTCAATCAAGCCCTTAGCATCTCTCCCAAGGACTGTCCCCACCCCCCACCCCCCTTCCAGGGCTCACCTACCAAACTTAGCCAATGCTAATAAACTGGTCCCATCATATGTCAGAGTTGTGCTGGAATGCCAGGAATGTCAAATGGCCATCACTTTAGCTAACCATCAATTTGGGATGGATTTACCTTAAAGGTGGCACACACTCCTTTCTATTATAAATCCCTACACTATTCATCCATCCAGGAGAGAAATGTGACTGCAAGAGCATATTCTGTCCATCAACAATCATCTTATAAATGAGATGGAAAAACAACACAGTATGAATGGAAAGGTGTTCTTTTTAAGGAGAGGCAATACTGTTTTATATCATTCCAGTTATGTTCCCGGCAAGTAATAGAGTCAAGGCCCAAGCTGACAATTATAATGCCAAGTTTTGCAAGAGAAATGGGAGAGGAAAAGGAAATCCAAAGAGACGGTGATCCCAGTTTAACAAAACTGCCTCTGGTGATAAAGTTCTGCAAAAAAATGAATGAGGAAAAGTGAAATGCCTCAAAATAGATCTGTTAACATATCCTTTTTAAGAATGGGAGGGAGAGGTTCCTACAGACAATTCAGAATAACTTACAGTCAGGTTGTATTTTAAATAAGTTTTCTTGATTAGCTCATGTAGTGCTCAGGAGTGTAGATTCTGGATCTGCCTTTTGTCTCTGTAAGCCTAGGTTTCCCATAGGTAAAATGGAAATAGTAATATTGTCCACCTGATAGCATTCTTGGTCGAACTAAATACAATCATCCATTTATACCACCAAGCACAGTGCCTGGAAATGAGTACAGGTATGGGAGATGAAGGAGAAGAAAAGAAAAGAGTAAGACGAAACAAACAGGGACCTTGTCCAGACTAATGATGAGATTGTGTGAACCCAAGAGTGTGATTAATTCAACCACATACACCTGTGGTCTAAGGAAAGTAATAAGGTGAAGGAGCTTTTTTAGCCCATAGACTTCGATGTTATGTTTCTCTGTTCGGCACCTTTTGGCTTATTTCTTCATATTCCACCAGGACTGATTAGGTGAGATTGTTGGACAGCCAAGTTCCAGATAAAAGGAGTAGCAATCAAAAAAAAGAGGAGGCACTTATTCATATGCATCGAAATAAATCCACAAACTAAAGGGACATCCGCGGCTCTTTCGGTCACCTCTCTGAGGCTAGAGAGGTTAAGCGGCCCGCTCAAAGTAACGCAGCTAAGGAGAAGCCAAGCCTGGACTAGAATCTGAAGGCATCTTAGGATACCTCTCAAGTACAGCAGACTGCAAAAGAAATGGAGATAATAATAATAATGCTACCTTATTTTCTATCTTATGTCCAATGAAAAATGAAAGAGAAGATTCTATGCAGCCACCTTTTGAAGCTCAACTCACAATAGGCCTTACACTTTAAATGGGTCACTCTGTATCACCATGGTGATTCTTCCAAGTTTTCCTGGAATCATCAGCTGTTTTCTAATGAGGGCACTCCTCAGAACTCGCAGCTCCACCAAGGAGATAAATATGTCTTCGGTAGAAAATACTTAGCTCCTTAAGCAGCTTAGTCAGCAATTACTTTTCCTTCTCCATTTCTCAAGGAGCCAATCCAAAGCATGCATCTACATTTGCTTTGATGTTATAGAGTTCTTTAAAAAAAAAACCTCTTGATGCTTTCCTGGGTTTTGTATGATTGATATAGTGAGAAACAGCCATCGGCTTGCCCTCTATCTTTCTGAGCACTAAGCGTATCACAACTGAAAAGCTTCGTCACGGTATGGCTGCACCTCAAAAAACTTAAAAAAAAAGAATTACATGTGATTCTGCAATTCCAGTGCTGGGTCTCTACCTAAAAGAATTTAAATCAACGTCTCAAAGAGATATTTGTACACCTACATTCATAGCGGCATTACTTACAGTAATCAAAAGCTGGAAGCAACCCAGTGTCCATCAGTGGATGAGTGGATAAACAAAATCTGATACGTGTCATAGAATATTTTTCAGTCTTTAAAAGGAAGGAAATTCTGACACATGCTACAACACTGATGAATCTTGAAGACATTATGCTAAGTAAAACAAACCAGACACAAAAAAGGCAAATACAGTATGATTCCACATATCTGAGGTATCTAGAGTAGTCAAATTCATAGAGACGGGAAGTAGAATGGTGGTTTCCAGGGCCTGGCAGAAGGGAGAGGTGGGGAGATGTTGTAAAATGGATACAGAGTTTCAGTTTTGCAAGATGAAAAAGTTCTGAAGGTTGTTTGCAAGCAACGTGACCATACTTAACACTACTGAACTGTAAACTTAAAAATGGTTGCGATGGTCAATGTTACGTGTATTTTTTTTAATTTTTTTTTAACATTTGTTCATTTTTTTGAGACAGAGAGAGACAGAGCATGAATGGGGGAAGGTCAGAGAGAGAGGGAGACACAATCTGAAACAGGCTCCAGGCTCTGAGCTGTCAGCACAGAGCCCGACGCGGGGCTCGAACTCACAGACCGCGAGATCATGACCTGAGCCGAAGTCGGACACCCAACCGACTGAGCCACCCAGGCGCCCCAATGTTATGTGTATTTTATCAGGGTTAAATTTTTTTTAAGTAAAAATAAAATGAGAGAGAGGGAAAGGTGGGGACTGTCAGGTCCAGTATACTTATTACAAGCATATGTAGTTATTTTAACCGTCATTAGCCTCATTGTACTTCTCAGTCATAATTATGAAGGTTCCCTGGTAAAATCTCAGGGCCCCCCAAAGCATTAGCTTAAAGCAGTATAAGAAGACAGCAAATGACAGAACTGCCAAGACCAAGTATTTATATGTCATTCCCCCTAGTTTCTCAAACCTCCACTCATCTCATATTGATCTCCAGTAAAGCTAGAGAAATCTGTTCTTCCAGGTTTGTCAATATCCCCAGAATGCCTTTGTGTAAAATATGATTTTCACCAAAACTTAGAATCTAGGGTATTGATAACACCGGAAAAATTTGGTTAATCTCTAAAATGGACAAACCAAAAATTCCTCTGTTCAAGTCCTTACGTGTGACACAGTGGAAAAAAGGTCTTACACCTACTTTTTTGAATTGATTTGTGTCTATCCCCCACCTCTCTGCCCACAAAATATAGGTCGAAGTCCTAAAGCCCAGAACCTCAGAAAGTGACCTTATTTGTCAATAGGGTACTTGCTGATATTACTAATTAAAATGAGGTCACACTGGTGTAGGATGGGTCTGCAATCCAGTATGACTGACATCCTTATAAAAAGGAGACATTTGGACACAGACACACACAGGGAGAATGCCATCTAAAGGCAGGGATCCACAAGCCAAGGAATGCTAAAGATTGCCAGCAAATCAGCACAAGCTAGGGGAGAGGCACAGACCCCATGCTTTCTTGTGGCCCTGAGAAGAATCTAACCCTGCCGAGACCTTGATCCTGGACTTTTGGCCTCCAGAACTGTGAGACAATAGACTTCTGCTGTTTAAGGCAAATAACAAACAAAAAATAAAAATAAAGCCTTGGCATAAGCTTCACTAACACCATTTCCCTTTTCCCTTAGCTCCTTTTTTCATCTCTCTGCTTTCTACCTTCCCTCCTTCTTGAGGCTTTCACTTATTCCATGCATCAAGGTGTATTGAAAAATGCTCAGGGGCACCTGGGTAGCTCAGTCGGGTAGCTCTGTCTATGCCCCTCCCCCACTCAATGTGTCTCTCCCTCTCTCTCTCTCTCTCTCTCTCTCTCTCTCTAAAAAATAAACATTAAAATTAAAAAAATTTTGGTGGGGAGGTGGGTGCCTGGGTGGCTCGGTTGGTTGAGCGTCCGACTTTGGCTCAGGTCATGATCTCGCAGTTCGTGAGTTTGAGCCCCGTGTTGGGCTCTGTGCTGACAGCTCAGAGCCTGGAGCCTGCTTCAGATTCTGTGTCTCCCTCTCTCTGCCCCACCCTTGCATGTACTCTGTCTCTGTCTCTCAAAAATGAATAAATGTTAAAAAAAATTTTTTCTTAATTTTAATCTTTATTTATTTTTGAGAGAGAGACAGATTGTAAGCAGGGGAGGAGCAGAGAGAGAGGGAGACACAGAATCCGAAGCAGACTCCAGGCTCTGAGCTGTCAGCACAAAGCCCAACGTGGGGCTCGAACTCACAAGCTGTGCCATCATGACCTGAGCCAAAGTTGGATGCTCAACCGACTGAGCCACCCAGGTACCCCAAACCTTAAATTTTTTTAAAATACGCTTTTAAAAATGCGCAAGCTTCATTTTTATTTAATTTTTAACCTGTTTTCCTTTATTATAAAAGTAATACATAGTCATGTTTAAAAATTTGCTTTCACATATTCATAAAGGAAATAAAGTGAAAGAAAGACCACTTTCTCTCCGTGCCCTCCAGCGCAGCCCTTTTCATCACCTCCCCAGAGGTAATCCCTGTTAAAGTTGGGTATATAGTCCTGTAGAATTTTTGGTGCTATATATGCATGCATATTTAATTTGCGCATTTGCTTTTAAAAAGATAAAATGTAATCAAATAATGTGTGCTGTTCCACAACTTGCTTTTCTTCAACTAACAATATATCCTAAATAGTTTTCTGTATTAATGTATATAGGTATGCTTCTTTCTCTACGCTCCTTAAGTAATCTAACCAATTGTCCAGTAAAAGATGTTTAGATTATATCCAGTTTAGTGCTGTTGTAGTTAGCACTGAGATGAACATTCTCGTGTTTGTGTCTTGAGCATTTATTTGCGTGTATCTACAGGATTAATGGTTCTGCACCCAATGTACAATGGGAGGGGCGGTGTCCCCACACCACCAAGCAATTCCCGGTACCAGCTGGGTGTCTTACAATTCAACTCACTTCTGACACTATTCTGACATACCCACCTGGAGACAGCATCAGATTCCACAAGTGAAGGAATCAGTCCTACAAGACTGCCCTCCCCTTCAGATCAAATGCAGTTCCAGGTGTTACTCATACTGCTACCATCCTGCTCTAGATTAGAAGTTCCAACAACTCCATCCTTGGGTTTTATTAATATGCTAGGGTGGCTCACAGAACGCAGAGACACATTTTACTTACTGGATTATGAGTTTATTATAAAAGAATACAACTCAGGAACAGCCAGATGAGAGAGATGCCTAAGGCAAGGTATAGAGAAAGGGCACAGCACTTCCCATGCTGTCTGATGTTGCCACTCTCCCCAAATCTCCATATTTTCATCAATCCAGAAGCTCATGGAACTCCATCCTTTTGGGTTTTTATGGAGGCTTCATTACGTAGGTATGATTGACTAAATCATAGGCAATTGGTGATTAAACTCAACCTTCAACCCTTTTCCCCTCCCCGGAGGCTTGAGGGTGTGACTGAAAGTTTCAACCCTTTAATCGTAAGGTTGGTTCCACTGGAACCAGCCCCCATTCTTAGGTGTGGTCCAAAAGTCATCTCGTTAATGAAACAAAGGACACCTTTATCTCTCTCATCATTTAGGAAATTCCTAGAGTTTAGAAGCTACAGGCCAGAGACAGGATGAAGACCAAATATACATTTTTTTTTAATATTGTAAATCACAATATCCCAAGGATAAGTTCCTAGAAGTAGAATTACGGGGTCAAATGGTATATGCATTTTCTGTTTCCACAGATATTCTCCACGGACCTTATTATCAGACAAAGCTGGGATTGAATCTGGGCTCTGTCACTTACCAGCTGTGTTACTTCAAACAAGTTACTTTATTCATTTTCAACCTCAATTTCCTTGGCTATAAAATGGATATAACTTAAAGTCTATCTCAGAATTGTTCATGGATAAACACACTCAGTTCACAATGGTTAGCAGTTAGCTTGCATACATTCACCTCTGTCTCTCTCCTTTATTGTCTCCCTCCTAACTCTTCCTTGGATCTTTTTCAAAGAGCACATTTCATTTCATGTCAACAAATATTTATAGAGGTCTAATATATGCCAGGTTGGACAAATGCTGAAGAAGGAGGCGCTAACTTTTTTTTAAAGACACAGCCTTTTTTGGAGCTTACGATATTATACAGGAGAAAAACAACTCTTAGGTCTTGGTATATGGCATACCCTTACTTAGTATTGTTGGAATGAATGAGTAAACGAGGGAAGGAATGTTGTTGAATACCACCGCCCAGTCTGGAAAAGAGCTCACTGGAGGTGCTAGCATCCATAGACTGAAGCGTGGAGTCAGGAGTGATGGAGTTGAGGCTTCTCAAAATTTTCTTCTGAATTCCACCTAATGGCAAAGGACACATTGGGGCCAAAGGCCAAATCATCTGGCTAGGAAATCACGTGGAGTCTTGTATTTTATCTTGAAACGTCACATAAAATTTGTATTCTACTCCATTGTATATTATTTGCTTCCATATAAATAGCATCCTTCTCCTCAATCCTAGGGTAAAATGGACACTCAAGCAAGATGTACCATATTTATCAGGTGACCCGGGTTCCTCCTGACATGCTGTCGTGGGTGTGCATACCTGACTTTGAGAAGCATGAGATTAATACAGACTCTGAATGAGCTCTCACTTCGTGCTTCACCATCTATCTCCCCATCTGTCTGCCCTGCATACCCATCTCACACCCCTAGCAGCCCATCTCCCCACAGCCTCCTCCAACTCTGTCCCACCCTGTTGTCTCTTCAATCCTGATGTTGTTTCCCTAGCTAATCTGAATTTTATGTTGAAACTCCACGACTCAAAAAAATATTGAAGAAAAATCACTCAGCTGCAAAACTCCTCCGGTAACCATTTGAGGTCATTAAAGTTTCGTGGGACACCCTCCATTTATCCCCATTGTTTGGCTTTTGGTCTGTCTCATTCCTGTCATCTCTGACAATAGACTCGTAGAGGGATGCAGCTTGTTTCATTTAAGTCTTGACATGCACCCAAACTAATGCCGTGGTCAATTAATGTTGCTCCAGTTCTGAGAGCTCAGTTATGTGCTCTCCTCTGTGCTTGAAGGACACTGTAAACGGAACATATGTTTTGAATTGCTTCTCCAGAGCTCAGGGTGACCCTCTGATCTGTCTGCCTCTTCTCCACTCCCACTGCCTGGGCTCTGGGTCAGGCCCTCATCATTTCTCACTTAGCTTATTGGTCTAGTTCCCTGCATGAAATTTCTCATCTTTCCACCTCACCCTCCTCGAAGGTGCTGGAGGGATTTTTCTAACAGAGGTCAGCCCACACCATCCCCCTGCTTAAAACTTAGGTGGCAATGATCTACAACTACATGCCATGACATTATGTGTCACTTATCAGCATGAGTGAAGGACCAGACCCAAAAGAGCACGTACGTTAAATAAAGCACAAAACCCAGCAAACCCAATCTGAGGTGTTATGAATCATGGTAGTGGCCAACAGCTACATGAAAAGGTGCTCAACATTACGTGATCGGAGAAACGCAAATCAAAACCCCAATGGGAAGTCATCTGTTAGGATGGCTGTTACTAAAATAAAATAAAATAAAATAACAAGTGTTGGCGAGGTTGTAGAAAAAAGGGAACCTGAATACGCTGTGGATGGGAATGTAAATTGGTGTTACGCTGTGGAAAATAGTGTGACAGTTCCTCAAAATTTAGCAATAATATTACTGTATCATCCAGCAATGCCACCTCTGGGTATTTACCCAAAGGTCCCATGTTAGTTGTAGCATTGTTCGCAATAGCCAAGACCTGGAAACAACCTATTAGCATATGACTGAATAAAGAAAATGTAGTAGACATTACAATGGAATATTATCCAGCCTTCAAAAAAGAAGACAATGCTGCTATTTGCAACAATACGAATGGACCTGGAGAACATTATGCTAAACAACGTAAGTCAGACACAGAAAGACAAATACTGCGTTTTCTCACTTACACTGGGAGACTAAAAGAGCCAAGCTCACAGAGGCATAGGGTAGAGGGTGGTTGCCTGGGGAAAGGGAGAGGGGGAGATGATAGTCAAAAGGTACAAAGTTTCCGTTCCGAAAGATAAATAAGTTCTGGAGATCTACCAAACAGCATCATTCCTATCACTAACATCACTGTATTGAAAACTCACACCTTACTGACAGGGTGTATCTTATGTTAAATTTTCCTACCAGGCAAAAAAAGATAATAATAATGAAGGGTGGGTTGGGTAACTTTGGGAGGTGTTGGATATGTTTACGGCCTCGATGGAGATGGCGGATGCACAGTAGGTACATATCCCCCAAACTCACTGAGTTGTACACATTAAATATTACAGCTTTTCACATGCCAATCAAACCTTAATAAAATGGTTTAAAGAAAGAAAGAAGTCAGGATAGCAGTTATACTTGGCAGGGGTGCCTGGTAGGGATTGTGAAAGGAGACTCTTGGTTGTAAATGTCCCACTTCTTGATCTGGGTGCTAGGAAAATAAGTGTGTTTAGTTTGTGAAAATCTTTCAAGCCGCGCACTTCTGTTTTGGGCACTCTTGTTTCAGTCTATCCTTTCAGGAAGAAGTAAAAACAAACAATATTGGTTGCCTCCCCTCAGCCTGATGCACAGCCTTCTACATGTCGCCTACTTTCCCCCCTTCCCTGACACCTCTGACCACCATCCCCAGCATCCTGCCACACCAGATGATTCCATGTTCTCCTAACACAGTGTGCTTCCTGTATTTCCCTGACGCGGCTCACTTTGACAGGAAGTCCTTCAGTGGGACGTTGACTTACCCTTTGATTCTCCGTTCACACATCCCTCCTCCGTGAGATCTCTTCCTGACCAACCTCAGCAAAATAATCATTCCCTTCTCTGTGCTTTCGTAGTACTTTGTCATTCCTTCCCTGCAGCCGTGGTGACCCTACTTTCAATATTTAAATAAAACAAAGTTCTTGTTCTGAGGAGTATGAATTATACTTAAGGGGTTACTGGAATAGAATGCTGGGCTCAGGAATGGCCTGGAACATCCAGGCTGTGTATAACACATTGTATTACAGTAATTTCTCTGGCTTTGTATCTCCATCCAGACGAGAGGTTCTTCATCTTTTTTTTATGCCATGAATCCCATTGGCAGACTGGTAAAGCGTACGGACCTCTTTTTAAAGTAAAATTTTTTTGAAGTACAACAGCTGTAAATCCACAGATTATAGATGGACAGCTCAATGAGTTTGTGCAAAGTGAACGCGTTCGTACTAATATCTGGATCAATAAATAACCCAAAAGCCCCCACACACCTCTCCCAGCCACCACCCCACAAAATGGTAAAGACTGTCTTGACCTCTAACTTCAGAGATAAATTAACCTGTTTTTAAACTTTATATAAACTGAATCATCCAGTGCGTTCCCTCTTGGGTCTGGTTTCTTCTCAATCTTAGCTGTGAGATTTCATCCACATTTGTGAATGTAGCAATTGTTTATTCATTCTCGTTGCTGGGTAGTATTTCATTGTATGAATATCCCACTGCTGATTTATCCATTCTTCTATCGATGAACATGGAGCTTGTTTTCAGTTTTATGCTGTAATGAATAGTGCTGTCATGAACATCCTCATACGTGGAAAATATATGTTATGTACTCACTTCAGAACACTGTTTTTAAATGCATGAAGTAAGAGACATAGGAGCACAGAATAATTAAACTAATATATAGCTTTCAAAATATAAAACTAAATTTAAGGGGCGACTTCGGCTCAGGTCATGGTCTCACGGTTTGTGAGTTTGAGCCCGGCATCGGGCTCTGTGCTGACAGCTCGGAGCCTGGAGCCTGCGTTGGATTCTGTGTCTCCCTCTCTCGCTCTCTGTTCCTCCTCCGTTCACACTCTGTCTCTCTCTCTCTCTCTCAAAAATAAATAAAGATTTTTTTTAATTAAAAAAAAAAGAAATGTCCGTGATTTCTGTTGGTGTCAAAGTTGCATGTAGTGTGAATACCTCTGATTTGTTGTATAAATTCATAATCGAAGGAATGTTAAATTTCAGTTAGAGGTTAGTAAAATGTAGAGATGTGGTTTCTTTTTTCTCATCTGAGTTCAGGAAATCCCTGAACTGACCTCTGATCTAGACTTAACCCCCTTAAAAGCCAGTATCATATCCAAACCATATTAAAAATTCAGAATCTGACACAAAATTTGGCATACAGTAAGTGCTCGATAAATGGGTTTTTTTGAATAACAAACTCACAAATAATGATAGTTCACTTGGGTTGAGCATGTAATATGTGCCAGGTACTGGGCTAGCTCCCATTTTACGGGTGAGGAATGGAGGCATGGCTTGGTCATATAACTTGTAAGGTTTTACAACCAGGAAAGGTTAGCCCAGGAATTCAGATGCAATTATTTCTAACTCCAAATCCCCCAACTGACTGCTAACTTCTATGCTTTCCTGCTGACAAATAAATGAAGAGATAAATAAATAAATAACTAAACAAGAATTAAACAAGGAGATTTCTCAGTGCTGAGATTCTTTTTATCCAGAGGAAACAGATTAACTTCAACCATTTCCCTGGAAAAGGTATTCTCAGAGGGAGGGCTCCTGAAACTTAGGGAAAGGCAACCAAGTGCTTACACATATATGTTTCTGAGTTCAGCAATTCTCATTTCATTGTTTTTTTTTAAATTACACAAATAATATTTATATACATAAAAGCATATATATATATACATATGTATTTAAAGTAAAAAAATTAAACTTTCACTTACCCACCTAATCCTACTCCTCAGAAGTAACTATTAACATTAATAGTTTCCTATATAGATTTCCAAGCTCTTTTTTAAAACATACACCATATATTTATATCTATATGCATGTACAGACATATATGGACACACATACGTGTTAGTATGGCATTACTCTTTGCATATGTTCTACAACCTCCTTTTTTCCAAAGCACCATATCACGGACATCATGTCGGTTTAGTATATCCAAGGTCAATGTCATGTTTCATTAATGCTGCATTGTATTCCATTTTATGGGCCTATTATAATTGTTTTTATTATTCTCTGATTGAAAGATTTAGATCGTTGTGTCTTTTGTTTGTTATTGGAAGCCACATAGCAGTGAACTTTCTTGTAACTATCTTGTTTTAAATGCTCCTACAAGGATTTCTGTAGAGTAGCTTCTTTCAAGTGGATTTGCCTGGTTAAAAAGTCATATGTTTTTATTTTATTTTTATAATTATGGCTACATTCAAGAGGAGGCACTTCGAAGCTTTCATTCCCGAGAAAACTTTCTGTGAGGTTTTAATTGACTGTGAGATCTCAGGATCTGTCCTATCTCACTTCTAAACTCACGCAATTCCTTTCAGTGCAGTAAAGTTATCATGCTTTCTGTATGCCACACTCTCTCCCCACAGTGCACGTTTTAGCTCCTGCCCCAACTAACCTTCCCTTTAGAAGCAAACGATTCCTTTGCAGCAAAACTCAAACCCCTCATGTTTCAGAATGAAGATTAAATTCCACCTCTACTGCAGATTGTTTCCTTAGTTGGTCAACATATAGTCAACTGCAATGTTATCATGTCCACATTCAAACTCCCTTCTCCTTTTCTAAGTGTACCAGCATTATCTCCCAGCCATCCTATTCCTTCCTACCACAGTGGTAGAAGTAAGAAAAGTCTTCAAGAAACTACCACCAACTAGGTTGAAGTGTGTGTTGCCATGGCCAGACTGCAGGGAAACTAGCTCAGAAAATCCGCACTGGTATTCAAAGAGCCTCTGAATGTTTGAGAATAGCTTGTTTAATGTAAGTGTCACCCACACTCCATACCCAGGTTACTCTCAGGCGGGTTCATGTCCCAGCTTGGCGTCTCAATTACCGCCCCCGGTGAAGAAGTAAGAACCACCTCTCAGAAAAATAACGCACTTTTCGGAGAAAGATTGTCACTCATTCCACCCTCAAATCCACTGTAACAAAGTATAAACACTTCAAGGGAGTTTGAAAAGCGAAGGCCTTGTTCATGCATTTGAGACTTAGATTAGATCCTTAAACTCTTACTGCTTTACTTAATAAAAAATCTGGGTGAGTAAATTTCTGTCAAGGCTGCTGGAAAGGCTCACCGTTTAGTTAACAATTAACATCCAGCAATTGGGCTCCTAGAAAGCCTATGTTTTGATTACCTGGTTCAGGTCGTTTTTTAAATGTCACTTTAAGCATTCGGAATGAAGGTTAGAAGGAAGTCAAATGGTAGAAGGAAAGACCAGGTTTTGTCTCACTAATTGACCAAGCAAGGTTGGAAGGTGGTAAGAGAAGTCCAGATGGGGGTTGAGAGTCCAGATTCTGGAACCATTTTATTAACTGAATTTAAAACCCAAACTTGTCATTTGTCAACTCTGTGATCTTGGGGAAATTACTTAATTTTTCAGTGCTTCAGTTCCCTTATTTCTAAACGGGGATAATAAGATAATACCTCATGGGGTTGTTGCAAAGATTAAATGAGATATCTACATTATAAAGTACTTTGAAGGGTACCTGGAAGGTAGGAAGTGTTCAGCAAATCTTAGTAATACTAGTTTATGTTTTAAAGATAAGAATAAGTGATCCCTCCAATTTTGAAATGAAAACGATTGGTCACACAGGCTCTATCAGATTTATATTCAGATTTTGCTGGTATTTTTAGGTTTTACAAATAGCAAACCCCGCTAAAAATAAAAAATTAACTAGACTGATTTTTATATTTTAGCTCCATCTACACTGTGTACAATCTTCAAGCGATGAGGTTTCATTTTTATTAGTGCTGTTAAACTATAACATGCTCCTTATCTCACCCCGGGTGTGGCTCACGCTCAGAGTGCTGTTGGCTTTGTTGAGTATCCTATCTGTTGTGACTTGATTTCTGTAATCACTACCAATAAGGTTGTGAGAATCTCCTCTTGTTCAAAGACTGTTGCTTATAAGACACGAGTTAAGTCATTAATTTCTCAGAGTCTTAAAGAGTTGTAGGTCTCTTTTTTCAAATGGGGGGGAGGAGAGAGGTCAACAAATGACTAGGATTTAACCCAAATGATTAAAAGGACAGGATGTTCTTTTTCCCTTAGGGGCCACTGAAGGAAATGAGAACTAAATTTAATATTACGAGTTCTCATGTTCATAAATTGATGTCTTCGGCTTATGTGGCCTAGTAATTATGCCCTGCTTTGGAAAGGCTTACTTGGAAAGTTTAGTCTGATGATAGAAATTCAGGGTCTGGGAGGACTAAGTAGAAACTATGAAATAAAAGAGAGGTTTGAGAGTTTCCAGAACCGTGTTTATCTCATGAGTAAACTCAGAGCAAGTTTCGAGTAAGATTTATGTGTCATGTCCCAGCCATCCTATTCCTTCCTACCTCGGTGGTAGAACTTATGTCAAGCCACGGAGCCCTTTCACTTGCCTCTGCCTGCTGATGTGTGTTATTCAGGCTCTGCTATCAGACATTGACACTTTAGTGAAAACGCGGTCCATGTGCTACTGCTCCCCACAAGGATTTGTTTCCAAAGCCTTAATTATAAGTTGCATGTTTGTTAATTTCTGTGTCATCGGTTATATTGCAAACAACTGAAACCACCCTAAGCAAAACAGAAATGTACTGGAAGAAAAAAGTTTGCAGCTTGTAGAATTTTGAAGAAGAAACTGAAGAACCAGGTCTCACTTCTGTGAGATCCTTGCAGCAGAATCTAATCACATTCTCTTCAGGGACCTCCCTCAAGATGAACTCTGATCTTCTTAAGTCTCTGTACCACTCTACTCAATATTCAAATGCTAGGGAAAGAACATCTGGTTGGTCCAGCTTGGAGGTAGCCCCTCAATCAGGGGGAGGACAGGGCCCCAACACTAGAGCAGTGGGGTTCCTCAAAGGAATACTGAAGCACTCTTACTAAAAATGGAAATAGATGCTATGCAAACAAAAACATACATTTACTACAATCACCAAGTAAAGGAATTTCACTTACCTGCAAATAGGTGTGGGGCTCAGACATGTGGGAGGTATGATAAAAGAGGAGGATTGGCCCAGCACTTAGGGAGCCATCTTTCTTTACATGAAGGACCCTCCTAAGAGACTCCTTCCTAGTCTCCGATGATAGCATGTAAGTTAAATGAGATAGGAGGGACCTCAGGATTCTTTCAATGGTTTTCTCTCAAAAGTTTTTAAATCAACACCTTGTGATTTGACTGTATTTAAGAACACCATTGAATTCTCTGAAGCCATACTTTGAAATCTTTTGGGATGGTGCTGAAATATGGTTTCTAAGGTAAATGTATGAATGAACACTAATATATCTAAGTCACTAGTTTCAACTATGGACCACTGGTCATCTACAGTGCTGGCTAAATATGCATTTTCCTGAGTACAACTATTTAAGCGGAGTCATGGTGGGGAGGCGATAGGGTGGGGGCTGATTCTGAACTTTTAATAAGTCTGCACAGGTGGTTTTGATGTACCCTTGAGAACCACTGAACCAGACCCAACAAATCCCAATATTTATGGAGCATATGTGCTGTGCCAACCAGTGTTCTAGACTCTGGGCATTCAACAAGGAACAAGATTAACAAGGTTCTTGCTCTTTTGAAGGTTCTTTTGGGGAGGAAGTTAAGAATGAACAAATTACAAAAAAAAAAAAAATTAACAAGATAATTAGAGTAGAATATGTATTCTGAAGGAAAAAAAGAGTAATCTCAAATTTAACATGACCAAACAGAAGTGTTCACCTTTACCTGTCATGCTACTTTTTCTCAACTCTCCTCCATCTCAGATAATGGTGCCCTCATCCACCCAGATGCTCAGGCCAAAGGCCTGGAGATCATCCTGGATTGACTCCTCTCTTTCCCTCCATTCCCTTACCTCCCATGTACACTCTATCAGCAAGTCACATCAGCTCTACCTCCAGATCCCCAAGTCCATTCACTTCTTATCTCCACAGCCATTCCAACGAGACCCCATTTCCTCTTGTGTGGATGGCCTTAATGGCTTCCTAACTGGCTTCCCTGTCTGATCACATCTCTCCAGAGTCTATTCGTCTATGGCAGCCGGAATAAAATTTCAAAAATATAAATGACACCTTAACTTTCTTTTGTTTAAAACTACCCCAAAGTCAAACTCTCACCCTGATCTATAGACCTGTGTGATGTAGCTCCCTCCCAGCTCTCTGGTCAAATCTGGGGCCCTTCTGTCCCTTTCTCACAGTGCTCAACCATCATGCCCTTCTCTCAGTCCCTCAGACACATCAAGCTTGTTCCTGCCTCATGACTTTTTTTTTTAAGCTTATTTATTTATTTTGAGAGACAGAAAGAGAGAGCATGCACAGGGAAAGGACAGAGAGAGAGGGAGAGAGAGAATCCCAAGCAGGTGGGATTCTCAATCTCACAATGTTAGGCTCAGTCTCACAAACCGTGAGATCATGATATGAGCCGAGATCAAGAATTGGACACTTAACCGGCTGAGCCACCCAGGCACCCCCTGCCTCATGACCTTTGAACTTGCTTTTCTCTCCAGCTGACGACTTCAGATCATTTGAGGCTTGGCCCAAATGTTACCTCCTCAAAGAGGCCTTCTTCAGCCATCCTAACAGCACCCCACCTCCACCCTAGTCATTTTCTATTTTTGTTTGTTTGTTTGTTTTTAATTTTTTTTAACGTTTATTTATTTTTGAGACAGAGAGAGACAGAGCATGAACGGGGGAGGGTCAGAGAGAAGGAGACGCAGAATCTGAAACAGGCTCCAGACTCTGAGCTGTCAGCACAGAGCCTGACGCGGGTTCGAACTCATGGACCACGAGATCATGACCTGAGCCGAAGTCAGCCGCTCAACTGACTGAGCCACCCAGGCACCCCCAATTTTTTTTTTTTTTTTTTTGAGAGAGACAGAGACAGTGCAAGTGGGGAAGGGGAAGAGAGAGAAGGAGAGAGAGAATCCTAGGCAGGCTCTGCGTTGTCAGTGTAGAGCTCAATGCGTTGCTTGAACCCACGAACCATGAAATCATGACCTGAGCCGAAATCTAGAGCTGGACACTCAACCAACTGAGCCCCCCAAGCCCCCCACCCTAGTCATTTTCAATAGTCTGTTTTATTTCCTTCATAGCCGTCACCATCTGAAAATAACCTTATTTATCAATTAGCATCTGTGTTTTCCCAGTGCAATAAAAGTTTGTGAGTGCAAGGATTTTTGTCTGTTTTATTCACTACACTATCGCTAGCACCCATCATGGCTAGCACATAGTAGGAGTTCAGTAAACACTGTTGTCTCGATGAATGAAAATAAGTGGGCGAATTAATGGAAAGTAACTCAAGTGGGACTACTTAAACAGGCCGCCAGTAAACGAGGGCTGAGTTTTCAGGGTTATGGGTTTGGGGACTACATAGATTCTAACTTTGCCCTCCTCAAACTTCATTCCAGACAAACAGGTTTACTTGCTGTTCTACCAACACACCTCATACTTTCCTGTCCCTGTTTAGTGAAGACACCTCGGTCACGCATTCACCATGAGCACAGCCCTGACTCAGAAAACTCACATACACACTTCTGCCCCTGCCACCTCTGTCACCAAAGGCTCTGCTCTTGCCCCCACGACAGTCCTGCTTTTCTTCCTACTCTGAGATGCCTTGCCTCCTCTCACCGGCAAAAAATGACCTCTCTCTTCCCTGATTCCTCTGGGACTCTTTGTATATACTATTTACCCTGAATCAAGGCCAAATGTGTGCCTTGGGCAAGTTATTTGACCTCTCTTGAGCCTTAGTTTCTTCGTTTGAAAAATAGGATTAATAATACTGATTTAGCAATATTGATAAAATGGTCAAATATAACATCCATAAAATGCCAAGCACAATGCTTGGCATGTAATCACTCATTAAATGATAGCTCCAACAATTTTTATTTCTTCTTATTGACAATAAAACTGTAATTATGTCTTAATAATTATTAAAATGAAAGCTATATTATTGACAATAAGGCAGATATTTATTATTTACCGTGTGCTAGGAGTTTCACATTTATTACCTCATATCTCATATCTTCATATTTATTATCTCATATATTTTATATCCCAGATGATTTTGCAGTCTAGTTGCTTCATACGTTTGTATTTTATTTCCCAACTACATGTTTAGGGCACAGGCTATGTCTTAAGGTTTTTGGTTTTTTTAAAAAATCTTCCCAGTGCCAGGCTAGTGCACAGTTCAGAGCATGTGCTCAAGAATTATTTGTTGTAAATGATATGATGATCTGTAGCTCTGAAGTTTAGTGACTTGCATTATGTCAGAACATAAGCTGATCTGGAAAATCAGACCAATTTAGCTTGCAATGTAAAACTTGGGTTTGGGGTACCTGGGGTGGCTCAGTTCGTTGAGCGTCTGACTTCGGCTCAGGTCATGATCTCGCAGTTCATGAGTTCTGGGCTCTGTGCTGACAGCTTTGAGCCAGGGGTCTGCTTCAGGTCTCCCTCTCTCTAACCCCCGCTCACGCTCTGTCTCTCTCTGTCTCTCTCTCAAAAATAAAAAAAAAACATACTTTTTTTTTTTTAATTTAAAACTTGGGTTTAGATATGTCAGCTGCTTCAACAGTGTGCTGGTGAAAACTCTGCCTTCCATTCATTCAATAAATACTTTGAACACTTACCACATGCCATAATCAGTTATAGGCAAAGACTTCTAAAATAAGGAAATGAAGACATTTATCTGTGTTTCTGGCATGTTTATGAAGTCCGTTTTTGCAGTTGCTCATTCCTTCCAAGAGACTGGCTCATAAGCTTTATCTAAGCACTTAGAGAATGTACAAAACATACAGCATAATGAAGAGTTAGGCTTTGGAGTCAGAAAGCCTCGGTTTGAATCGCAGCACCACTGATGCTTTGCTTTGAGATCCTGGGCAAGTTACTTATCCTTTTTAAGCCTTAGTTCTTTCATCTGTAAAATAAAAATAATAATAGTACCTACCCTTAGGGATTATCGTAGGTATGAAATAAAATAATGCACATGAAGCATTCAGGACGGGCATACTATAAGAACACAACATATTAGCTATTATTAAACAACTAATTAATTCATCTGCCTCTACCAAGCACACTAAGGACTGGACAAGAAGAACATACCTTTAAACTCATCTTTGAACAAGGAGACAGGGAATGAACATACACTTAAGTTCCATTATGTCAGGTTTTAGAGTAGAAGCTCTCCATATGTTGTTTAATCCTCACAATAACACGGTCAAACAGGTAATATCTTACAAATGAGGACGCTGGGACTCAGAAAGTTTAGTATCTTGCCCAAGTGATGCCATAGAAGGAGTGGATCCAGGGTCAGTGCTCCTCTGAATGCCTCTCACATAATGAAAAAGGACCCATCTGCATTTTACTCATTGTGACTCTGAGAGTCTACATGCATTGCATTGTTCCTAAAGGATAGCAGTGCCCTATTTGGTACATGAGAATCCCTTGAACTGCTTTAAAAAAACTCTCGACCCAGGGCTCACCCTAAAATATTCCAATTCACGGATAGAGCCCAAGAATCAGTCTTGCAGGAAATAGCCCCAAGTATTTCTGTTGCTGGTGGTTACTGGTCACATTATAGAAATAGTGCCATAAGAATTAAAACACCTGTTCTTATTTTTTTTATTTTTTTTTTAAAGTTTATTTATTTTGAGAGCAAAAGAGAGAGAGAGTGCAGGAAGGGCAGAGAGAGGGGGAGAGAGAGAGAATCCCAAGCATGTTCTACACCGTCAACGTAGAGCCCAATGTGGGCCTTGACCATGACCTGAGCTGAAACCAAGAATTGATGCTTAACCGACTGAGCCACCCAGGTGCCCCTGAAACACCTGTTTTTGAAATCAGGAATTCGGACATATATATTAAAGATTAGCAGCTGAAATCTTAAGGCCTATGAAATGTAAAGATAAACTGATGTATTTTAGGTTCACACAGCACTTTCACACTTTGTATTCATTTTACAGTTTCTCTACATAGATACTGATAACTTAAATTGATTTTGTATACATTTTTTGTTTATTATTTTGTATGAGTTTTTATGTCCCAGCTGCGAGTGCACTTCTCATTCAGAGTATCTTATTTATAGTGGTTGTTTGGTTATTAGTTGCTTAATTTACTGGCAGCTATTTATTTAGCTATGATGATTTTAAAAGTCTCGCCAAATGGTAAATGAATAAATGAGTATAAATACCTTTTTTAAAAAGAGGAGGAGACCACTAAGGATGATATTTCATTAATGTTACAGAAATTTATCAGCCCTGATTACTGAAACAGTTGTATAAGGACCTGTCAGGTATTTAGCTGAGATAATTCCTCTAAAATAAACCATATAGGTCACATAGTACTAATAAGATATGTTGATGAATCTTTGAGTATTGTCCAGATTACGTCTCCTTAGGTAATGAAGAAATCATTAGCATGAATTTCATGTCAGTTCTTCCTACTCTGTTCCCCAAGTACTTTCCTGATGGGCCTGGCATAAAAGGGTGTTCAAAATGTATATAGGATGACCAAGTTTCAAATGAATGGGTCACCTAACCCCTCCGATTAGGTACATGACAATACATAGTATGAAAAGCCTGTTGTGCTTCACTGAGTTTACTTTTTCTGAGAACTTTTTTAAAAACGTAAATTTGGGAGAAGGAATGGGGGAGCGGTCTCTATAATCAAGTCTTAGCGCTTCATATTCAACTGCAGATGCATATTCCCCGGGTAGGGGAAGAGCCTCAGAGCCCCAAAGCTATCAAATTGGAAGCAGCAGGGTGAGTGCACACATGCACACACAGGGAGAGATAAACCTGTTTGCTTTCTGAAACAATAAGTAGTAAAACAGGTTGTTTAGGCTAAAGTCCCTTGAACTAGGTAATTGATTTTAAATACATCTGCCTATAATAATACCTTACAGTTACATAGTCCTTTGAAAACTTCAAAGCATTTTTACATTTATTATTTCATTTGAACTTCACAACAACCCTGGGAAGTAGGTATACCAGGTATAATGCACCGTCACCACCACCTAAAAGATGGCTAGACTGAGGCATAAGCATGTCAAGAAACTTCTCTGAGGTCACATAACCAGTTGGTGTCACAACTAGAACTGGAGCACTGGAATTTGGAAACTGAAGCCTGTGTTTTCTTGGCAGAAAGCGTCTTGGCTACGGCTCCATCTACCCAGAGTTCATGTGGAGATTTGCAGCTACAATTTAATTGGAGAATACAAATCAGGCATGCCTCAAGAGCTCTACAGAAAGGAGATTGTTTCTCTTAGATCATGACTGTGTTAGAAAAGGGAGGTAGTGGGGCGCCTGGGTGGCGCAGTCGGTGAAGCGGCCGACTTCAGCCAGGTCACGATCTCGCGGTCCGTGAGTTCGAGCCCCGCGTCGGGCTCTGGGCCGATGGCTCGGAGCCTGGAGCCTGTTTCCGATTCTGTGTCTCCCTCTCTCTCTGCCCCTCCCCCGTTCATGCTCTGTCTCTCTCTGTCCCAAAAATAAATAAAAAACGTTGAAAAAAAAAAATTAAAAAAAAAAAAAAAAAGAAAAGGGAGGTAGAGAATAGAGTCAGTTGTTTCAGACAATGCAAATTACAAACAAACAGAAACACTTTGTAATCAGTTTCTGGATATTTTGGGGGCTATTCATTCATTAATTCGCGTATTCATTTTTTAAAGTATCTATTAAGTGCCTTTATATAAGAGACTGTACTCAGCACTTTGGGGATGATACAAAGAAATGTATTTAATGGGGGGGGATGAATTATGAAGATAATTGCCATTTTATTCACTGCCTATTACCACCTGGTAGATGAAATGCCTTTCTTGCAGAAGAGCAAGATAAACCAAAACAGATGAAGAAATTGGGCAACTAATTTCCTTTAATTCTCTCCCTGTAGGAAGCATTATTTTTTTAAGTCAAGGTGATAAATTGTCCTGCCAGATACACATAACACCAAGTTTGCTATGTCATCTAATATAACACAGACTAATTATAATGACCCCTTGAAACTAGGGAGAGTAGGCTTAGGTTGGTGCCAGGTTCTTTACCAGGAACGCCAGATCAGGATTTAAGGGAAAATGTTAGTATCTAGCACAAAAAATGACTTCCAAAAAGCATCTCTGAAGGCCAGAATTAAGTCTACAATACTTTCCCCTGCCTGGCTCCTAAACAAACTTTTCCTCTTGGCAGACATGCTTAAGGATGTAGACAAAAGGGAACGGAGGCACCAGTGGGCACGAGGAAAACGACCAACAGAATCGAAGGCCCTGTCATTTGAGTGGAAGATAAGCCAAGAGTTTGCTAATGAGTGTTTCCTTGGAAGTCACTTTATTTCTTTATTTATATGTTTATCTATTGTTAAGAGAGAGACAGAGACAGAGAGAGATCAGGGGAGGGGCAGAGAGAGACAAATCCCAAGCAGCCTCCAGGTTCTGAGCTGTCAGCACAGAGTCCGAAGTGGGGCTTGAACTCACGAACCCTGAGATCATGACCTGAGCCAAAGTGGGAGGCCCAACTATCTAACTGATTAGGCCATGCGGGTGCCCCGGAAGTCACTTTTTGAAAAAAGCATTTTCTTGGACAAATTCCTTCACTTTCTAGTGTAAATCCAAAGGCAAATTTTGTGCTAATATTACACACATTGTAAGTACTTGTTTGGTATTCCTTAGTTTATACTAAATGTACGTAAATAGTGTCACTGAATGAAACTACTGATTTTTGTTGTGCCAGGTCCAGCTCAGCCCTCTTTGTGGGTATGTGAAAGTGTGTGTATGTCCATATGTGCTGTTTATTTGCCTTGTGTGTATGTGAAGAGTGGAGACTCAGAGTAAATCCCAGCTCTGTCCTCATTTTGCTTCTCTGGGTTTCCATTTTTTCCATTTATACAATTTCAGGATTGGAGTCAATGAGCTCTAAACTCTGTTCCAACTCTACCATCCAGTGATGCTTAGTTTTTAGATGTTTTCGTTATTATTAAACAAAAATTATGTACTCCACTCAACATACTTAGCAATACAGTAGGGTCCTGCTTCAGGAAAATTCGTCATAGTTAGATACAAAATCTTAAGTCAGATAAAATTAAGTTTATTCATTTTACAATAATGATTATTTGGTTTGCAAAATAATTCCCAAAATGGCAATAAATAACAAACTCTGGCTATACGTTTAAAATAAAGATTTATTTTTAATCCAAGTTTTCATGAAGAGTAATTTAGAATGAGACACACTTGCATTAAATTAACAAAAAATATAAGCATATAAATGTCATAAAATCATTGTATTTTGGAATGCTAAGGGAAAATTTCAACCCAACTTCCTCATTTTACAAAATAGGGAACAAAGGATCAAATAAGATTACTTATTACCTCAAGATCACATATGCACCCAGCAAAGGCCCTGAAAAGAAAATCAATGGCAAAACATTTTCCATATTTTTCTCTATTCACATTATGAACCACACCTCTACATTTACTTACGAAGAAAATAATCACAGCTGTTCCATGCTTAAATCAAGGCATATTAATTATTGAATAAAATTTAAAGTCATAATGTAGACTATCAAGTTGATCCTGTATGGGCGCATCATATTTTAATAGTCTAAATAGTAGATTCACATGCATTTAAAGTAAGTTAGTCTACCTATGAGTTTCTTAATTTTGCTGACTTTTGAATTGCCACTGAAATAACAGTGCTTTGCTATTATGGTCCAGAATTATTTTAAATATATTTTTCAGTATTTTTATAAATAATACTGTGATTTTTTTATAACATGAATACACACTGAAATCTGTCAATTATGTGTTTTCTAATATCAACAATCACTGAAATTCCAGGTATCCTTATAAGTGTTAGAAGGCTTGACTCCATTGCTCCCAGTCACATAAATGAGTTTCATTTTATTATTCTTTTCGGCATACTTGTGTTAAATGCTAGTAACTTCCTTTTATTCGGTTATCATTTTAGCGCAATGATTGTAAATTAAATATTAGCACAAAATACTAACCAGTTTTCAGGCACACCACTTTATTTTTGCCATGGACCCCGATGTTTGAAGTTACTAGGGCTCTTTAAAACTAATGTATGCTCCCAGCAATTCATTGATTCATACTAAATCAGTCCAGTTAATTTTAACCTTGACCTCCCACAGCTGCACCGCTTTACTCAGTCCCAAAAAGTCCCTGCTTCTGCTTCTTATGAAGCAATAGTAGAGAGGAGAAACAAAACCCATTCCTTTAAGAAAGATTCCGCCTCCTCTTTTATAAGTAAGCGCCTAATGGTATCTGGGGAGTCTCTGCTAAGTCACACACTTTACTACTCAGCATTGGGAGAAGCTGCTGCTGCCGCTGCCGCTGCCGCTGCCGCCGCCGCCGCCGCCGCCACTGCCGCCGCCGCTGCCGCTGCCGGTCTGTGGCTGCAGTGGGTTTCTGTGCAGCACTGCAGAATCCACACCTACAGAACAGAAGACACACACGTCTACTACCCTGGACGCAAGAAAGCCTTGCATCTTCAGCAGGTGAGCCGATCTTTTATCCGTTCTGTCCAGAAACTGTGGGAAAGGGAATGATCCTGGAAAAGATTGCTCATCAGACATGCTTGAAATGGATTATGTTAATTTGTCTTCCTTTGCGGGGGGAGGGGGGTGTCTAGATTTGTGACTGGCAAATGCTGTATATACTGGAGACTATTGTCTGATAAGTGCTGTTAACATACTTTTTTTTTTTTTTTGCTATTTATTAAAAGGCTAACCTTGATGCATGCAAAAGCTTTTCATTTTTTGCTTTATAAATGCGAGAAAACATCCAGCCACTCCCAATCTCTCTCTCAAATACTGCAGATATTTTTAAATGCCAAATAAAATGACAGGCTGAGCGTTTTCTAAATATTTTCTCCCCAAAGTTAGGAAGCCTTCCCCATGATCCTTTAGGGGTATTTAAAAATCATAAGGCATGGTTAGATTTTGAGCAGATGGGAGATGGTGGTAGACTGAAATTTCTATAGCCTTAGTCCAGTGGAGAGAGAAAATGAGGATAAATGAATCACAGTTTGTGCCAACACAAGATTCATTTTCCACACTTCATATGTGGGAAGAGGAAACTACATTTTAATTAGCACATTTTTAGGGAAGAGGGAGGGGATGAAGATGAGGGGGATGGCATGAAGTATTTGAGGGGGAAGAGAAGAGTCTGCAGAGGAGGAAGGAAATGAAGTGGACTGTCGCCAGTGCCTTGGAAACCTAGGGAGATAAGGGTGGGGAATGAAGTTTGTTCTGCTTGGTAGGGTGGGGTTGACTCAAGGGACCATGAATAACCAGAATGGCGCTTGGAGGGGTGTGCTTGTGAGTGGATTCGTGCCCGTGGAGGACACGTGTGAGGGAGGGATGTGCCAGTCGTAGGTGGCAGAAAAAGATATACATTACTGGGAGGTCTGTCTCGAGAATAGCTTAGGGTGAGAAACGTGTCTGGGCGATGGGGTTGGGGGGCTCAGTGTCACCTGTGGATGGATCCACATCCCTGCTACTGCACGTTGCAAAAGTTTACCCAGCCCCGAATTCATTTTCAAGGCTGGCGCTGCCTCCCTCGACTTTTCTCCTCCATGATGTCAGCTCTTATAAGGTCACAAGGCCAGGGGCCAGAGTAGGGGTGAAGACCCTCCACTGGTCCAAGTGGAGCAGGATTGAGAGAACCCCTGCCCTGTCCCTCCGTGGACGTGGGGGGGGGGCAGGAAGCGCCCAATAGGCAAGCATGCTGAGAAAATCTAGGCCCCTCCTATGGGGGGCGTGCGGAGGTCGAACCTCAGCAGTGGCCTCCCCCTCAACACCCAGCAGCCAGAGTAGGCGGCAGAGGTTGACAGAAAGCGGCGGTTCAGCCTTGGGACGGGGAGGGCTCGCTCAGGTTAGGGCGGGCAACATTTCTGAGGTGCCTCTTCTCCTCCTGGTACTCGGGTTTCCGTATCGGGGTCGTTTCCCCCTCCGACCCTCAGGGGACGCCACGGATCGGAACTGCATAAGCCAAAGGAGGACGTTGAAGAGGTGCCAAGCAGCCGCCTAGCGCCAGGCCCTCCGAGAGGCCCGGCCGCCCGGTAGGTCCTGGCGGCGGCGGCTGCACAGATGTGGTGCTAGAGGGCGGGGAGGGGGCCGCAGCGGGCGGAGCCAAGGCTCGAGAGGGGCCGTAGGGGCCGCGAGGGGCGGGGCCCTAAGGAGGCGGGGCCCAGAACATCCTGTGATTCCGAGGGGCGGGGCTAGGACGCTCGGGGGCCCAAGGGGCGGGACCGGGGGCGTTTGGGGGCTGCGGGGGCGAGCCTTTGGGGGGCGGAGCCAGGGGCGCTTGGGGGCCTAAGGGCGGGGCTTAGGGGGCGTGGTCAGAGGACGTACCGGGGGCGCTTGGCCAGTCCCGCCAGAGCGCGAGCGGCCCGCCGGTAACGGTCGCCAGGGCGAGTGGCGGGAGGGGAAGGAAGGGGTTTTAAATTATTTTTTTAAAAACTGTGAGCGAGAGCCAAAGGCATCGCCACCCAGGTGTCGCCGCTTCCTGCTGCAGAGGGCTTGGCGCCCAGGTCCCTCCCTTCTCACGCCCCCTCCCCTTCTGCCCTCCCCTCTGGAGCCTCGCGGCGTTTAAGAGGCGGCGGCGGCGGCGGCGGATCGAGCGGTCGCTGCAGTCCCGGCGGCCGTGGAGAACGAGGAAGGGAAGCACAAAGCCCGCTGCGCGAAGCGAGCTGCGAGGTAATCCTGAGGGGAGAGAAGGCGCCGTCGTTGAGCCCCTCCTCCCGGCGGGGACGGCGGGCGCCCGCGCGGGCTGGGATGCGGGACCCTTCCAGGGGGTCTCGCGGGGGCTGGAGCGGCGCGGCTTGCGGGGCCGATGGGACTTCCTATTGGATGTTCCTGCGGCCTCAGGTGAATCTCTCTCTGCCCCCGCCCGGGGGCCGAAATGGGAGCTTTGGGCTGGTGCGAGGGGAATAGATTTGTGGGGGAGGGCCTTGGGGCGCCGCGGGGTGGGCCCGATTCTAGGGCGCCCTCTGGTTTCCCTGGAGAGGGTGAGGCGTTCTGAAAATTGTGAGCTAGTTGAAGCGTCAGTGATTTGGGAACCTTAGCCCTGAAGGTGCGCTCCCGGAGGGTGGGAGGTTGCTGCACTTGGAAAAGGTGGAGAGAGGTAAGGGAAGGAATGTTGGTTTGTTTTCCTCATTGAAAAAACTTCTGTTACAAGTTGAAAGTATTCAACTACCTTTCTCCTGTGATCCACGCGTCCCCATCCTCCGGCGCGCACACACCCCTACAAACGCTCACACGTTAGGTTGTGCTTCCTGCCTGGGGTGACAAGCAGAGTTGGCAGTTGGTCCGCTTTGCTGGTGTTTGGGGCACGTCCAGCCTCTTTGGAAGTATCCTATAGCTGAGGCAAGACCACAGAGACAGGTAGAAGAAACTAGGCCTCCATTAAATTGGCAAGAATGGCCTCAGGTGAACTTTTTTGTTGCAGAGATTTAGTTGCAAGTAGGTGCCCGCTTAAAATGGGAGCGTAGTAAAACCACTCATTTTTTGGCACATGTGCTGTTGCAATCGACCACTGTAGTGGTAAGGAGAAAAATGGAATTTCACTTAGCCAGGAGGTTTTGAGTTGGGATTATATGAGCGAGTTGAGTTTGGTGAGCGAGTTGATAAGATTCTGGGGTTGGAACCAGCTACATAAACGTGTGTCCGTGTTTATGTTAAATTATACAACATGTTAGATTTAGCAGCGTGAAGTGGTTGCTTTTCTGGAATGAAGTGCCTCTGCATCATGCCTGGTGTATCCTAATTTGGACTTCAGAAGACTTCTAAAGAGGGTATTGTTAAAGAGACTAAGAGTGCAGTGTAATCTGTCGTTAAAATAAGA
This sequence comes from Neofelis nebulosa, assembly GCF_028018385.1. NCBI lineage: Eukaryota > Metazoa > Chordata > Mammalia > Carnivora > Felidae > Neofelis > Neofelis nebulosa. The sequence continues at coordinate 72,094,462 of NC_080794.1, forward strand.
TGTTTGTTAAAAATTTGTGTGATTAAGGTATGGTCCCCACACATTTATACGGTTAAGTTTAAACTTTGGGAGCATATGTGTAAAGTTTTTTTGTCTCTAAATCTTGATTGCATTGTAATTGCCTTCTAACTCCTTTTGTTTAAGTTGAGTAGATTAATTTTGGACAGGGAGGGCCAAAAAAAAAAAAAGCCACTACATTTAATGCTTCAACTTTTCAAAGAGTTCACTGTTGTTGTTTTTTTTTTTTTTTTAAGGTGTTTATTTTTGAGAGAGCTTGAGAGAGACAAAGAGACAGAGTGTGAGCAGGGGAGGGGCAGAGAGAGAGGGAGATACGGAATCTGAAGCAGGCTCCAGGCTCTGGGCTGTCTGCACAGACCCGGACATGAGGCTTGAAGTCAAGAACCATGAGATCATGACCTGAGCCAAAGTCAGATGCTTAGCCAGCCCACTAGGCCACCCAGGTTCCCCTGAAGAGTTCACTCTTAAAATCAACCTCAAATACTGGCATGTTGGTAATAGTTTTTAAAGAAAAAGTGGTGTATCAATTTTGAATGTTAAATGTAATTTTTTTTAATGTTTAGTTTTGAAACTTTTAAAAAAAGTTTATTTTTGAGAGAGAGAGTGTGGTGGAAGGGCAGAGAGAGAGGGAGACCACAGAATCCAAAGCAGGCTCCAGGCTCTGAACTGTCAGCACAGAGCCTGACATGGGGCTTGAACTCACAAACGAGGAGATCATGAGCCAAAGTCAGACATTGAACCAACTGAGCTACCCAGACACCCCATAATGTTTGTTTATTTTTGAGAGAGATAGTGCACATGCGCGGTAGCACACAAGCAGGGGAGGGGCAGTCAGAGAGAGGGAGTTGGAAGACCAGAAGTAGGCTCTGTGCTGACAACAGAGAGCTTGATGTGGGGCCCAAACCCGCAAACTGGGATTACGACCTCAGCCGAAGTCAGATGCTTAACCTACTGAGCTACCCAGGTGCCCTGAATGTTAAAGATTATTTAAGAATTCTTGAGATTGTTGTTTTTTGGGACATTCAGTATGTCCCAATACTTACATGTATGATAACAGGAAATGTTGGTAAACATCTGACATGACAGGTGATCATAAAACACCTGGGAAATATTTATTTTCATGCTAGAAGGATTGTATTTTCAAAGTAGGTTTTACATTCTAAAAATGAGAAAATTATATTGTAACTTTGCTATTTCTGGCCTCTTTTTTTCAATAATGTTGTACTGGGAATAACATGAGCTCCACTCAGTGATGTTTAAAGTGTGGATTTGGTCTTTGTAAAACCAAAACGTCTTTGAGACTAAGAGCACATAGCTTCAGCTCCCACACGCAATCCTAAAGTTTAGACTCAAGGTAAGGCCCAACTTGTGCAGTTGTGAGGTTTCCTAAAGTAGGTGTATCACGTCTGTTTTGGTTACACCTGAGCCTATATAGGTTGTTAGCTGTTTAATCTGTTCTGTTGCAAAGCAGGTGGTTAGCAGTACTGGGCAGCATTTATGCATGTCATCAGGGTGTAAGAAGCATTTGTATTGAGGGAAGAAATCCTATAAAAAGCATAGAAACCCATCTGTGAACAAATTCAGTTTGTAGAGTGTTAAGGAATGATAATCAGAACCTTAACCGAGTGGTATTATGTAAAGTGTTTAGAATATAGTATGGTTCTCAGTGCTTTGTGTTTACCATCGTTAGTATAGAAAATGACTCCTTCCTGGTGGTTCTATTACGCTACCTAGCAAGTGAAGACTCAGCAAATACTTGTAACTACTAATATTTATTTCCTCTACCTCTGCACCAGTCTTATATGTTTTACTTATTCCTCATGACAACCCAGTGACTAAAGAGACATAGAAAGTTTAAGTATTTTGTCCAAGGAGTATAGTTACTAGGTGCCCCAGGCTGGTTCTGAACCCAGAGTGTGACTCTGGAGTGAGCCTTGCTATTATACTTGCAATGGTAGTTACAAATCATTGAAAGGCCTTCGCGGTGTTCCCAAGACTACAGCTGCGCCTGTGCTTGTTTAGCTACAACTTGCTGTGTTGACACCACCAGGTTTTTAAATATGAAGAGTGGTGATTAATCTGCATTAAGTAGAATCACCTTTTGACTTTGGAAGAGGATTCTTTTGATTCATACAATGTATGTTTAGCTAGGATGCTGGGATTTGAGCTAGAGTATGTTATCTTTTTAATTACTAAAGATATTAAAGTGTCTCTCTCTCCTCTTTTTTTTTTTTTTTTTTTTTAAATTTACTAGGTGTTGGGCCCCACCAGGCCCAAGAGGCACTAGTTCCCCTTGGAGAGATTCTGGTTCTAATCAGTATCTAAATCAGTAGGCCTGATCTTCTGACTATCAACAACATACCAACCTAAGATGGATTTTAACTTAAATTTGTTCTACATATCCCCTCAGATGCCTTCTAAAATTAGCTGTAAGATATAACTTGTGGCTTATACTTTGTCACATTCCTCAAGGAATTGTGTGTTGCTGCTTCACCAGTGTAATTGAGAGGTCAGGCACATAAACCATAACCCAAATTAGGAGCTGTTTTAAGTAATGTTTAGAAGTATTAGTGTAGGGGCACCTGCGTGGCTCAGTCAGTTGAGTGTTGCACTCTTGATTTCCGGGTTGTGAGTTCAAGTACCACATTGGGCTCCATGCTGGGCTTGGAACCTACTTTAAAAAAAAAAAAAGGAATTACTGTAGAGGACTGAAAAGTCCTTTTTTTGACAGTTTAGTGAAACATAAAGTTACGAAAAAAAATTTTTTTTAATGTTTATTCATTTTTGAGAGACGGAGAGAGAGCATGAACAGGGAAGGGGCAGAGAGAGGGAAACACAGAATCTGAAGCAGGCTCCAGGTTCTGAGCTGTCAGCACAGAGCCCGATGGGGGGGCTCACACTCACAAACTGTGAGATCATGACCTGAGCCAAAGTTGGACCCTCAACCAACTGAGCCACCCAGGTGCCCCAGGAAAAAGTGTTTTAAAGCAAGCATATGTTGAATTAAGGAAGTTCAAGCTATATTGAAGATACAGGTTACTGTTTCTCATCTAAATAAGCACTACATTTTTTGGCTAGAATTAATGTTCAGGGTTGTTTCCAAATCCTTTGGAAATACTAAATATGTAGAGTTTGAATAGAAAAAAAGTCTTAAATGTCTAATTAGAGCCCTATTCTTTTAAACAGACACCTCATTTAAAATTGAGGAGTTGGGGCGCCTGGGTGGCTCAGTCGGTTAAGCGGCCGACTTCAGCTCAGGTCACGATCTCGCGGTCCGTGAGTTCGAGCCCCGCGTCAGGCTCTGGGCTGATGGCTCAGAGCCTGGAGCCTGCTTCCGATTCTGTGTCTCCCTCTCTCTCTGCCCCTCCCCCGTTCATGCCCTGTCTCTTTCTGTCTCAAAAATAAATAAAAACGTTAAAAAATAAAAATAAAAAATAAAATTGAGGAATTGTAGACTGTCCTATCGAGGTTCAAAATGAGTGCCCTAATACTTTCTTTCATGTCTTCTGTGTTAATGGTTTATCATTTGATCTTGGGGTCCATTCCAGTCCACTTATTTTTTAAGTGTATTTAGAACAGTGAGAGTGAGCTCACGCATGCATGGGGGAGGGGCAGAGAGAGAGTGTGAGAGAATCTCCAGCAACCTCCACCCTGTCAGCTCTGACCCCTTATGCAGGGCTCAAACCCATGAACTGTGAGATCATGACCTGAACCGAAATCGAGAGTTGGACGTTTCACCAACTGAGCTACCCAGGTGCCCCTCCAGCATATTTATAGATGAGATTATTATGAGGTCTTTCAGGTTCTGCAAGTGACTAAGCTCTCTTGGCCAAAAGCCAAGACAATCTGTAATTTTTACTGTAATGGGTTGTATGTATTGAGAATCCTCCATATCATACAGGTTAGAAGTCTTTCGTTGACTTGAAAGAAAACATGTCGGTTACCCTTGTATATAATAACTAGATGAGTTTAATTATTTTTTTCGTCTTGCTGTCACTGGCTATGGACACACATGTGTGTAACCGTCCTACTTGGGGGATATTCTTCCTTTCATGTAAAGTTAAAAAATTATTCACCTGGAATTCATGCAGTACATAATCTGAGTGTCAACAGTATGCATTGGACAATTTTAACTGAAAATTAATTTTGTGTTAATTAAAATTAAGCAGAGGAAAAAAAGGTTTGTGAGCTCTTTGTGACCTCTTTATGTCGTGTATTTTAATAATCTTTTATATCTGGACAAGTTTCAAAATGCAGTTCAAAATGAATTGCACAGTTGAAAACCTATTTGAATGTTGAGATGGTACTGTTTAACTTACTCTGAAGCCTTAGATGATAGTATAGATAACGAGAATCAGAGTCTCTTGTTTCCTTAAACTAATTTTTGTTGGATACCTTTGAAAAGCTGCATTAATAATCTCAGGTTTCTAGGACATTACTTACTACACTGAAAGAGCAATTTAATGAGTATCCTAGAAACCTTAAAGAATGAATGTGGCTTTCAGTGTTATCTAGCATAACCCAAAAAGTGGTACCATGATCACCATTTTATAAAATGAATGAAACCCATCTTCGACATTAAAAAGTTTACTGTAGATTTCCTTCTTAGGAAGATAGTATAGTCTGTTTTCTAACTATGCCAAAGCTGAACTGTTGTTGTAAAAGATGTCTAGGCTTTGACATATAGTTACATCTGCTAATGAGTTTAGATGTAAATTGAGCTTTTATCTGATGTAAAACCGAACCCCGTTGCCACCATATACTTTATACTTACTTGTTTTTAAAAGTTGGCATTGAGGCACCTGGCTGGCTTGGTCGGTTAAGCGTCCGACTTCGGCTCAGGTCACGATCTCGCGGTCCGTGAGTTCGAGCCCCGCGTCGGGCTCTGGGCTGACCGCTCAGAGCCTGGAGCCTGTTTCAGATTCTGTGTCTCCCTCTCTCTCTGCCCCTCCCCTGTTCATGCTCTGTCTCTCTCTGTCTCAAAAATAAATAAACGTTAAAAAAAAATTTTTTTTTAAAGTTGGCATTAGTTAAAGCTTAGTTGTAACTCCCAGGTATAAGATGAACTTTGGAACTATTTGTTCCAAATTGTCTGAAACTGTGCCTGAGGATACTGGTGTATAGGCGGTACATTAGCTAGCATTTAAGATTGCTGCCTCCTCAGACAAGGCTACTATTTGAACCTGGGATGATGAAACTCCCTTTTAATGCAGTACGCACACATGGTTTCCACAGGATAAAAATTTCTTACAACTAGCCAGCCAAGGGTAAAAACACTTTTTGGAAGCTTAAGGACAAATGACATAATGTTCTTAAAACCAATGTCTCAAGAAGTGCACTGTATATATTAATAAAACTTCTGGTGGGGGCGCCTGGGTGGCTCAGTCGGTGAAGCGTCCGACTTTGGCCCAGGTCATGATCTCACAGTTCGTGAGTTCAAGCCCTGCGCCAGGCTCTGTGCTGACAGCTTGGAGCCTGGAGCCTGGATCCTGCTTGCGATTCTGTGTCTCCCTCTCTCTCTCTCTGCCCCTCCCCAGCTCATGCTCACACTCTGTCTCTGTCAAAAATAAATAAACTTAAAAAAAAAAATTAAAAAAAAAAACTTCTGGTGCTCACAAGGTGCATTAAGGCAAGTGATTCATTAAACAAGATGGAACTCTAACTCCAGGTAACATACATGAAATTGTTACTTTGTGCTATTTTTCATACTCCTTTAAATTTATTCTAATATATATATATATATATATTTTTTACTCCCTTATCCCCTTACCTCTTTGGAAAAGGAAAGGTATGAATTCAGGAGTCTGTTTAATTAAGCTCCTGGCTGTTGTTGGTTGCCTCCTAGGGGAGCTGGAATTCCAACAATGTAGAAAAAGCAATCAGGTTGGAGAAGTGCTGAGTTTTTCAGTATCTTGGGAGTTGGTGTGTGCCTTTAATTTGTCACCATCAGCAATGTTTCTGTGACGTTCTTCCACAATGGCTCAGCTATCTTGTACAAGGATAGCATTTCCTTCTTCCTTTTACCATACAATATTCTCATGCTGTCATCTTTTGATCTGCTGGAATGACTAAATGCCATAGCAAAAAAAGGGGGGGGGGGATTTACTCCGTATCCTCATGGAGAAGATAATTAGGCTTACTTGGAGTGTCTGAAGAAATGTATTTTGGGATCACGTCCTTTCCAGGGACTCTTTAAGAACACTCTATTTTTAATCCTTCAGAAAGTAGAGCCAGCAACTGTTAGCTGCATTGTCACTTCTAATCTCATTTGTCTTATTAGTACATGAAAAGATTCTATCAGGGCAGTGTTTCTTACTATCTAAGGAAGTGGTTGGGGAAGGGTGATGGTCACAGCTCAAGTGGAGTTGTGAATGGCCTTAAGTGCATAGGATGAGCAGCACAGATACGAGTGGAAAGGGGAAAAAGATTGGCAGTGGAGTTGATGTACTGGTCTTGTTTGTCCCACTCCCCCAGCTTTTTTTTTTTCACTTTAACTTTTAAACTGTGTTGTTGTTGTTGTTGCTGTGTTGCTGTTTTGTTTTGTTTTACCTTGCCTTCCTCTGACTTTTATTGCCGGGACTGAGTTTTACCTCTCCTAGAGAAAGGTGGAATTTTCAAGGTGATTCGTATCTGATCCCTTAAAAGTTTGGCTTTCAGCTAGAGTGCGCTAACAGGAATTTCCTTCCATTGCTCTCCCCAACTGTCAGTTTTTTAAGTTTCAAAAAAAGATCTCAAACAGAAGTGTGAGAAACCTTGTCAGGTAATAGTTGGAAACCATTATGCGTTAAAGTAAGATACATATTATTAATGAATCATAAACCCATACTGTTTAAACACCTTTTTGCAAACCTAAATCTACAGTAATTTTGTATTCGGCTATTTCTTTTTAAGTTGGTATTGAAAGTTATTTTTAACCAAAACGTTGAAAGTAATATGAAAGAAATACATCTTTTATTGGTCTTCGTGAATGTTGATTATGATAAAAATCCTAGTTTTCTAAAATATTATTAAATACTCTAATAAAATACTAGAGAGACAATGATTTGGTCACTAGCCACTGAAAGACAGTCACCTCTAGAGTAGAAAGTAATCGGAAAGGAACATTTTATACCTGAATAAGAACAGTATATCTGCTTGATGTAGTGAAGGCTCTGAGAAGCTGATTACTTGGTAATCACTTGAGTTAGTTGATTTTATATTGTGTTTGATGTTATATAATCTGAATTTCTCTGGGCTCTTTAAAAGTGTCTAGTTGGACCACCAGCTTTTGATGAACGCATTTCTGGCGGGATTGTGACTATCGTTAAGTGCTTTGAAGAGAGAAACCCTGTTTTGTATCACACCTGACTGTCACAAAACATGCTTCTTGGAGCTTGTTTAATTTGGGCTCAAAGGGAAGAGTGCCATCTACTGAATGGCCAGCATCACGTTGAGCAGCCCCAAGTTTTTCTTACAGAACTCTCCAGGCTACTGAAGAAACCAGACTGAGCTTCATTGAAGAATTCGACAGGATCTTAGTACTAAGTGGAATTGCTGCTTCCCTAATTTTAATTATACTTTCCAGCAGGAGGCCTAAACCCATGATGAAGAACTAATTTACCATTTGTTGGATTGCGTGGGAATGGAGAAAGTTCAAAAAGTTGTTGAGACTTTATATTAAAAAATAGTCTAGCAATGATGAAATCATTATTAAATCAAAAGTGGTAAAGAAAATTATTTTAATGAGGCATATTTCATTAGTAGTTCTGCTTATTGATGGCTTCTGCAGACAACAATGATATTGTTTAAAATTTGGGCCTAAAATCAGAGAAATCACTTGTTTGGAGGTAAGGGTTGTAAGAGTATTTGAATATTTCAGTTATTTTTTTCTCTTGCCCTTTTGTCTTCGTTTCTTTTTACTTTGTCTCCATTTCTAAGGCACTATTCCTGCTTGAGTGATTTCACTGTTTCAGAGTGGATTTTGTTGTTTTCCTTTACTCAAGGAGCCTCCTGGATTGTTCTGTCCAGTTTGTCCTAAGTTCCAGAGACTGTCAGTGATAGTAGTCATGGGTAGAGCTAGAGGTCACAAAACCAGTTATAGGATTATGATACCTGGAATAGGCCTGTCAAAGCCAGACAAGAAGGAACTTTGACAGTATGAATTGAAAGGAAGCTTTGAAATTAAAATATCTTTGCTGGTATATATCCTATGTAATTAATCAGTAACCATTTTTCTCAGCCCTTAAAACCTGTCAAGGATTATATTAAGCACTTTACATAAATTATCTGGAATTTAGTTAAGTAACTTGTCCAAGTTCATACCGTTGATAAGTGGCAGAGTCCAGGGCTGACTGCTTTAAACAGGATGCTATACTGCTCATTTATTTAAGTTTGTTCTTGTTGGTGACTACACAAAGACTTGAACCAAGATCAGAATAGTACTTATGCCTCTGCTGGAAAATATTGGTAGTTTTTTGTTTGTTTTTTAAAAGGGTGATGAAATGGGTAAATAGGATTGAAATTTCAGAAAGATCAGGAAGTATGTAAGATAGACCTTCAAATATTTGCTATTTGGTTTATCTAAAATATTCATTTCTTTATTCCTTTCTCTATATTAACTTAAAACCACAAGAAAAATTTGAAACAGTGAATTGTTTCATGTTGCTTAAAATATGCTACTTCATGGGAGGAGGGGTTGGGCTACAGAAGGGTTTTATGCTGGGATTTGGGGGGGGGGGTTGCTGGAGGGGAGGGGAGGGATGTGTTAATTGTCTTTCTGTATTTTGCTTCTAAATATTTTTAGGTAGTAGTACTGTAGTAATACCCCATGTCCACAGCACAATAAAACTCAACCATGTGCCAATCAAGATCTTGGGGGAACAATTTGTTCCCACACCAAGTGTGCTCTGAGTACTGTACCTCTAATATATGTACCAATAGTTTTGAATGCATTATTTTCTCAATTAAGAGAAATACCTACTCTTTGAATGTGGTTTTGGCTTTTAAAACCTATTTTGACCTTAAAATATCTTGATTACTTTAACGGGTTGGGAATCATTGTTTTAATATAACCAAAAGCTTCTAAAATTGTAGTTCAGTGATGGTTGTGCTGTGTATTCTAAACCCAGTCACTCCTTTAAGATGACCTTCCCTTTCGTATGTAAGAGAATTATGCTTTGCCTTTCAGAAAACCCCACGGGAACATCAATTCCATAACTCCTTGGATTCTGACTCTGCATTCCAGTCAAATGTAGGAAAGGTCAGCAACAACTAAGATGACAGCACAAAAGATGTTACTTGCCCGTGTGTGATAAATACTGAATGACAGGTACAGATAACAAAGGCTATAGGTCATCTGGTCAAGAAAGGAGCCCCATAGATGGAGTGGTCAGAAAAAATCTCCAGCAAAGAGGACAAGGGTGGGCCTTGAAAGACAGGATAGGACTTCATTAGGTGCAGGGTATGGAAAGAATTTTTGGCAAAAAATTACTGTCCATGAAAATATTTTTTTTTCTCTAGTATGATGGGAGATCGTTTATAATAGTGGTTCGCAATGTCTTCCCACTGTAAAGCACATAAAGGCTACAGTATACTCTTATCAGAAATAGTGCCAAGGACACTCTTCCCTAGGAGGCATATTAGAGTATTGCAGGGATGAGAGGGAGAGAGTGGTGGTGAAAGTTAACCTGACGTGAAACCTGGTTCTTGTGAACCTGATGTGAAAATGACTGGTTCATAGAAACCTCCTAACACTGCTATTTTGAAGTAATGCTTAGGGAAATTGGTACTTGGAAGAAGACTTCTCATCATTTCAGGGTGCCTGGGTGGCTCAGTCGGTTAAGTGTCCGACTTCGTTTCAGGTGATGATCTCATGGTTTGTGAGTTTGAGCCCCTCATCAGGCTCTATGCTATCAGCACAGACAAGGGGCCCAGAGGCTGCTTCAGATCCTCTGTCCCTTTCTCTCTGCCTTTCCCTGCACACATGCACACTCTTTCTCTCTCTCAAAAATAAATAAACAATAAAAATTTTTTTAAAAATTCTCATCATTTTAAAATTCTTTTTTCTTTTTTAATGTTTGTTTATTTTCAAGAGAGAGTGAGAGAGCAAGCAGGGGAGGGACAGAGAGAGGGACACACAGAATCTGAGCTATCAGGAGCTATCAGCACAGAGCCCGATGTGGGGCTCAAACCCATGAACGCTGAGACCATGACCTGAGCTGAAGTCGGATGCTTAACCGACTGAGCCACCCAGGTGCCCCAAATTCTCACCATTTCTAACACTGAATAAGAAAAGCCTCTTTTGGGGAAGAGATGTGCCTTTTTTAAAAAAATCCGAATTTGTCCATTATGTACTTTGCCAAATACTAGAGTGTAATTCTGTTGATGGCTCTGTTGTATCTTTTAAATCTAATCTATGGATAGAGTTGTTCATATTATGAAATATAATTTCTACTTAGTTTTTGTTAAGAAAGTCTGGTTTTGTATTTTAGAGGATTTGTTCCAAGTGTTTGAATTCTCTTAAATTTTGTAATGCTTATCACTTATTTTTTGAAAATTACTTAGTGTAGGTATTCAGGATATTTTGAGCAAGTCACTTTATTTCTTTTTCACTTTAGTTTTCTTAATTATAAAATATGTGAGGGGTTGGGATAGATCATCTTAAGATCCATTCCAGTTTGAAGATTCTGTGAGTTTATTTCCAAGGAAGGTAAAGTCACCAATTAGTGGTTTTACTTGGAAGGTGGCCAAGAAACCTATGACTGAACTGTGTGAAAGTCCTGGGCATAGGTCTAATGGAAGGCCAAAACCATGAAAGTCCTTGGCTCTGTATATGTGGCAGTTGAGAAAAGGACATTATCATTCCAGGTCCCCCAAAGTTTATTTTAGTTCCACAGAAACTAAAGGCCTTTGGCAATGGACAACGGATACAACCTTGTCAAAAACAATGAAGTGAACAAGGATAGCATTTTTTCCTAAAGCAAACTGTTGAAACATAATGGCATATTTTTCTAAAAATGGTGTTTTTCTATTCCCATTCCATCTTTACTATGTTTGGTATATTGGTTCCTTATAAATATTTCTGACTTCTGTTTTTAGTTCTTCTTTTCTGAGCAGTTTTATGTTTCCTTTTATTCATTTATTCATCTAGCAAATATTTATTGAGCACTTAATACATGCCAGGCCTTGCTCTAAGTTCTTGGGAATTCAATAAGTAGAACAGAAGAGCTCTCCTGTCCTAATGGAGTTTATATTCTTGAAGGTAAATAGAAATAAACAAGTAACTTGTGTGCTGTATTGGTTTAAATGTTATGGAGAGATACAGAACTGGGAATGAAAATAAAGGGATTGTTTGGGTGTATGGCAAATTTAAATAATGGCTAGGTGAAGCACTCATTGAGAAGGTGACATGTGAGCAAAGACTTGAAAAAGGTAAGGAGCATGTATGTGATATAAAGGGGACGATTGTGTCAGGCAGAGGGAAAACGCCCTGAGGCCCAAGAGCATCTAGCATAGATGAAACAGAATGAGGGATGGGTTTGAGAAGCTGTTGGATGACTTTGAAGAGGTGGGACATGATCTGACATAGATTTTCCAAGGATTATTTTGGCTGTGTTTTGACACCAGACCATAGTGGTGCAATAATCTTGGTGAGAAATGATGTGCCTGGTAAAGGTGGTGAGATATGATTGGATTTTGGATATTTTTGGCTGATACAGCCAACAGGATTTGCCCACTGGGATGTGGGGTATATGTGAGTCAAACTCGAGACCAAGGTTTGGTGCCTAGGCAAAAGTTTGCAGGAGGAACAAATTTGGGAGGCAAAGGGAATAGGAGTCCAGTTTGAGACATAAGTTTGAAATGTCTATTCAACATCCACTTAGAGATACTGAGTAGGAAGTTGCTATGAGTGAAAATATAGTTATTGGCTTGTTATATAAACTTGATGGTTGTCATTATTTTCCTCTTTCACTTTTAAATATTTCCATATTTAATCTCTTTGATGACTAGAATAAACCTTGTTGCAGTAAGGGTTTGATGTCTTGCTTTACATCTTTATGTTTTAAAGGGATTTAATATGTTGTGTAAAACCTTGAATTTATTTTAACTTCTAAAGACACTTGGTCCCAAAGGAAATCTTTTTCTCTAGGGATAGAACAGTTTGTGCTTTTTTTAAGTTTATTTATTTCTTTTGAGATAGAGAGTGTGAATGGGGGAGGGGCAGAATGAGGAAGAGAGAGAGAATCCCAAGCAGGCTCCTCATTGTCAGCATAGAGACAGATGTGGGGCTTGAACTCATGAACCATGATATCATGACCTGAGCTGAAATCAAGAATGCTGATTACGGGTGCTTAACCAACTGAGCCATCCAGGTGCCCCTAGAACAATTGGTTTTAATCAAAATGAAACTGTTGTTACTGTCCTTTGAAATGTGTGTGTGAATGTAAAATAGAACAGTTTGGCTATTCCTCAAAAAGTTAATACAGTTTAATGGTTAAAAATAGTAACATATAGGGGTGCCTTGGTGGCTCAGTCGGTTAAGTGTCCGACTTCAGCTCAGGTCACGATCTCACGGTCCGTGAGTTCGAGCCCCGCGTCGGGCTCTGGGCTGATGGCTCAGAGCCTGGAGCCTGCTTCTGATTCTGTCTCCCCCTCTCTCTCTGCCCCTCCCCCGTTCATGCTCTGTCTCTCTCTGTCTCAAAAATAAATAAACATTAAAAAAAAAAATTAAAAAAAAATAGTAACATATAGTTACCATTATGACACAGCAGTCCTACTCCTAGGTATATACTCAAGGGAAGTGAAAACGTGTTCGCACAAAAGACCTGTAGACTATTGTTCATAGCAGCAGCATTTGTAATAACCTAAAAGTGGAAACAGCTAAATGTCTATCAGCTGATTAATGGATAAATGTATATCCATGCAATGGAATTTTATTCAATCATAGAAAGGAATGAAGTACTGATATATTCTACAACTTGGATGAACCCTGAAAACATTATGCGAAATGAAAGCAGCCAGACATGAAAGGCTAAACATATCGTCTGGTTCCATTCATGTGAGATGCACAGAGTAGGCATATCCAGCAAGCAGATTAGTGGTTGCCAGGGGCTGGGGGTGGGGGAAATAGGGAGTGACCTGCTTAATGGGTACTGGGTTTCCCTGTGGGATGATGAAAAAGTTCTAGAAGTAGACAGAGTTGATGGTTGCACGGCATCGTGAATGTACTAAAAGCCACAGAATTGTCCAGTTAAAAGACTGAATTTTATGGTATGTGAATTATATCCCAATTTTTAAAAAAGTTACAAGGAAAAAAAAAGCGTGTGCACATGTGTACACAAAAACAACTAAAACAACGTATGTGGACCTTATTTCTAAAGTGGAACTGCTTTCCCAGTCCAAAGTTGATGAAGTGTGACTACCACACTAAACCCGGTTTAGCTTGCTTTGCCTAGAGAGTCAGAGTTAAGGTATTTAGATCTTTCAGGTAGACATCAGGAGGGAGTCTGAGATCCTCTCCTTGGCAAGTCATAGATGAGTCTAATTTTTTTTTTTTTTTAATATCCAGTTTCATGGAGATGGCCTACATATGCAAAAGAAAGCTCTAAGGTTATCATTTCTGTGAGTTTCAGATAATAGAAACCAGTATATAAATAAGTTCATTAGGTCTTAATTAAGATGGCTTCTTTCTCTGTACCTATAATTTAAAAATATCGAGAACTCAAGTCCCAGTAATTTTCTTTTAGCCAACCCAAGATGATATTTACTTACTTTTTTTTTTTTTTTTAGTGTTTGTTTATTTATTGAGAGCACAAGTTGGGGAGAGGCAGAGAGAGAGAAAGAGACAGGGAGACTGAGAATCGTGAGGCAAGCTCCAGGCTCTGAGCTGTCAGCCCAGAGCCCGATGTGGGGCTCAAACTCAGATACTGTGGGATCATAACCTGAGCTGAAGTCAGGTGCTTAACTGACCAAGCCACCAGGTGCCCCGATGATACTTACCTTCTTAAAAACATTATTACCATCAAAGATTGCCTGCTAAGGAAATACATGAAAGGATTATCTTTAACTTTCATATACCACTTACTACCCTAATGTTATTTTTTTTGTTAAGATACAATTCACATACCATAAAATTTGCCCCCTAATTTTATTATGAAATATATATATATATATATATATATATATATATATATATACACACACACACACACACATTCTAATGTAGGAATTCTAATAAAGGAATACATAAATATATATACATATATATATATTTATATACATATATAAATATATATGTATGAATACTAATATATAATATATATACATATGTATATATATATTTATGTATTTATTAGAATGAAAGCTTCTAGAGAAAGAGGTCCCTATTACTTGGATGGTTTGAGATGTTTTCAGCATTTTTTTTTTTTAACGTTTATTTATTTTGAGAGAGAAAGAAACAAAGCACATGAGTGGAGGAGGGACAGAGAGAGAGGGAGAGAGAAAATCCCAAGCAGGCTGCACTGTCAGCACAGAGCCGGATGCGGGGCTCAAACTCACATAACTGTGAGAACCTAAGCTGAAGTCAAGAGCCAGATGCTTAACTGGCTGGAGCTACCCAGGCACCCCAGTTTTCAGCATTTTAAGGGCAACACATGAACTGGACAAGAAGTGTGGTGGAGAAGATGGGCACCTGTGTAAGAAACTCCAACACTAGCCTGAGAGCAGTGTTAAGGCAGCAATGTAAAGGAAGTCCAGGTGGGCAAAGGGAAGGGAAATGTTTATCCCAATTCATGAAGGAGGTTGACATTTTTTTTTAAATATTTATTCATCTTTGAGAGACAGAGACAGAGCATGAGTGGGGGAGGGGCAGAGAGAGAAGGAGACACAGAATCTGAAGCAGGTTCCAGGCTCCGAGCTGTCAGCACAGAGCCCGATGTGGGGCTCGAACTCACTGACTGTGAGATCATGACCTGAGCCGAAGTCGGACACTTAACCGACTGAGCCACCCAGGTGCCCCGAAGGAGGTTGACATTTGAGTTGAATTTTATAGGATCTTCCAAATGTTGGAGGAGGGTGAATTACAGAAGTTGATGGAAAGCATGTAGGTCTGTAGGATAAATGTGATGGGCGAGGAAACAGGAGAGGTAAGGTTGAGAGCATTAGATCATGAAGGCCTTGGGTACTGTTTTAAGAAATTTAGATTTTATTCCAGGGCACTTATTTTAGCTGATGAGAGGCATAATCAGATGTGTCCGAGATTGGTGTGTGAAGAATGTTGTCATGGAGAAAGTGTTGGCAGAGAGACAAGTTAGGCATTTTGAGATGAGCAAATGAAGTAAGGCAGTGGCTTTGAGATTAGAAAGGGAGGAATGGGACATTTTGGAGGCAAAAAATCTGTACAACTTGCTAAATAATGTAGAGGTGGAAGGAACATTCCATCACCATGGGTAGAAATTTAAATGTTGCATTTTACTCCATTTCCAATTCTGATTTATGACAGAGGGAGATGGACTTGCACTACTAGAAATGAGGAAGATTTGTAAATGTATCTTTTTCTTACCATACATAAAAGACTTTAGAAACGTGACTACTTTTTAAAAAAAATTTTTTTAACGTTTATTTATTATTGAGAGACAGAGCCTGAGCAGGGGAGGAACAGGGAGAGGGGAGACACAGAATGCAAAGCAGTCTCCAGGCTCTGAGCTGTCAGCACAGAGCCCGACGCGGGGCTCGAACTCACGAACCCTGAGATCATGACCTGAGCCGAAGTCTGATGCTTAACCTGCTGAGCCACCCAGGTGCCCCAAAACCTGACTACTTTTTAATTTTCCTTAATTTTTACTGCTTGTCAGTTATTACCCAATTGTTCAGTCTTTGGATTTGTTTTCATTTGTGCCTTTGGAAATGGTTGAGTAGTCCTCATTTTGATTTAATACTCATTTTGTTTCCAAATGAAACTTCCTCCCTATGCTGTGCTTTGTATTTTAAACTTTTGCATAGTGGAATAATAAAAAAGAAAGAATTGAAGATATTGGGCATTTTAATATCGAGTATTGCATGCTGTCATTACAGGAAGTCATTGTGCATCTTGAGGTTTCCCCCTTGCTACCATTCAGTGGTTTGTCTTAGAACTTCAGAAGTAAACATATGGTGGGGCACCTGGGTGGCTCAGTTGGTTCAGTGTCCAACTCCTATTGGCTTGGGTCATGATCTCACAGTTGGTGAGTTCAAGCCTCACATTGGGCTCTACACTGTCAGCATGGAGCCTGCTTTGGATTCTCTCTCTCTCCACCCCCCCCCCCCCCAAAAATAAATAAAACTTAAAAAAGCTTTCAAAAGTAAACATATGGTAAGTTCTTATAGGAAACAATTAGAAAATGTCAAAAGAAGCAGATTCAAAATAAATTTTTTTGGTGTAAATTTAGTAGAGAATCCAATCCAGTGAGAGTTTTTACATATTTGTATAATGAAACAGGTAATATAAGATATGTCTCCTCCTAATGTTTCCTACTTATTAAAAGGCATGGTTGGTAATTTTTGTTGGTTTATAGCTCCCTCTAATAAGACATGTAACAAAGAGGGTGATATACTAAGATGCAGTTATTTTATAAATAGATGGAAGAAAATACCAGATTTAACAGAACTGACTTCTAAAATATTACAGGATAAAACTTGCTTTTGTGCTTTAAAATTTTAAGTATTAAAATAGCTTATTCAAAAGCAATTCTTAAAATTAAAAATACTTCATATAAATTTCTCTGAAAATTTTGGGGCCCCTGGGTGGCTCAGTTGGTTAAGGATCCAACTTTGGCTCAGGTTGTTATCTCATTGTTCATGAGTGTGAGCCCCACATCGGGCTCTGCACAGACAGTGCAGAGCCTGCTTGGGATTCTCTCTCTCTCTCTCTCTCTCTCTCTCCTCTCTCTCTCTCTCTCTCTCTCTCTCTCTCTCCCCACCCCCCACTTGCACACGCATGCTCTGTCTCAAAATAAACTTTTAAAATTTTTTTTTTTTTTTAACATTTTTTATTTATTTTTGGGACAGAGAGAGACAGAGCATGAACGGGGGAGGGGCAGAGAGAGAGGGAGACACAGAATCGGAAACAGGCTCCAGGCTCCGAGCCATCAGCCCAGAGCCTGACGCGGGGCTCGAACTCACAGACCGCGAGATCGTGACCTGGCTGAAGTCGGACGCCCAACCGACTGCGCCACCCAGGCGCCCCTCAAAATAAACTTTTAAAAAAATACTGTGAAAAGTTTGACAATCAAAAGAGTAAAAAGCACTCACTGATTATTTAAAGCAAGAATTTGTTAACTTCATTTCTAAGGTAAACTTAACTGCGAGTCATATTTTTATAAAATCATTTTCATTTTTAAATATTTGAAATTAACTTTGGAGTAAGAAACTTCACATGGAACAAAATCCAAAAGGCACAAGAGTATACAATGAGAAGAAAGTTGTCACCCCACCCCAAACCATTCATGTCTCTTTCTTTCTTGTATATTCTTCCAGAGATATTTTTCATTGTTTATTTTTAAATTCCTGAATCAAGACTTTGCCTGCCAACAACTGGATTAATTGCTGTGTAAGAAATAGAGCCTTGGGCTTAGAACAACCTGGAGAAAAGCTAGTGCTGTTCTCCTGGGTATAGTTTCCAGATCCATTCTCTTTTTTAAGAGTGCCCTTTCCTAGCTTTCTCTCCACTTACAGCAGAGGTATGGAAAGTGGGAGTTGGAAATTGTAATCATCTGTCACTCCTGTTTCACCTAGGCAATTACCAATAACTTTATGAAATGATACATGCTAACAGCACATTCTGTTTGAGAAGTGCTCCCATAGAAAAACATCCTTACTAGGGAGGGCAAAGAAGGGGTCAGGAATGGTCAGCCCTTACCGTCTTTGCACATCTACCCTATGATGCCAGCTGTAACTGTATCTCTTCTAAAACTTTTAATTTTTTGTAGTTGGCATTATTTTGTTGACTGCCTTTGGCCATCTATTAAGTCATAAGATTTTCTCCCAAGCCTTGCAATTGCCTGACTCTAAACTTACAGTTACTAGACTTGGTTTCTTTTCTTGTTTTGAATGCTGTTTAATAGAATGTCATTCCTATGCAGATACTATAACTTATAGTCTTATTTTGGGGGGGGGGGGCAGTTCTTTTTAAAATTTCCAATATATTTAAATTTGTACCAGCCATCTTTTATTGGATATTAATTCTCAGTTGGGCTGTGAAAGGATTCGGCAATGATGGAGTTCCTCCAGGTGTGCCAGGCCACCCTCCACACTGGGCCCTCTTCAGTGGTACTCACTTAGCCACTCTTGTTAGAGTTCCTTGTAAGAAAGGCAATAGTTGAACAGCACATAAGCTGCCAGCACCATAGAAAGCCCAGCAATTCTTTCTTCACATTGACTTACTTGTAATATTGGTAGTGAGCTCTTTGAAACCCTCTAGCAGTGCCTTTAGGGATGAAATTCTGCATCAGTATCCAGCTTGCCAGCTTCCCTATTTTAACATCCACGAGTTTCTTCTTCACTAGTACAGCTGATGCCATCTGGAGTCCTGGGTGTCTGGTGTCTTCCAGTATTTTTTAATGTGGTAAATACAACATAAAATTTGCCATCTTAGCCACTTTTAAATGTGTAGTTTAATGGTAATCTTATATAACTGTCACCACTATCTCTAGAACGCTTCCTCTTGTAACCTTGAAACTCTGTACCCATTAAACAATAATTCTCCATCCCTCTTCCATATTCTTAGATCAAAAAAAAATTGTTTGGGGGCACCTGGATGTCTCGGTTAGTTGGTTAAGCATCCAAGTCTTGCTTTCGGCTCGGGTCATGATTCACTGTAACATCCAGCCCTGTGTCGGGCTCTGCTTGGGATTCTATCTCTCCTTCTCTCTCTACCCCCACACATGCACACTCTCTTGCTCTCAAAATAAATAAACATTTAAAATAAGCTATTTCAAGATCAATGTTTCAGGTGATACAAAATCTATTATTTTTATACCCAGTCGAGATTGTAATTTGAAACTCTATACAGATCTGTATTATGCAGCAAAGGTCATGATTGGCATTCAAGCCCCTGGAGTTGAGACAAGGGGCACATAACCTGTAGCCTTTGATTCATATTTTTAAAATGAAGAACCATAGCCTCATTATACCCCTCAGCTGTGCAAATTCTTTTTTTATTTATTTTTAAATTTCATTTATTTATTTTGAGAGAGAGCAGCAGAGGGACAGGGAGAGAGAGGGAGATAGAAAATCCCAAGCAGGCTCTGCACTGACAGCAGGGCCAAACTCATGAACCATGAGATCATGACCTGAGTCCAAATCAAGAGCCAGACGCTCAACTGACTGAGCCACCCAGGTACCCCTGGGTGCAAGTTCTATTTTAGTGGGTTGGAGATAGTGTTTGATAATTATGGAATAGATGGAAATCTGCAGAGTGGTACTAGCTGACTTCTGCCTTCATGACCCAATAAAGAGAAAGTTTCCCCGCTAATAGAAGTAGGAGTTCCCCAGGTTTGCAAGTCTCTTTGGATGCTAAAATTCTGCCTTTGTGTGAATCATTTAGACTTTCTATCATTTTAATGATTGGAAGTGGGAATTCTCTGTAAACTTTAAAGTTGGGGGGAGGAATTTGGGGTAAAGAGGGGGATGAAATCTAGACTCAGAATTGTGGAAACCCCTACCTTATTTTATGGGTGAAGGACCTGGTCTGGTTGAATGGAGTGACATGTTCAAGATAATGTTACTCGTGGCTGATCTAGACTTACAACTGTGTTTCTGACTCTCAGTCCAGTGTCTTTTCTACTTTATGACTTTACTAGCAATCTTAACCCATTCATGCAATTCTGGGGTAAGGGAGTTACCAGAATTTCACTTGATTTTCCCTAGAGCAGGGTTTGGACAGGATAAGAGACCTTACAGTCTCTTAGTGATTTGAAGCTGCTTTTCAAGAAATACTTGCTGCCTGTCTTTGTTTTTTAAATCTTTCATTGAATTAGGAAAAGTTTTTTGGAGTTAAAAACTCTGGAATGTGTCATGCACTTTCTTGTTATTTTGAAAAAAAACTATGCTGATCTTCTGTATATTGTTCCAGTTTTAGTTTGCTCACCCCTGAAGCCAGTCATGTGCATGGTAAATGGTTCTGACATGTTTAGGAACATTATATTGGAAATTCAAACTAGATGTCTTCAGCGGCCTTGACTTTTTTTTTTTTTTTCTTTTGGAAAAGAACACATTTAAATGAGAAACAGTTCCATACTACAAAGAAAAGGGAAAGTTTTAGGTCATTTGTTTAAGTAAAATAGATTAGAGGATTTATGCCCCCAATTTTCCATTATTTTCAACTAAGTGGGCCATTACATGAGGCACAGAGTTTTGTTTGAGGCAAATTATGCTCAGAGACTAACATGGTCTTTGCCAATAGTTTAACACAGGTTCCCTGCAGGAATTATAATTTATAATATTTTACAACCAATAACATACAGGACAGTGTCTCTTGATTAGCCAGTAAAGAAATAACATACTCCAAACCAATGATAGATCAATTACACTATTTCAGACCAAGGAGACACAAAAGATAGTCCAAATTTAGTTGAGGCGTACCTTTCTGTGTCCATTACATCATAGCCATTCTTCCATATGTTCTTATCCATAAGTCCCCAGCGGCACCCTCAATGGTTGAACTTATGGAGTGCTTATCAACAACAACAGATATTGATGACAACATCCTGATGCAGATTCTTCAGTATAAACAAATTCACCCTTAGATCAAAACGACTTCACTTAAGTCCTAAACAAAAGTGGATTTGAAATCCTAAGCAGTACATAACACAGTGAAGGAAGAAATCTGTCATATTGGAAATGTTAGTGTTTTAGTCTAATTTTGTGATTAAACTCATTTATCAAAGTTTTTAGCCTGTAAGAATGCATTTTTCTATGTTGCATCATACCAAGGACTTTGAATGGAATTTATCAGATTTGTTTTGATTTTCTTTTCCATGTTTTGCTCTGACATTTGGTTTCATGACAACAGTTTTAGAAGGTAATTTCCAAGAAAGCCTGGTCTATTCAAAATAAGGCCTTCAATAATACATCCTTCTGAGGAACTGAAAAGATTCATTATTATGGTTGGGGTCTAAATAAAATATAATTGCTTTTGATTTTACCGTGGGTATAAAAGCTGTCCTTCAATCTATTTTTAAATCAATTTTAATAGGAATAGGTACAAAGTCAAGGAAGTTACTGGAGAATCTGGAATTCATTGTTTTAATAAGTTGATTTAAACTGCTTAGGTACTAGCTGTGTTTCATGGTGACAAAATTTGTGGGTTTTTGTTTGTTTTAAGATTCCACTTCCAAGTAGAATCATGATGGTTATTGAATTTCTCAGTCTGACTTATTTCACTTAGCATAATATCCCTTGGGTCCATCCATGTTGTCGCAAATAGTCAATGGTGCCAATATTTGTATTTAAAATCAGTTTTTATAAAAGCCATGTAATATTTTTTTTTTAATTTTTTTTTTCAACGTTTTTTATTTATTTTTGGGACAGAGAGAGACAGAGCATGAACGGGGGAGGGGCAGAGAGAGAGGGAGACACAGAATCGGAAACAGGCTCCAGGCTCCGAGCCGTCAGCCCAGAGCCTGACGCGGGGCTCGAACTCACAGACCGCGAGATTGTGACCTGGCTGAAGTCGGACGCTTAACCGACTGCGCCACCCAGGCGCCCCAAAGCCATGTAATATTTAAGTTAATGATAAATTTTTAAAAGCTTTCTATAGGTACTTTTCCTTGAGATTTTGGTCTGTAGAGAATAAAGCATTGATTAATAGAAACTTCAATTACCTAAATTCCTTGGGTCCTCTAATGAGAGAAGACCAAATGATTAAGAATACAAAAGGGTTGGGGTGCCTGGGTGGCTCAGTTGGCTAAATGTTCCACTTCCGCTCAGGTCATGATCTCACAGTTTGTGAGTTCGAGCCCCACATCAGGCTCTGTGCTGACAGCTCAGCCTGGAGCCTGCTTCAGATTCTGTGCCTTCGTCTCTCTCTGCCCCTCTCCCTCCCCCGCTCACTCTCTGTCTCTCTCTCTCTCTCCAACCCTCTCAAAAAATAAACATTAAAAAAAATTTTTAAAGAATACAAATGTGTTATCTTTTGATAGCTCACTATCTTGTAAGAGTTTTAATTGTAAGGGTTTGGGGTTTCTGTTCAGGGATGGAGTTTGTACAGGTGGGTGCCTTATGTACTACCTACCTGCATAGTCTGATTTGAAGTCTCCTAGGAAGGCCCTAGAATACTGCTGTCCTCTCCCCCAAATACATATGTAATTTCAAATTTTCAGGTATCTATGTTATTAAAAAAAATGAATATATATGAAAATTTAAAAATTTATTTTTTTATTAAAACAGATTTTTATTAGGCCCAGTGTATTTAAAGTATTGTTTTTCAACATGTAATCCATATAAAAAGTTAATGAAATATTTTGCCCTTTTTTATACACCAGGCCTTTGAAATCTTTTTTAAAGTAAATTTATTTTGAGAGAGAAAGTGTGAGCAGGGGAGGAGAAGAGAGAGAGAGAGACTGAGAAAGAGAGAATCCCACGCAGGCTCCACACTGCCAGGACAGAGCCTGATATGGGCCTTGAACCCACAAACTAAGAGTATGACCTGAGCCAGAATCAAGAGTAGGATGCTTAACCGACCGAGCCACCCAAGTGCCCCAAAAGCCTTTGAAATCTTATATGTATTTTACACAATAACACATTTCAATTCACATTAGCCACATTGCAAATACTCAGTAATTACATGTAATTGGTGGCTACCAAATTGGACAGCACAGCACTAGAACATCTTTCTCTTTTGTCCCATGTTACTGTTGAGGATTTTTCCAGTAGAAGTTTATTTGGGGCAACTGAAGCTGTCGCTGTGTATACTCTTCTATAATTTAATGGAAAATGGAACACTTCTGAGATAACAAACCATTCTTGGTCCTTAGTTTTAGCCATTTTTCCCCTTCATAATGTGATAACCAAAAACTAGTACTGCTAAAGAAATGCAGATGTTATTGAATGAGAACTTTAGAGGGCAGGTGCAGTTGATTGAGCTTGAGTGAGGCAAGCTGGAACAGAAAGAGAGGAGTTGGCATTGGGTAGTATAAATAAAGACAAATCTGACTTAAAATCCTGCTGGCCTTGAGCAAGTTACTTCTCTGAACCTTTTTACTTTATTCGTATATGGACTTGGGATAAAAATACCCATCTCCTGGGTTGCTTTGAGGATTAAATAAGATGACATGTAAAATAGGTCATATGTATTCTGGTATATAGGTGCTCAGGAAATTTGTTTTGAGTAAATGATTGTTGCTTACTGACATCCACCCCTCCCAAATCTCTGTGAGAAAAGGAAGAGGAAGGAAGTGCGTCTAAAATGAATGTTGTAATAGGTTAAAGAAACTTAGCCAGTTTACCAAATGGACCAAGATCCATTCAGTGTTTGTCCAGAAAAAACTAGTTTCTAAGCTGTTGCGGTTAATTGAGATTTTAATTCAGGACCATTACCTGAAAGTTTCAGGAAATAATGTTGTGAAATAGTTCATCCTCTACATTTAAATACTAAGAAATGAATTTTGCCATTTATTTTGTTTCCATCTATTTACCCTACTAATCAGTAAACATAGCATCTATAAATGTTTCTAAGTTTCAGTCATTTAAGAGAAAAACCTCAATTATTAAAGATACTTCCTTTTATCTTTTCCTAGACATGCTACAAATGCTGTCACACGGGTTATTGCAATTTTGGAATTTAAATGTGTTTTGCATCTGCTTTGGAAAGCTAGTCTACAGAGTCCTAGGTTAGAGATGATTGTAAACTTTTTAGTAATTGGAACTAAGGAAAACTTTTCTAAATGGAAGAAAACTGCCATTTGGTGACTAAGATTTATATTACATTGTTCCTATTCAGGCATTAACATCAATTCGTATTTTTAGATAGAATGGGGACTTTTTATGACATTAGCTGTATGCTGTGTTCTGAGTCTGTTCAAGAGGAGGCAGCTTTTAAATCGTATATTTCTCATTTGCTCTGCATTTTGAGAAATTTACTTTATTTGAAGATCTGAAACATCACTGAAATGTGGGAAAGCATGGAGAGTTCTGAATAGATGATTCGATTAGATGTGAACTCTTCAAAGCTTTATACTCAGCCAGTGTGTAGGCCACATCTGTGGTGATGTTCTTGGAAATTGGTCACATTTGAATATCCAGTTCTTTGCCAACAGCATCTGGTTGCACTTTGCATTACATACTTTGAAAGTACT
The DNA here is from genome assembly GCF_028018385.1 of Neofelis nebulosa. Lineage (NCBI taxonomy): Eukaryota > Metazoa > Chordata > Mammalia > Carnivora > Felidae > Neofelis > Neofelis nebulosa. The sequence continues at coordinate 72,118,788 of NC_080794.1, forward strand.
TTTTGACTTGCAGAAAGCAAACCATATGACAGACTTTTCTTACCTGATTGAAAGTTGTTTACAGTTATAGTTGAACTTTAAACAAACTGAAGGCATAATTATCCAAATGCAGGAATTATCCTGATACTTCAACAAGAAAGGATTCTTATAGTTAATCAACATTTAAAAATTGTTCAGACTTTTACATTATTCTAGTGACCCCTTACAGAGGTCTTATTTACTAAAAGTTCTTCCAGGTTTCAGGAATTTTAAAGATGCTGACCTGATTAGAATGCACTCCACTAATGGGCAATCAAGAAATGGTGTTGATTGATGTGATTGGCATTCCTCTACCAATGTCTTGTAGCTCCCACCGGCTGTTACTAGTTATAGACCTCATCTATGTTTGTCATAGCTGACTGTGAGCTTTTGATATCCAGGTATCTTATTATAGTAATCTACGGTTTGACAACCTAGAGAGGATTTGTGAAATGATTTTAAGTGGCCTGGATTTAAGCTAACTTGTGAACTAAACAAAACATGTCTTTGGTTTCCTTAAGATTCCCTTCATGGCACCCCCCCCCCACCCCGCCCCGTTTTAGTTTTCCTTCTTCTTGACTTCCCAGGTGGCTAACTTGAGTCACATAATCCCTCTTGAAATGACCACTGATTACTTCACTGTTTTCCCAGAGATGTTTACATCTCAAAAGTGAGATCTTCTAACAAGACTTTTAGGGTCTTTAGTAGGATAGTAGACCAACAAGTATTAGAGCAGATTCTTTGGACTGGGCCCAGACTTGATGTAAGGATTGTAGAGCCCCACTGTTAGTGTGGTACCCACTAGCTGCATGTAGCTGTTGACCACGTGAAATTTAGCTCGATTTAATTGAGGTGTTAAGTGTAAAATACATACTTAATTTCTAAGACTTAATACGAGGAAAAAAATGTAGGGGTGGCTGGGTGGCTCAGACACCTAAGCACCCGAGTCTTAATTTCAACTCAGGTCATGCTCTCAGGGTTCATGGGATACAGCCCGCATCAGGCCCAGTACCGAGGGCATGGAGCCTGCTTGGAAATCTCTCTCCCTCGTTCTCTGCCCCTCCCCCTGCATGCATGCATGTTTGTGGGCTCTCACTCTCTCAAAATAAATAAGTAAACTTAAAAAAAAAAAAAACAAGGGAAAGAATGTAAAATAAGTCAATTTTTAAGGTTTATGTTGAAATGATGTTTTGATATATTGTGTTGAATGAAATATATTAAAATTTCACCTATTTACTGTTCAATGTGGCTACTATAAAATTTAAAAACAGCTATGGCTTACATTATATTTATACTGGAAAATACTGTTAAAAAGATAAGAGAATTTATGTTGTATACTTAGGAGCTTGTAGAGGGTCAGGGAAGTGCTTCCTCAGAATGCCTTAGCTACAGCCATTCTGTCAGACTTGGCTGAGCCACTTTGTATTACAGTGCTGTTTTGAGAGCTATCGCCTACAAGAAGCCATTAATTCTCTTTTAACTCCCAATTTATAAGATCTGTTGTTTTAAGTGTTTATGTATTCTGAGAGAGAGCGTAAGCAAGAATGGGGGGGGGAGGGGAAGGGAGAGGGAGAGAGAGAGTGCTGGAATCCCAAGCAGGCTCCACGCTGTCAGTGCAGAGCCTGATGTGTGCTGAATCCCATGAACTCCGTGATCATGACCTGAGCTGAAATCGAGAGTCAGATGCTTAACAGACTGAGCCACCCAGGTGCCCCGAGATCTTTTTTTTTTTTTTTTTTTTTTTTTTGAAGTTACTCTGCCTTCTACCCTTAGTGGTTGCTAACTCCTGACCAGCTGCTTCTTGAAGATAGGTGATTTAAAAACAATTTTTTATAGCTACTGTTAATTGGGTACCTGCCATATACCAGATACTGTGCCAGGTACTTCACATAAAATCTTGAATCCTCACATCAGTTCTGCAAGATTGATAGTATAAACTAAAGAAAGAGATTCGGATACATTGTGACTTTGCCCCGGGTCAGCTAGTAAGTGGCAGAATCAAGATTTCAACCTGTTCTGTCTGCTTCTAGATCCATTGTTATCTCTGCTATATTATGCTCTCATGTGTTTTCCATTAACTGTGTCCTTTAGCATGAAGCAGAGTCCTGTGTATAAAGGAGTCTCTTGCCAAATGGTATTAGCTGATCCTTTTTTTCTTGGTGAACAACTTCAGTGCCCCCGTTCTGGCCAGGCCACCCTTTTTTTCCTGCTAATACCTAGTGAGTGGCCCAAACATTAATGAAGAGACTTAAGCTTATTGACAGCCTGTTGACCAGGATACATAATCTAAAAGCCTCATGTGAAAGAACATCTCCCACCTTGAAAATCAGTCAGCAAAGAATGTTTGAGATGCCTTCAAGAAGCGATACTGAAGAGTCTCCTCTAAATGCCAGGAATATCAAATCTTAGATTTAAATGACTGGCCATATAAGGAAAGGGCTTTTTATAGCCGAAGAAGGTTGAAGTAAAATAATTGGATAGAATAAGCGTATTGAGCTGGATAAGTCGTGAATAATCCTAGGTCATCTCTTAGTGGCTATGTCCTTGACATTGTTGCAGTAGGAATGAGAGCCTGGGGAAATAGTCCACGTGTTGGCATGTTAGTGTGTAAATCAGAGTAGATGTAATCACAGTTCACTAGTGCTCTGGACGGCTGGGTGCTGCCTTTACTCACTGCTGTTTTCATTCAGGCTCAAGCAAGTGGTGGTGACTTTGGGAAGACATGGAGAGCGAAGGAACAACAAAGAGGTTCAAGGAGTAAAACTAGACTGGAGGTGGCCTGCAGGGAAGTTTGGACAAGTTCAGATTCAAAGCCTTTTTATGCATATACATGCATATTATATATTTATAATATTAAAAGCTATGTAAGCTGTAAAATACTATTATTTCAGGAAAGAAACTGAAATACTAGGAAGAAAATAAAATTTCTAACTACATAACATGGATTAAATTTCCCCAGCTCTACCATTACCATAACTGGATAACCTTAGGAAATTATAGAATGTGAGGTAGTCATTGTTGTTCTACCTCTCTGGCTCTCCTTCATGATGTATTACGATCATGATGAATTTGAAAACCTTTACTGTTTGCTCATATGCTCTATACATGTTGTTACTGTTTTCTACTGTTATATATGTCATCTGAAGCATTGCTCACCTGTAACTTCTTTGAGAGGAAAAAGTCTGTACCCAAGAACACCCGCGTGATTAAGGGAAGTTAGAATTAAATGGCCAATTTAAATAGGGCTAATTTGGCTCTCATCCCTAGGCTTTATCAAAGGGACAGTGGTAGCCTTGTGCGTGAATGGAACGTGGACCTAATTGCTTATTTAATTTAATCATTCATCCCTTTAACCTCTTTTAAAATTTGACTTTTGTAGGTCGATTATATAATGTGTGAGTGTGCAAGCACACACAGTGTTTCTCTAAAGTGAAAAGCCCTATTGAATGACTATTAAAAAAAAGATTTTGATATATTCATAGTAATAAACCTGGTTTGCATTTCTTTGAGGCTCACGGTCTTCAACTTCCGATCAAGTTAGAAAAGGTTGCTATAACTACCACATAGCAGTCTTTCCTAATCCAGTGTTAGATGCCAACGACTAACACAGAATAAATGTTAGCAGAATTGAAGCACAGAATTTGAAGTATTATTTAAACTGCTCAGCTGGCAAATTTAGCATAAAGAGGGTAAGTTGAATATATTCGTGTCACTATACAGTTGTTTGGTTCTCAGGGAAATTCTAGAATGCGTTTTTAATTTACGTTCTCTGTAAAATCCTGGGTACAGGGATGTTTTGCCCAATGCCAGCTTGAAATTTACTTGGGATCCATCCAGCTGGCAGATCCGTTGTACTAACCAGATGAGCCCATTTCTGGGGAATGGGATTTCATAGTAACACCAGTGTTCTTGAAGTATAGTTAAAAATAAGTTAATTTTTAAATTTAAAATTTGCATATGCTACATTAAAATGTATACGGTATAAACACTGTAACATAATACAAAGGCTTCATACGTTTTTATAAATAATAAAGAACAGGGACATTAACTTCATTGTATGGTACTAATTTGTTTTTTATTTCTGTTTTGAGTTCCTGGGATCATAACTTCCTCCTTCCTCTCTGTGAACAAGAAAGATCCTGAAGTGCCAATGAGTAAAGCCTAATATCTTTAGGCAACTTTTCTGTATAGAATGAGCTCAAAACTAATACTCTGTTTAAGGTGAGCAGGTAGATAGGCTCAAAGACCACTTGGCACAGCTGACAAGGTATTCAAACATCATAGGAGATTAGATCTGAAAAACTACTATGGATTCTTTTTAACCTCAGAATTAACCCCGTGTAAGTATAATACATTTTCATTTTGATATTAGAAATCTCATGCCCCAAAGTAACATTTCCCACACTGTGTTCTGTCGTTCTAAGAGATTACCCAGGAAAAATAGTTTCAAATATGTTTGGAAAACTACTTTCTTAACCCTCTCTCTTAAAGGTTCATCATACTGCACATTAACATAGCAAAGACTGAGAAATATTGCCAGGTACTGGTTTACCTTTAAAAAACAAAACAAAACCTCAGTATATCTCGAATTAAATGTCACACAGACCAGGGAAATTAATCACTCTATGTGGTAAAATGTGTTAATATCCTGTGGAACTCTTGTTACTTAAAACATATCTGGGGAAGAGGTGCCTGGGTGGCTCAGTTGGTTAAGCATCTGACTTTGGTTCAGGTCACAATTTCGCGGTTCATGAGTTCTTGGCGCCCTGCTTCAGATTCTGTGTCTCCCTCTCTCTCTCTTCCCCTCCCCCTTCCCTCCCCTACCTCAAAAATAAATAAACATTAAAAAAAAATAGGGAAAACAAAATCCTTAAGTAATGCGCTGGCAGATTTCATAATTTATTTTTGTGATTACTATTTTTTTTTAACAAAAAATCACAGTTAAGTTTTATTTGACAGTTAAAAATATCTTGGGCTTGGGGATATAATGCTTGTGTTTATAAGTTTTTTTTTTTAATTCTTTTTTTAAATATTTTTATTTATTTTTGAGACAGAGCATGAGCAGGGGAGGAGCAGAGAGAGGGGGAGACACAGAATCTGAAGCAGGCACCAGGCTCTGAGCTGTCAGCACAGACACGGGGCTCGAGCTCATGGACTGTGAGATCATGACCCAAGCCGAAGTTGGATGCTCAACTGACTGAGCCACCCAGGCACCCCTATAAGTTTTGTTTTCATATCAATATTGTAAAGCAGTTTTACAGAGAAATGTTCATTTCCTTAGAATATGTCTTTAAATTCATATTGCCATTATCTTTTTGGGGCATTTTGATGCTTTAGTAAATGTAACTTTCCTTGTATTTAAAAATTTACATTTACTTTTGATCGGCCAGATAATTTCTCTGCAAGCTATTTTCTTTCTTTCTTTTTTTTTTTTTTAAGTTTATTTATTTGAGAGAAACAGAGATGGTGCAAGTAGGGGAGGGGCAGAGGGAAAGAGGAAGAGAGAGAATCCCGAAAAAGCTCCGTGCTGCCGGTGCAGAGCCCGACTCGGGGCTTGAACTCACGAAACCGTGAGATCATGACCTAAGCTGAAGCCAAGAGTTTGAATGCTTAACCTACTGAGCCACGTAGACACCCCATCTATAAGCTATTTTCTAATTTAAATTATATATATATTTTAAGAGTAAAATAAAATGTAGTTGTTTTAAGTTCAACTATTAGGTAAAGAGATGTTTTAGTAGCAATTAAACTAGTCTGTTTTCATTTGAACAGGAAGGAAAACTAAAGATTTCAATAACCTAAGATACTGCCATGTAATTAACTCTGTGAAATGAGATTTTGAGACTGTCAACTAAGACACTGGCACTCTAAGGGTAAACAAATTACCTATCTATACCAAAGTCTACTGGTTATGTTCTCTAACTTGAATATACATCAAGGATTTTCTTTGCTTTCCATGAATTCCTTAAAAATGATATCTAAATGTGTTTTTTAAACAAAAAAAAAATGTTACAGCTAAATGTGGATCTTGAATCATCCCTAGGTTGGAAAATTAGCAAGTTGTGTCATATTGTGAGTAATAGAGAATACTAAATATATTCACCCTTCTAATCGTGAGCCAGTGCATAAATTCAGTTAAACCAAAAAAAGCTTAGCCAGCCATATTTCAGGTTTTGGGACATGTAATGTATAAATGTAGTCTCTTACCAGAAAAAGTTCTCTTACCATTAACTGCCAAACCAAACCATGAGATAATATTTTATTTTCAGTTGTGTTTGGAAGACCGTGTATCTGTTAGCTTTGGCTTGCCATTTGCTGAATAACTAAAAATGGCATGTTTAATGCTAAGTAGTATTTACAACTAGACCATCAAACCCCAAATGGATTTTGAGGGAGGGATTCTTTCATACTGAAATGTAAAACATTTTTTTTCTTTGTGTGTTATGTTAGTATAAGATCCTTACACTTACTCTCTTGGTAATTATCTCACCCAAAGGGTTTTCTTTCTTCGGTGAGACCATCCCCTCAGTGCCCCTTTGATGCTAATAACTCTTCTTGGTTGATACTCTCTTTCCACCTCCATCCCCAACCCCATCCTATCAGCATCCCTTGTTTTAAAGGAATTACAGGTAGTAGGGAGTAGATTCATCTGAACAGTCTTTATTCTGAAGGATATTGCTTGGTGGGGATGCCTGAAGATTAGAGTGGTAACTCTCCACAAAAAAAGGAGCTTCAGCAATGAAAGTGGGATCAAAAGCTTTCAAGCCAAGTGAGACCAGCTGAATAAACAGAAATTGTACTGGTGGAGCTGTCTATGCTCCCTGCAGTGGGACTGGTGCTCCTGTTACCAGTTGTAGCCTGAATCCCTTTAGACTAAGGGTTCTCAGACTTTAGCATGCTTCAGGAAGTACCTGGAGGGCTTGTTAAACCACTGATCTTTGGGCCACACCCTATACTCTCTGAAGCAGTAGGTCTTGAGTAAGCCCAATAATTTTCATTTCTAGCAAGTTTCCAAGGTGCTGCTGTAGCTGTAGGTTGGAGTCCAATTTTGATTACCAATATTCTCTTTTTTAGACTATGAAATTTTTTTTTTTTTTTAATTTTTTTTTTCAACGTTTTTTATTTTTGGGAGAGAGACAGAGCATGAACGGGGGAGGGGCAGAGAGAGAGAGGGAGACACAGAATCGGAAACAGGCTCCAGGCTCCGAGCCATCAGCCCAGAGCCCAACGCGGGGCTCGAACTCACGGACCGCGAGATCGTGACCTGGCTGAAGTCGGCCGCTTAACCGACTGCGCCACCCAGGCGCCCCAAGACTATGAAATTTTTTTGAATCTTCTCTTTTTCCTTTTGTCCCCATCAAAGCCTGCCATCTTCTATTATGGACTGTCCCAAAAACCCTCTTTCCTTTTTTTTTTTTTTTTTTTTTTTACTTAAAAATTTTTTTCTATTAAAATTTTTTTAATGTTTATTTTGGAGAGTGAGAGTGTGAGCGGGGGAGGGGCAGAGAGGGAGCCGGAATCTGAAGCAGGCTCCAGTCTCTGAGCTGTCAGCACAAAGCCCTGTGCAGGGCTGGAACTCACAAACTGCAAGATCATGATCTGAGTCAAAGTTGACACTTAACCAACTGACCCACCCAAAGGCCCCCAGAAGTCTTCTTACTAGCTCTTCCTACATGATGTAAAACTTTGCCAAGATTGAGAGGTGATTAATGAGCCAGCTTACCTGAAACATGACTGAACAAATTGCACTGGCAGGATTACACAGCACATATCCAATTAATATATGTACCAGTTAAAATATATGTATACTTGTACAGTAGTTTGTAAATGGTTATCCATAATTAGTAGTTAACTGCAAATTTAAGTACTCATTCCGTTGTAGTATAAAGCAGATATTGGCTTTATAGCAAAGATTATATCATAGAGACATTTACATACCATGTTAAAGAATTTAGACTTTATTCTTTGGTAACGGGGAACCACTGACGGATTTATAGAGGTGGAGTGATGTGGTCAGATTTGTTTTAAAACTCATTCTGGCAGCAGTATTGAAAGTCGATGGAGAGGGGTTGAAGGCAAAAGGATCATTATAGTATTCCATGAGAGAGAGAACAAGTGCCTGAAGTAAATCAGTCTCTTAGGGATGGAGAGGAAGAGACTTCAACTTGTGGTTGGAGAGGAAGGTCAGATTGAAGAAACTCTGAGGTTTTTGGCATTGAGAAAGAAAACTGGGACGAAGATTTCTTCCTTCTCCCTCCCCCTCGAGCGTGTGGGCAAAAGGAGTTTGATTTTTCAACAGGTAAACGTGGAGAGGCTTGCACAGCAGTAAAGCAGTAAGAAATATAAAGTGAGAAGTTGGACATACAGATCTGGAGCACAACCAAGAAGTTTGGGCTAGAAATGCAGATTTTTGAATTATGAGCCGAGAAATGATCATTGAACTTGTGGGAGGTAGATGAGGTTGTGCAAGGTGAATGTACAGAGTGAGGGAGGTATTCCAAGGATGGAACTTTATCAAATACCATTCTAATCCCAGCACTGCTTGAGGTTACATTGATTAAAGTTCTAGGACTCCTGTGTGACTCAACAAATCACTTAATCTCTGAACCTAAGTTTCTTCATCTGTAAATGAGGGGGTGGTTCAAATCAGCAATTCTCAAATTTTTTTTCTGTTGAATTACATGTAACATAGGGAGTTCACATACACAATACATTTCCATGGATGTGCTCTGAATTATGAGCAGTTTCATTGCTCTGTCTCTGTCATACAAGAAATGCAAGTAAATGGGAGTTATGTTAATATAAAGGTAACTGTGGGTCTATCCCATTATATATTTCAAAAAGCAAGCATTTCACAAACATGGGTACTTAATCTACCAAATTACTTGTTATAGATCCCTCACAGCTAATAGGCATGTACCTATGAAACCAGACTTAAAGCCTCCAGTCTGGTTAGATCACTTCCTAAACTCTTTATGGAATCACAGGCCACTTTGAGAATCTGATGAAAGCTATGGACTCTCCCCCAAAAAGTGCACATTTAAGTTTTTGTTTTTATTTGAGAGAGCCTAAATTAATTTTTCTGAAGTTTATCCTTGTAATTTCTTGGGATTCACAGACCCTGTGTTGAATTCCTGATCTAAAAAAAAAAAATCTCCTTGAAGATTTTATGACTTTGTGTTTACAGAAGGAGGCCTCATTCTTTGGAAATATATTTTGTGAGTAGATAATTGTAGGTGAGGAATTCTATAGTGGTTTATAAGCGGCGTTGTTTTGTTAAGGCCTTACTATTTATTTATATCCGAGCTTGCCATAATTAGGAAACAGTTTCCCATTCTGTGGGCAGACACACTAACAAGAAAAATAAGTTGACTTAAAACACAACTATATTAAATAATAGTCATTTTATTTATTTATTTTTTAACATTTATTTTTTTAAAATTTTTTTCAACGTTTTTTATTTATTTTTGAGACAGAGAGAGACAGAGCATGAACAGGGTAGGGTCAGAGAGAGAGGGAGACACAGAATCTGAAACAAGCTCCAGGCTCTGAGCTGTCAGCACGGAGCCCGACGCGGGGCTCGAACTCATGGACCGCGAGATCATGACCTGAGCTGAAGTTGTACGCCAAACCGACTGAGCCACCCAGGCACCCCAATAATAGTCATTTTAAACTAACATTCTATATTCTTGGGAAGGAGGCAGAGAGGGCAGTGGTGGTAAGGCAAGCCAGAAGGTGACAAAGAGCACAAGGCATTCAGGAGGTATGATGAGTGCAAAAGTGTTTTTGTTTGTTCATTGCAGTGTGTTTGTGAAAGTCTGTCTTGCCCAAGTGACTTGGAAGTGTTGAGTGAAGTTAGGTGAGCTGAGAAATAATCCTGTAAACTTTTTTACAAAAAAACTTCATGCTTTAGAAAGAGAAAAAATAGAGGTGCCTGGGTGTCTCAGTCGGTTGAGCATCCGACTTCGGCTCAGGTCATGGTCTCCCGGTTCATGAGTTTGAGCCCCACGTCAGGCTCTGTGCTGACAGCTCAGAGCCTGGAGCCTGCTTCGGATTCTGTGTCTCCCTCTCTCTCTCTGCTCCTCCCCAGCTTGCTCTCTCTCTCTCTCTCTCTCTCTCTCTCTCTTTCTCAAAAAATAAATGAAATAAATTTTTAAAAAAAGAAAAAAGAATTCCTTTCAATTAAAATAATTGTATTTTTAAAATCAGGAAATACTCTAGAATAACACGAAATGTGGATTGTAATTTAGAATTAGGACACTAATATATTAATAATAATCTGATAACTGAATTTGTTCTGGTATTTTTTTCCATCAATTTTTTTCACTTCTTAGACGCAAAGCCAGATCTAATTCTCCTGATAATTACTAATAAGCACTACTACAACACTTTCCCTCATCCAGTTATTTCATAAGAAAGCTTCCACTAATGATGAAATAATTTGATTTTGTTCTTTGCCTAAATTAAATGCACACTAGAAATTTTAAATTAATGTTCTGAACTAGTTAAAATTTGGAGAAAAAAATAGAATGCATATTATACTTCAGGGATTCAATTGGTCACCTTTTATTTTATTTTTCATGAATTGTCATGTATTTCAGCTTTTTGGCAAATTACACCCTTTGGGCCAGTAATGATTAATCTTGGTTCAGTGGCCAAGAATGTTGATTTACAAAACTTGTTTCCAGGCTGTGGAATAGCCTGGGGGAAGACTTAGTAATTTTGTTTGCCTTTGAATTGTGTGCTGGAGACTTTAGTCTGTATGGTTGTTGGGCCAGCCCACTTTTCTTTGCTTGGACTGCTTGCTCTCTACAGGTAGATTTCTCTTCCTGCTCTTCTCCCTTTTCTGTCTTGTAGTACTTGTAACTTTACTTGGTGGTAGTCTTAGCCTTTAAATCCAGGTGAGCTGTTTCTGAAATAATTTTAAGCATTGAAAAATAGGATAAATATATCCTCAAACTTTTTTGTTACTTTAAAATCATGTAATAGGAACTTTCAAATTTGCACATGTATATTTTTGAGAAAATGAGTATTTATTTTTAGCTATATGTAAGTTAGTTTTTAGAGAAAGTTGTAACATCATGTAGAGAAATTGATCCCCTCCCAGTTTTTTCTAACAACCCTATTTATTTTTTGAGGATAGCTAGTCTTTTCGTGTGACTTTACTGTGTTGTTGCATTTGAATGTTTCTAGATATTTCACTCGCCCATTTGCTGTTATTCCACTTTATGGTTAAATTACCCACTCTTTTTTTTTATATTGCAACTGAGGCTGAATAGCTCAGGAAGAATGATATGGTAAAAAGAACATATCTTTCTTTGAGGGGGCCATAGTTTTTCACCAAATAAGTTCTCCCAAGAGTTGATTGGGAAGTTTAAAAAGCTACATTAATCCTTTGCATCTAAGATGCTATTTTCAAATTATTATATAGGAGTTCTAAATTCTTCGTTCAATAAATATTTTAATTCTTGCTGGTACTAAACAGGATAGAGTATACAAAGATAAATCAGAAATAGATCCTTTCCTCAAGGAATGTTGAGTCACTCGGGGGAAGATACGCTGTGTACTTAAATAACTGCAGTATAAAGTACTAAGTGGTAAGAAGGCACAGTTCAGGGGCTGTGGTAGCTTAAAGGAAGGACTGATTATTTTTGGTTTGGGGAGAATGAGAGAATTAGGGAATTGATTCTTATAAGTCTTTTATGATAACATCTTAGAAGGAAACACTTAGAAGGAAACACTAAGTTAAACACTTAGAAGGAAAAGGAACTTTTTTTTTTTTTTTTTTTTTCTTTATTTTTGAGAGAGAATCCCAAGCAGGCTCTGCACTGTCAGCGCAGAGCCCAGTGCAGGATTCAAACTCACTAACCATGAGATCATGACCTGAGCTGAAACCAAGAATCAGATGCTTAACTGACTGAGCCATCCAGGCGCCCCAGAAAAGGAAACTTATGGCTATATAAATTAATTTTATAGTTTGTGTATATCCTATGGTAAACCTTATGTGAGACTTTATGGTTTTGTGTTCTTATATCTTCTGACCTATTAGCCCATTGGCTCCTTGACAGTAAGAGTCGTATATTTTGTGTATGTTTTTACAAAACTTCATACTTGATTGATGTTTATTACATGATATTTGAGAGAAAGAGCCAGTAAGGAACACAGAAATTTCCACACTGAATCAGACAAGTATTTCATACAGTTTTGTGCTCTAGTCCAACAAAGATGCTGCCCTCGGTAACATGAGCTTCAAAACTCATGTTTTGAAACATTAAATATATTCATAGAACATCCCTAACTGATAAGTAACACCAATGAAATTTTTTTTTCAGAGGTAGTGATACCATGGAGAGGGGAACAAATACACTCCTTCACAATAAAATTGTAAACTGCAGAAGTAATAATACAAAAGAACAGTTAAGCAGTGAAGTCTTCAGATATTTCCCATGAAATTAAAAAATAATGCCCTCTTAATTAAAACTGGAAAACTATTGTGATCTATACTTTGGAACTGGATAACCTTACTTATCAAATGCTATTTCTAAAAACGCTTTACTTATAGTATTCAGTGTGTGTGTGTGTGTGTGTGTGTGTGTGTGTGTGTGTGTAGTAGATATGCATAGTCATGCCTCAAAATAGATTGCTATGTGCATTTGGCAAGGATTGGATGTTGACTGCAGCCTTACTAGTGGAAGCTTACTGTAAAGCACTCTCTGGCCTTATGAAGAGCACAGGGAGATAGCTGATTGCTTTCCTTGAGTACTTTTTCCCCACACACAGAGTTTGAAATACTGTGCTGATGCTGATACTTCCACCAGGACTTTGTTCCTGGTGAAAGTATAGATTGTTACAGGGTCCTTTATTGCTACTTAGCATTTTTGAGTTATTACTTACATCAATAATTTGTAAAAGTTTTATCTATATAATTCTACGGGGGGATCAAAAGCTTTGAAGAACATGAACTCCCATCTAAAGTGAAGATTTTATGTGTAGGTTAATTGGAAAGCAGTGGTCATGAGTATGGGATTCATATTCAGCTATTTACTGTTGTGACTTTGGGGAAGTTGCTAAACCTTTCTAGGCTTTGTTTTCCTCATCTACAAGATGGAGATAACAGTTACCCCTTTAAGTTAGTGGTGAACATTAAATAAAATATATATGTAAATCATTTAGCATGGTACCTTGAACATAATAAGAGCTTCAAAAATATTAAGCATTATAAAATACTGGTTTGAAAATATTTGGTTTGAAATTGAAAAAGAGTAAAACCTGAAATACTGTCATAATCCATGATAATTTGTCTCCTTTTTGGTTTCTTTTATGGAGTTTATACTTAAGCAGTGCTGAGATCTAGTGTGATTCTGAAGTAATGTGATTCTGAAGTAATGTCTAATATAAACCATGAGATTTGACTGTAGGTCACAGATATTAACTGTTGAGATGAAGAATTTGTTATCCTAAAGACACTGGAATGGAATTTTTACCAGATTACTTGGTGATATATGTTTTAAGGTCATGCTTTCCTAGTGTGACAGAATAATAAGGATAGCTAGTTCAAATTAGCTAAATATGTTATTCATTATTCTTTAATATTAACTTTTAGGGCAGTTTTAAGAGTCTTCCTATGGATAGATTGTTTATATGTTTAAAACGCACATGGATAACTTACAATCTACTTACAAAGTAGATTTGCCAAATTAACACTTAGCAGCCTTGTGTGTAATATTGGGCTTAGACAGTTTTGTGTAATATAGTTGAAGGACTTGGATTCTATTACATGACCTTGGGCAACTCACTTGGCTAACATAGCCTCAAGTTTGTCATCTATAAATGCACACTGTAACACAGGATTACTACTTACAGTTGTCGTGTCCAGTGATTTCTAGTGGTTCTTAAGCAGAGAGATACATTAGAATTGGAGTACATTTTACAAGTTTGTGTATCTGGGTCTTATTCCAGGTCTTCTAAGTCAGAATCTCTGTAGGTTGAGCCTAGACAGTTTTTATGTGGGCCAATGGTTAAGAACCATTTTATAAATGAAAATTTTTACAAACCCTATCTTATAATATTTATTCTTCTTTGAATCTTAAATTGGTATCTTGGGGCCAATGGAGAGAAACCCTTGTTACACGACTTATTGTTGATCTTTGGGGGAAAATAAGAAAAGACAACCATAGGAAAAAGACTCAGTTGCAGAGCAAAAAGTGAGTGAGATAGTTTCTTAGAAACCGGGGTGAAAAAACAATCTAAATTCTGGTGACTTATCACCGAAAAAAATAGTTTTGTGTGCATCCCCAAAGAACATTTTGTGAGTATCTTGGGTGGTAAAGTAAAATTGAGTATTTTGTAAAATTATATATAAGGGGTGCCTGGGTGGATCAGTCAGTTGAGTGTGTGTGTGTGTGTGTGTATGTATGTGTATGTATATATATATATATATATATGGCTCAGGTCATGATCACACAGTTCATAGATTCCAGCCTCGTGTTGGGCTCTGGGCTGGCAGTTCAGAGCCTGGAGCCTGCCTTGGATTCTGTGTCTCTCCGTTTCTCTGCCCCTCCCCTGCTCATGTTCTCTCTCAAAAATAAACATTGAAAAAAATTTTTTAAGGGGCACCTGGGTGGCTCAGTCACTTAAGCATTTAACTTTGGCTCAGGTCATGATCTCATGGTTTGTGGGTTCGAGCCCTGCTTTGGGCTCTGGGCTGACAGCTCAGAGCCTGGAGTCTGCTTCAGATTCTGTGTCTCCGTCTCTCTGCCCCTCCCCCGCTGTGCACACGTGTGCACACACTCTCTCTCTCTCAAATATTAAAAATTTTTTTTTTAATTTTTAAATAAAAAAGTTATAGTTAACAAACGAGAACCACCACCCATTTGAAACTAACATTTTACAAAAAGATTTACCTAAGTATGATATTTATAAACTTATTAAAATATGTACTTAAGAATGATACGAAATATATGGTCTCAAGCTGTATTTTATTGCTTGCAAAAATATCTCTGGATGGCATGGAAAATGAGCCCTTTCCTATATCAACAGGAGTGTAAGTTGGTATATCCACTTTGGATAGCAATTTGGCACTATCAAAATGAATATTGCCACAGAGGTCAACCCTCGCATATATGGTCCACTTTTGACAGGGGTGCCGATACCATTTTATGAGGAAAGGACAGTCTTTTTCAACAAATGGTACTAGGAAAACTGGATATCCGCAAGCAGAAGAATGAAGTCAACCCTTATACCATACATTACCCCTAACCCCCACCCCTTATTTGCAGTTTTGCTTTCTGCAGTTTTAGTTACCTGCAGTCAACCATAGTCCAGAAGCAAACGGTTCTCCCAGCGTGTGGTCAGAAGGTCAGCGGTAGTGTGACACTGTGTCTCATTGCCCACGTCATTCACTTCATTTCTTCATATCACGTAGGCATTTTATCATCTCACATCATCACGAGAAGAGTAAGTATAGTACAAGAACATACTTTTGAAAGAGAGACCACATTCACGTAACTTTTATTGCAGTATATTATAATTGTTCCCTTTTACTAGTAAGTTGTTACTCTTGCTGTCCCTAATTTAAAATTGAGCTTTATCATATGTATATGAAGAAACGTAGTATATATAAGGTTCAGCACTATCTGCAGTTTCAGGCATCCACTGGAATGTTCCCCCCCCCACAGATAAGGGGGGACTACTGTATGCAAAAATTAGCTCAAAATGAACCAAAGACCTAAACTGAGAGCTAGAACTGTAACACTCCTCAAAGAAGACATAGGAGGAAATATTCATGATAGTGGATTTGGCATTGATTTCTTGGAGATGACACCAAAATCACAGGCAACAGGAGACAAAATAGATACATTGGACTTTATAAGAATTAAGAATTTTTGTACATCACAGAACACTTTATCAAGAGTGAAACATTTGCAGAATGGGAGAAAATATTTGCAAGTTGTATATCTGATAAGTAATTATTATCCAGAACATATGAAGAACAACTCAACAAGACAACCCAATTCAAAAACGGATAAAAAAGGGACTGGAGTAGACATACGCAAATGGCCAATAAACACATGAAAAAATGCTCAACGTCACTAATTATTAGGGAAATGCACATCAAAACCATGAGATACCACTTCATGCCTGTGAAGATGGCTGTTATCAAAAATGATAAAGAACAGTTGGTGAGGATGTGGAAAAATTGGAAATTGCTGGTGAGAGTGTAAAATGGCAGTATTGTCAAAAACAGTTTGTCAGTTCCTCAGAAACTTAAACTAGAATTAGCATATGTGGAGAACAAACAGGGTTGCTGGAGGGGTTGTGGGAGGGGGGTGGGCTAAACGGGTAAGGGGCATTAAGGAATCCACTCCTGAAATCATTGGTGCACTACATGCTAACTAATTTGGATGTAAATTTTAAAAAAAATTAAAAAAAAAAAAAAAGAATTACCATATGATTCAGCAATTCTACTTCTAGGTATATACCCTAAAGAATTGAAAGCAGGGATGCAAACAGATACTTGTACACCAGTATCCATAGCAGCATTATTCCTAGTGGCCAAAGGATGGAAGCAACTCAATATGCGTTGACAGGTAAATGGGTAAACAAAATGGGATGTATACATATAATGGAATATAACTCATCCTTTAAAAGGAATGAAATTCCTGGGTGCCTGGGGGGCTCAGTTGGTTGAGCGTACAAATCTCAATTTCAGCTCAGGTCATGATCTCATGGTCATGGTTCATGGGATCAAGCCCCACATTGAGCTCTGTGCTGAAAGCACAGAGCCTGCTTGGGATTCTTTTTCTCCTTCTCTCTTTGCCCCTCCCCTGCTTGTGCGTGCACGCATGTGCACTCTCTCTTAAAATGCTTAAAAGGAATGGAATTTTAATACATGCTACAACATGGATAAACCTTGAAAACAATAATGCTTAGAGAAGCCAGATACAAAAGGGCAAATATCATATGATTCTACTATATAAAGTATCTAGAATAGGCAAGTTCATAGTGGCAGAGTATAATAGAAGTTTCCAGGGTCTGGGGGAAGCAGGGAAGGGAGTTATTAATGGGCATAGTTTCTGTTTAGGATGATGAAAAGGTTCTGGAAATGGGTAGTAATGGTTGCACGTGGTTGTGCATTCAGCATTGTGAATATATGTAATGCCACTGAATTAAACAGTGAAATGGTGGGGCGCCTGGGTGGCTCAGTCGGTTGAGCGTCCGACTTCGGCTCAGGTCATGATCTCATGGTTTGTGAGTTCTAGCCCCGCGTCGGGCTCTGTGCTGACAGCTCAGAGCCTGGAGGCTGCTTCAGATTCTGTGTCTCCCTCTCTCTCTGCCCCTCCCCCACTCACACTCTGTCTCTCTCTTTCAAAAATAAATAAACATTAAAAAAAATTTAAAAAAAAAAAAAAAAAAACCGTGAAATGGTTAAAAGGGTAAATTTTACACATATTTTATCACACTAAAAACTATTTTGTGTAATCTTTCACCTAGCAATCCCACTTCTGGAGATTTATCTTAGAGCCAGAGTAACAAATATGTACAAAGAAGTATATTTAAAGATAATCAATGCAGGGGCGCCTGGGTGGCTCAGTCGGTTAAGCGGCCGACTTCGGCTCAGGTCATGATCTCACTGTCCGTGAGTTCGAGCCCCACGTCGGGCTCCGTGCTGCCAGCTCAGAGCCTGGAGCCTGTTTCAGATTCTGTGTCTCCCTCTCTCTGACCCTCCCCTGTTCATCATGCTCTGTCTCTCCCTGTCTCAAAAATAAAGTGTTAAAAAAATTAAATAAAAAAATAAAAAAATAAAGATAATCAATGCAGCATTAGGAAAGAAAAAAGTAGGTAAAATAGGAAAACCTATTATGGTGGAATTTTAAAATGATATCCATAAAATGGAGTGCTGTACAACCATTTAAAAATAGGTAGATCTCTACATTCTGAAACAGAATGGACTCTACGATATGCCATAAAGTGGAACAAAGCAAGATGTAGAGAGCATGCATTCTATAATTGTTATAAAAACGGGTAAGAGGAGATCAATGGAAAGAATCACAAAGTGACAAAAGTAGTTTCTTCTAGAAAGGGGCTCAAGGTTGGAAGGATAACTAACTGCAGTGTGTAGACTCCATTATACAATTTGACTTTTTTGGTACCTTAAAATATTTCTCCACATGCAGGTATTACTTATGAGTAAATTGAAAAAAAAGTTTGAAATAGACTAACAGTGAGTTTTTATAGAGATCTTTTACATGACCTCTTTATCAGCCTGGAGAAGGAGTAAGAGCTAAGGCCATCTCCCTCTTCAGAAAAACATGAAAGAATCGCTGCGCATAGAATATCTGCTTCATTCGAATCGTCTGTGGTACCGAATGTGTAGAGTAAAACATTAGTTCCCTTGCGCAGGTTAAAGTGCAGGCTCCTTCTCTACATAAGTATACCACAGCTATTTTGACAATAGCCTATATTAAAAATCAATGACTAGTTTTCTTTTTTAGCTTAAAAAACATTTCAGAGGTTATATGTGTATTTGATAATAAAGAACGTGATTCAAATGAAAGGAACCATATTAGGGTCCTCCAGAGAAAGAACCAATAGGATTAGTTATCTACCAAAAGAGACTTTGGCTCATGTGTGATTATGAAGGCTGGGAAGTCCGAGGATCTTTCGTCAGCAAGCCAGAGACCCAGGAAAGCTGGTGGTATAACTCAGTCCAAGTCTGAAGTCACTGAGAACCAGGGGAGCCAATGATGTAAAACCCAGACCAAGGGCAGGTGATGATGAAATGTTCCAGCTCAAAGAGGCAGAAAAAAATGAATTCCTTCTTCCTCTACCTTTTGTTGTGCGCAGGCCTTCAGAAGATTGGATGATGCTCATCCACACTGGAGAGGGCAGTCTACTAAATCCACCAGCTCAAGTGCTGATCTCCTTCGGAGACATCTTCACAGACACACCCAGAAGTAACGTTTAATCTGGGCATTCTGTGGCCGTCAAGTTGATACATAAAATTAATAGAGGCCCTATAGGGCCCTTTAAAGAGCTACGGTTGCTGGAGAAGTGGGAGTAGGAAAGAGGAATTTCTTCAGAGCTTCAAGAAATCATTGTTCAAATACAACACAGCGACAACCATATTGTAAGAAAGTATAGCATATTCTTTTCAGTTAACAAATAATAGAGCAATTTTCTGAGGTGGGCAAAATACTTGTTTTAGAAAATGAAAAAAGCACATAGGGAATAACTGCAAGCATAATAGGAAAGATAGAGCTTTTGACTTTTGCTAGTGAGCAGCTATAACGTCCCAGCAGTACAGTAAATACAACCCATATGGCTGAGAGAATAAGATGATAACAGAAGGGGGAAGAATCAACTCAACAATTTACCATACCGTGGTGATCGTTGTACATTTTCACGTTTATTAGTTCAGTGATAATAAAAAGGATGCTCTTAGATTTACTTTTAAGTAGGTGAATTTAAATAATGCCATTTCCTGCTTGAGTTTAATACAACTTCTTTTTAGTGGAAAATGATAATGGGGTATGATATAGCTTTTCACTTTTTAATAAGTATTTCCTAATATATCATCAGTTGTCCATGTGGATTCTTCTTTTTTTAAATTTACTTATTTTGAGAGAGCAGGGGGAGAGGGGGAGAGGGGGAGAGAGAGAGAGAGAGAGAGAGAGAGAGAAATAAATAAATATATATATATATATATATATATATATATATATATATATATATATATATATATATATATATATATATCCCAAGCAGGCTTCATGCTGTCAGCACAGAGCCCAACACAGGGCTTGAACTCATGAACCATGATATCATGACCTGAGCTGAAATCAAGAGTTGGACGTCTAACCAAGCCACCCTGATGCCTATTCCTTGTGGATTCTTTAAGGTCACTGTTGG
Organism: Neofelis nebulosa; assembly: GCF_028018385.1. Taxonomy (NCBI): domain Eukaryota; kingdom Metazoa; phylum Chordata; class Mammalia; order Carnivora; family Felidae; genus Neofelis; species Neofelis nebulosa. The sequence continues at coordinate 72,138,717 of NC_080794.1, forward strand.
GTGCTTAGATATATTTTATATCTTTTTCGAGTAATACTCTATTAGAATATAGTATGTATATTCTAATATCCCAGACTGTTCTTTTTATGTATATCCACTTAAAGTAGTATAGTTTTTACATCACAGAATGTACTTCAATTACTCATCTGTTTTTATAGCTTGATTTCTTTTTGTTTTTTTTTTAACCTAAAACAAAACAAACCCACTTGGTAATTGGAACCTAAAAAACAAAAACAAACAAACAAACAAAAAAAAAACCACTCAGTAATTAAATTAGTCTAATCTTGCTGTGAAGTTAATAGAACCCCTGATTCTTTTTCCTTGAGCTTTAATGTTTTCACTGAGTATAGAAATAAGAGTGGATGAGATTCCCCTGGAATAGAAATTGTAAATGAAACATTAATTCTAATTTATACACTGGTAAGGAGACTGTTAAGTTTAAATTTCATTGAAGGCTATTTGTCAATATAAGAGACTAAATGTGCTTACCCCTGACCCATCAATTACATTTCTAGGAATTTACCTTACATTTTACTTCCAAAGAGTAATGTGCATATGTATGTGCATATGTATATGGATAACTCATATGAATAAGGATATCCATTATTGAAGAATGGGTTATGATTTTAAAAACTGAAAATGGGGGATGACTGTGGCATGATCATACACTGCAACCATTGAAGAATGACATCATTCTGTGTATTATAGACTTAGAATAAAATGTCCACTATATAATTAGTTTAAAAACTAAGGTGTAGGACAGAGAATGTAATACAAGGAGTTATTTTTAACTGTGAACAAGAATGTTTGTTTATAGATGCCAAGAAAATGTATGAAAGAATGCCCGATAAGCTGATTTAATATTTACTTCTAGAGAGTGATGTGTAAATATGAATGTTTATTACCTCTATAATTTTCAGAAATTAAGAATGTAGCATAAAGATTAAAAGCTGTAACTCTTAGCCAGAAAATATTTTAGTACTGTATTGTCAGATAATGCTAATATTTGTGTGTAGTGGAAGGAGCACTGGGTTTAGAGTTAGAAGTAATAGATTCATATTCCAGAACTACCACCCAACTAACTCAAGACCTTGGAAGAAAGGTAATCTTTGAGGGCCCAGTTTCCTTGTTCTTAAATCCAGATAAAGTATTTAGCATCTAGTGAGTACCCAGTAATATTAACTGTTGTTACAGTGCTGCTGAAATCTTTCTTGACTGACATAAACTGGAAAAAAAAAATGCTGCAAGGACAAAAACCAGGAATAAGTTATGGTGATAAAACCGCCAAGGAGATGTAGTCACAATATTTGACTAAACTGCTGAACTTCTTGCCCATGTGTTCAGAATTGTTTTGGCATGACGTGGATATAGAAAAGAGTGGTAAATCCATTCTTTTCATAGACCACTCCGCTGCTTATCACTATTGTCCTTAATTGTAGAAATACTACATGTGTTACTTCTTGAACATTAATTTAAAAGATGCATATTTGGGGCTAAGTGCTGAGTACAGTGTTCTGTATTTGGCAGAGACATCAGAAACCTGGGTTGCCACTAAGAGTCCATTGACAGATGAATGGAGAGGCAAACTGTGGTGTATACATAGAATGGAATATTCATCAGCCTTAAACAGGAAGGAAATTCTGACATCTACCACAACAAAAATGAAACTTGGGAACATGCTTGGTGAAAGAAATCAGTCACAAAAAGACAAATACTGTATGATTTCACATAATACGATATACTCCAAGTAGTCAGAATTGTAGAGACAGAAAGTAGAATGGTGGTTGCCAGAGGCTGGGGCAGGGAAAATGAGAAGTTAACTGTTTAACAGGTGTCGAGTTTCAGTTTTACAAGATGAAAAGAGCTGTGGAGATGGGTGGTGGTGATGGCTGCACAGCATTATGGATGTGTTTAATAGCAGTGAACTGTACATGTAAAATTGGTTAAGACGGTAAATTTTATGTTACACGCACTTACAATAAAAACTGAGAAAAGGGGTTGCCAAATTTCACAATATAAGTTACTGGACAGATAGTATTATCTAAGGTCCCAAGTCTTTATAAATATTTACAATATTAAGAATTTACTGTTTTTTCCATGACTTTTCAATTGTAAGCCTAAGGAAGCCACAATTAAGAAAACCAAGAAGCTTGGGGTGCCTGGGTGGTTCAGCTGGTTAAGTGTCTGACTTCAGTCCCGGCTCAGGTCGTGATCTTGCAGTTTGTGAGTTCGAGCCCTGCATCAGGCTCTGCACTGATGGCACAGAGCCTGCTTGGGATTCTGTCTCTCCTTCTCTTTGTCCCTCCCTCACTTGTGCTCGCTCTCTCAAAATAAACTTTAAAAAGAAAAGAAAAACCAAGAAGCTAAAAGTTTAAGTATGGCAACTCACCTGCCTAATAATAAAGAGGCAGATGTCAGAAGACTTGGATTCCAGGCCTAATTCTCCCATTTACTAACTCTGTGTTCTTGATGGATTTTAGTCTGTGTGATGGAGGTATAATTTTACAGAGTTGTTTTGAGCATAAAATGAAACAATAGATTTAAGAATGTATTGTAGCCTAGAAGGCATTCTGCACACAGAAGGAGCTATGTAATCGTTTTGTAATCTAGACTGTCTCTGCATAGTATGTTTTATTAGATGACATAAAAACCCATCGTGTCAATTTTCTTAATGTAACGAGGCTATAATGGTAAAATGGACACTTACTGTAAATCCATACTAACCGCTATGAAAGCTTGAGGCCTGACTGAACATGCAAACTAATATAATGCTTGTGGTAGCGTATGACTTTATGACCTGAAGACTGTCAAATTGTAAACAGATTCTTAAAAGTCTGTAAAGACAGTAACCCAAAAAAAAAAAAAAAAAAAAAAAAAAATCGCATCACAGTTCCAGGTGTCCTTAATGAGATGACTAGCTGCATAACTGTCATCGCAGCAACATGTGGAAGAATGAAACTGGACCACTTTCTTACCCCATTCACAAAAATAAACTCAAAATGGATGAAGGACCTGAATGAGAGAGTGGAAACCATCAAAACCCTAGAGGAGAAAGCAGGAAAAAACCTCTCTGACCTCAGCTGCAGCAATTTCTTACTCCAAAGATGTCTTACTCAACACATCTCCAAAGGCAAGGGAATTAAAAGCAAAAATGAACTATTGGGACCTCATCAAGGTAAAAAGCTTTTGCACAGCAAAGGAAACAGTCAACAAAACTAAAAGGCAACCAACAGAATGGGAAAAGATATTTGCAAATGACATATCGGACAAAGGGCTAGTATCCAAAATCTATAAAGAGCTCACCAAACTCCACACCCGAGAAACAATCTGGTGAAGAAATGGGCAGAGGACATGAATAGACACTTCTCTAAAGAAGACATCCAGATGGCCAAGAGGCACATGAAAAGATGCTCAGCGTCACTCCTCATCGGGGAAATACAAATCAAGACCACACTGAGATACCACCTCACACCAGTCAGAGTGGCTAAAATGAACAAATCAGGAGACTATAGATGCTGGAGAGGATGTGGAGAAACGGGAACTCTCTTATACTGTTGGGACTACAAACTGGTGCAGCCACTCTGGAAAACAGTGTGGAGGTTCCTTAAAAAAATTAAAAATAGATCTATGACCTAAAAATAACATTGCTAGGAATTGACCCAAGGGATACAGGAGTGCTGATGCATAGGGGCACTTGTACCCCAGTGTTTATAGCAGCACTTTCTTTTTTTTTTTTTTTTTTTTTTTTTTTTTTTTAATTTTTTTTTTCAACGTTTTTTATTTATTTTTGGGACAGAGAGAGACAGAGCATGAACGGGGGAGGGGCAGAGAGAGAGGGAGACACAGAATCGGAAATAGGCTCCAGGCTCCCAGCCATCAGCCCAGAGCCTGACGCGGGGCTCGAACTCACGGACCGCGAGATCGTGACCTGGCTGAAGTCGGACGCTCAACCGACTGCGCCACCCAGGCGCCCCTATAGCAGCACTTTCAACAATAGCCAAATTATGGAAAGAACCTAAATGTCCATCAAATGACGAATGGATAAAGAAGATGTGGTTTATATATACAATGGAATACTACTTGGCAATGTTAAATACTGAGAACAAACTGAGGGTTGATGGGGGGTGGGGGAAGATGGGTGATGGGCATTGAGGAGGGCACCTGTTGGGATGAGCACTGGGTGTTGTATGGAAACCAATTTGACAATAAATTATATTAAAAAAATAAATGTCACCATCCCTCAGTTCCAAGGTTTAGGGTTGGAAGGGAAGCCTTGATCCTTGAGCCAACACAATTCAAAGAGTTTGTTTTTTTTTTTTTTTTTAATTTGTTGTCAAATTGGCTAACATACAGTGTGTAAAGTGTCCTCTTGGTTTTTGGGGTAGCTTCTCCTGGTTCATCGCTTACATACAGCACCCAATGCTCATTCTAACAAGTACTTGCCCTCAAAAAGAGTTCTGATGAACCTCAAATGTATATAATATTTAGTTCCATTAGTAAATTGTACATCAGAGTTACTCTCATTTTGCATTTGTAAATTTTCTGTTTCCTGATTGAATGGTATGCTTTCTTTTTCAAAAATTTTTTAAATGTTTATTTATTTTGAGAGAGAGCGAACATGTGCGTGCAAGCAAGGGGAGGGGCAGAGAGAGAGATGGAGACAGGATCCGAAGCAGGCTCCAGGCTCTGAGCTGTCAGCATTGAGCCTAAACTCACTAGCTGTGAGATCATGACCTGAGCCAAAGTTGGATGCTTAACCGATTGAGCCACCCAAGGTGCCCTTGAATTGTATTTTTTCTAAACAGTTGGTTCTTTAATGATCAGTTTCAGGCCTGAACAGCATTATTTATAAAAAGCAGGAAAGTGTGAGTGAGAACTAGTAAGAATTTAAAAAATAGTCTTTTATCTCCATTTACATTGAGAATTAAAATTATTTTGAAGATGACAGCCTAGCTTGAGGGTTTTTCCCTCCATCATAAGCAACAGTAGACATAATTTTTAGAAGTAGAATCCTTTTCCTTATGTTTTGGGAAGAAATGAATTTTTTTGCAAAGTAATTCTCGAATTTGGAATACAAAGTGAGATTAACTTTGTAGAGTGTTTAATTTGCTTTGATCAAGAGTTAACAAAGGGAAATGGAAATGTTTGAATCAGGTTTTTTTGTCTCGTCAACACTGAATAGACTCACAGAAATACCAAATGTGAAACCAGTGCCATAAATGTAATCCGAGGTCTTTATCCCCCACCTCTACCAAGTGAAACTTGATGAAGTTACTTTTTATAATGTGAGGGCCTTCCTCAGAAATGCCCTCACCATGCATCTAGAGCAAATGGAGCACCTTTCTTTTGATTGGTGGTCTTCAGCCTCCAAAGGGACTATTTGGACAGTGACTAACCTAGTGGGAAGATGGAATATAATAAGATTATTTTTGGTTCTTTCCAGACCCATGTCTTTATTAGAAAGTTGTTTGGATTCCTGTAGTCAGTGTTACAAGGAAACACTAGGTTATTAACAGTTTCCAATGATTTCCTCAAGAGTTCCTTTGGTTGTAAAGTCTTTTGATGCCTTTTGTTGATAAGAGGTGGGTGCGGTTAGTGACAGTAACACAGATTCTTAAGCAATTTGTGATACTTTTCTTCCCTCACACCCCCAATTCTCCCCTTCCCGACCCCATTCCACCTCACCCTTCTTAAATTGGATATTATGTGACAACTGACTTTTCTCCATGTTGAATATATTATACTGTTGCTGTGTATCAAAAATAATTGCCAGTAATTTTCCCTGATAATTGTTCTGGAAAATTCCCCTTCCTTTGAAAAGATGCAGGAAAGCATTTTTACTTAACCAAGAGGTATTTTTGTTTTTCACCACTAAATCTTTTATCATGGTATTCATAGATCAGAGACATGTCTTAAACTTGGAAGGTATTCTTTGTAACGTGTTGATCTGTATATGTCAACATTACATGTTAAAAGACATTAAATATATTGTTTGCTAACAAGCAGCACACTATAATGAATGGTTCTACCTTCTTAGAAATGGAGATTTTGTGTTTTCTGTTTGTGTATATTGTTAGCTTTTACATTATGCTATTTTCTAACATACTTTTACCATGCATATTCTTGGGACGTACTGATGGGCCATGCTTAAAGCCTTTAGAATATTCACATAGAAAAGAGGTATGCTAAAAACTGAGTATAGTGGATAATACAATACATACTGTAAATATTGAGAAATGCTGTGATTCATCTGTGAGATGAAAACAACCGGGAAGGGAGGGATCAGTGACATACCTGTGCTGGTCCAGAATGGGAACTCTGTAGGGTTTTGAACATTAACTTTTAATCTTTAATGATATACTTAAGTGCAGGGAATGACCTTTTGTGGGGAAAAATTTAATTCCATTTGCTTTTTGCTAGTTGATTTAAGTTGCTTTTTAAATAAACTTTTGTAGCAATATGGAATTTAAAAGGACAATATTTTGCCCTCTGCAGGATTATGTTTTGACTAGGGCAAGGGATGGGGGAGGTGCTAGTGTAGATAGCAAGTACACCCCTCCCACTGAGTAAATTTCCTGTATCCCCAGTGAACCTACTGACTTTTGGTTGGTATGATTGGGAGAAGATAGAGGAACGCATTTCTAGGGATCCTTTATTTTTATTCTCCATTCCTTTAAAGACCCAAAAGTTGAGAACCAATGCTCTAGTTCGTTAGTACTCCAGTAAACCATTTTTTGGAGTCATCCAGGAAGCTTTAAAAAAAATACTGCTATCTGAATGTCACCCTAAGAATCTAGAATGCAGCCTGGGTATTGGGATTTTTTTTTTAAGCTCCTCATGTGATTTTGATTTGCTATAAAAGCTGTATAAAGTTCAAAATCCACTGCTGTAGTCAGTAAAGCAAAAGTAGGCAAAGGGACTTTTAAAATCTATCCTTCACAATTGTGAATAATATAAGCTCCCTTGAGGACAGGAAACATATCCTTCACTGTGTCTCTATCGTGTAAACTGGTGTCTAGCACTTAGTGGGCACTCCAAGAACACTTTTTGTGGAATGAAGGAATATGGTTGTTAAGAATCAATATATTTTAAGGGCGCCTGGGTGGCTTAGTCGGTTAAGTGTCTGACTTCGGCTCAGGTCATCTCACTGTTCGTGAGTTTGAGCCCTGCATTGGGCTCCCTGCTGTCAGTGCAGAGCCTGCTTCAGGTCCTCTGTCCCCCCACCTCCACTTTTTTTTTTTTTAATTTTTTTTTTTTTTTTTTTTTTTAGCATTTATTTATTTATCTTAGAGAGAGACAAAGCACAAGTGGGGCAGGGGCAGAGAGAGAATGAGACCCCGAATCCGAAGCAGGCTCCTGGCTACGAGCCATCGGCACAGAGCCCGATGCGGGGCTCGAACTCACAAACCGTAAGATCATGACGAGAGCCAAAGTCGTTCGCCCAACCAACTGAGCCACCCAGGCGCCCCTGCCCCACCCCCCACTCTTGCATGCTCTTTCTCAAAAGTAAACATTTTAAAAATCAATATATTTTGGGGCGCCTGGGTGGCGCAGTCGGTTAAGCGTCCGACTTCAGCCAGGTCACGATCTTGCGGTCTGTGGGTTCGAGCCCCGCGTCGGGCTCTGGGCTGATGGCTCGGAGCCTGTTTCTGATTCTGTGTCTCCCTCTCTCTCTGACCCTCCCCCGCTCATGCTCTGTCTCTCTCTGTCCCAAAAATAAATAAAAAACGTTGAAAAAAAAAAATTAAAAAAAAATAAAAAATAAAAATAAAATAAAAAGAAAAAAAAATAAAAATCAATATATTTTATTTAAAGAATAAACCATTCAAACATTAATTCTTTGAAACTATGAATTATATGAACTAGAGATAAATTAGTGATGAAACCTATTCTTTTTATGTGTATGTGGAAGAAAAGCTGAAACTAGGTATTTATTTTTAAAATAGAGATAAGAATCCCTGCATGAATAAGTGCAAATACGTTTTTATCATTCCCCTTAAGTGTATTTGCACTTGAGATAACCCACTGGGACAAAGTGATTATATCCCACCGAGGCTAACTCCTACCATGAACATTTCCTTGATGTAGTTTTTATCCTTTATCTCTTGAAAAAGATTTTTTCTACTTGCTGTATGCATGTGTTTTGTTTTCGTGTGTGTGTGTGTGTCTGTGTGAAATAAAGGCAATACTCTGTCTCCTTCCTTCAGGAAACACCTTTTTTTCTCTGTGCAATGCACAGTTTTTGTCATTTCCACTTTAATGTGAACTAAGAAGTCCTCCTTTTCCTGTGCAAAGGAAATTTCCCAGCTGCTCATAAATTGTGGAGCCTGCTGTGAGAGAAGGCAAGATCTCAGAAAGAGTTCCTTCTCTCTGTCCAAGTGTTCTCTTACTGCTTTTTCCATCCAGCTTATCTTTTCATTTCTAATATGTACCATCTACATGACAAGATGGTGACTTTCTGGTAACTTCCCAAGGTGCTTTGAGAGTTAGCCCTGTTTTTGTGTGTCACACGTGGTGCTGGTACTTTGTGAGAACTTGGCGACACTGCTTTGCTCTCCTCCGATTGATTGAAAAGGTAAGCTGGGAAAATTGAAAGGTTGAAAGGGTATTATTTTGAAAGAGATTTTCTAGTGTTTTCTTGGTTAAAATGCTCACCACTTCCTCTCTTCTGTAAATATACCCATTTGAGCATATCTCAAATTTCCTGTGTTTTGAGCCTCTCATATATGTATGTAGAAGTACCATTTGGAATATGATCTCCTGTTGATTCACCAGGGGGCCTCTAATAAACCTCTAAGTGTCCAGCTAACTGACTCTTCAAGGTCACAAACTCATTCTAAAGTGGAGCTGTGGGAAGGATTTGCCATATGATTAAATGATCATCAGGCCCAAATATACTGTTGTTTTTGCTCATGCTGCTCCTAGTGTCTAGAACATTCTCTTGCTGCTTCTTTGGCTTTTATCTTTTTAAATTATAATTTACAAATCACATGTATATAATTTATAAATAACAAGTTAGCTCCATTATGAAATTCTCCCTTTCCACCTCTGTCGTCTTGGGCCTGGGTTAGGTGCCTGATGTTTGGGAGTTTACAGTGTATCCTGCAAAGGATATAAAAGGAAATTCTGGGTTTTTCTAGTTCTATTTTGGTGCCGTGGAAACCACTTTCAGGAATGGGAAACTAAGGATCATACATAGAAGTATGAACTTAAGAGCCAAGGCAGGTATTGTCATTTTTGTTACAATCTGTTTCTTCACAAGGTTTTTTATTTTGGGGACATCATGATTAAAGGTTATTCTGTGGATTCTCAGAATACTTGTCATCCATTGATTCACTGACACGTCATCAAGGCTGTTAGGATGGGTGTACTGCACAGGTCTGGTCGAAGGGTGAGTACATGCTGGAAATGAGAAGTGAAGGGAATAGAATTGGCGCTTGGGAACATTTATATGTTTTTAGATTGCTACTTCCTGTTCAGCTAAGCAGAATCCTGTAACTTTGCTCTTAGTTAAGGAGATAGTCCTGTAAGCTTGACAGATCACGGCTGTGTCCTGTACTTTGTGTGAAAATGCATTTGCTTTCTCTCCTATTTATTTGAGTTTTCTAATTTCCTAATATGTTAAAGATTATTCCAGTGTTTCATGGAGGGAGAGGTTGGATATGTGCCCAGATGAGAATGTGAACAATGGTTAAATACTAGGTTATAGGCAGAGAGTGAATTAAATATGGGGTATGTGTGTTGCAAAAACTGAATGACAAGGAGAAACCTCCTCTGAATAAATTTTTAAAAGAGGGTCCCAAGAGCATTTGAATGTTTTAGACCAAGCCACACAGTTCCTTTATAGCGAATTAAGTACTTGCTCTGTATTTTTTAATTTTATTTATTTATTTGGGGGTTGGCAGAGAGAGGGAGAGTGAGCAAGCACAGGAAAGGGTCAGTGGGGGAGAGAGAGGATCCCAAGCAGACTCCGCCCCATCAGCACAGGGCCTCACATGGGGCTTGAACCCACAGACCACGACATCATGACCTGAGCTGAAATCAGAAGTCAGACGCTCAACTAACTGAGCCACCCAGGCATCCTATACTTGCTCTGTATTCTAACTATTCCACCATTTTATTTCCAAAGTTTTAGAACAACCTCAGGATGTTATTTCTTTTATCTAACCATCCTAAACGTCTTTGATTGCCACTGGAATACTATTAATTAACCCAGAGCTCCTTCCTTCCTTGGAATTTTATACTCTAATGTTTAACGTTAAGTTTAATACACTGGTAGGTTGTGCACATTAGCACAAATTCATTTTGACATTGTTCAGATATGTTTGAGATGTTTTTTGTTTTTTGTTTTTTTTTTTTAATTTTTTTTCAACGTTTTTTATTTATTTTTGGGACAGAGAGAGACAGAGCATGAACGGGGGAGGGGCAGAGAGAGAGGGAGACACAGAATCGGAAACAGGCTCCAGGCTCCGAGCCATCAGCCCAGAGCCTGACGCGGGGCTCGAACTCACGGACTGCGAGATCGTGACCTGGCTGAAGTCGGACGCTTAACCGACTGTGCCACCCAGGCGCCCCTGAGATGTTTTTTGATATCTCAGTTGACGTGGAGTGTTTCATTGATGATACAGAGGAATGACAACATGCCCATAGGAGAGAGGGTTCCAATTTGAGTGTTCTTTCCTAAGCAGCAACTGTAACTTTGATGAGGTGAAACAGTACTGGTCTGAAGTCTGGAGATAAGTACTTTGAATGACCTTAGGTGACGACCTTAGGTACCTGTGAATTCTCACAAGTTACAAAGAGAGGGGAGGGTCTAGGGGGGAGAGAGAGAGAATCCCAAGCAGACTCTGCACCATCAGGACAGAGCCTGACGTGGGGCTCGAATCCACAGACTATGACATCATGACCTTTAAGGTCTTTCCAGCTATTTGCTGTTCGTGAAGCCTGAGCTCTGCTAGCACAAAATGCAGTTGTGTCTTTCATTCTATTAGTGCCTATTACTCTTAAAGACTCACTGTATAATATGAAAGATAAAAAAGAAGATGAAAACCCACAGTGTTCAGATGGTGGGGCTCATCAAGCCAAACCAAATACTATAGCCCAGGTAGACGCAGGTGACTCCGACAGCTTCCTGACAGTATAGGGTAATGGACAGGGGCTTATGGGTGAAGTTACTCAGTGACACCAACTTTTGTTGGTGTAGTACAGTCTAGAAAAGGATTGTATTTTTTTTTTCTTACTGCTGATTGGTCTTGGAGAAGTCTAAGTGAGAGGATTGACTAAAGTCTAGCCTTTCTTTGGTAACTTAAAATGAAAGCATCTTCAAGAAGAACTTTTGTAAGGAAGGAAGCAAATTGGTACTATAAGTTCTTTCGGTAATGCACATAAAAACTGAAATACACAGATGGTATACAAGTGCTTGTAGGGGAAAATGAAATATCCACTTACATGAAGACCTTCCATAACAAATGGACTGGCTAATGAAGGATGAACTATTCGTTTTTTCTTTTGTATTACCGTGTTTATCTAGGTAGTATAATCATCCATGTAAATTTCTAGTCTGAGATACATTCCTTCAGTAAATTCATCATGAAATGTTTCATTGTATGAAATCTTTAAGAACATCTGATTCAGTCCTCTCATTTGTAGTTGTGGAAACTGAGGCCCAGAAAGAATGAGTAACTTGGCCAAAATCATGCTGTTAAATAGAATCAGAACTGGAAGAATGAGTAACTTGGCCAAAATCATGCTGTTAAATAGAATCAGAACTGGAACTAGAACCCAGTTCTGCTTACTTGTAAATGTTTATTATTGAGAATACCTACCTATTCTTTATTTTAAAATGTGAAGTATCTCCACAAAAATTTGCAAAAGAGCATGCAGTTTTAGTAAGCTACTGAATGAGACTAAATCTTCACTTTTTTTTTCTATGAATCCTCACCATGAGGCTTTGCTCTTCAGTAACATCTGAAAGTAGCGTTCTGCCAACAGATACATTTTCATGTCACATTCTCTTAGGTTCTTGGACCATGAGATAAGATAGCGTTAAGCAAAAGTAAGATAACATAAATATAAAATTTTCCACAGTAAGAATCCAGAAAATTCTCTCATGACAGGGCAAGAATGGATAACACTGAAATGTGTTGGTTTTCAATAGGGATTTCAGATTCTTAACCCAGCAGAGAGAATGTGATATAAGAGAAAAGAAGAATCCCAATTATTTGCTATGCATTAGTGATTATGCAGTTTTTTGCTTTTATTTTGCATAATTACTTAGTTTTGAACATCTTCATTTTTGAATGACTATGAGGCCTATTTTATATTTAAATGTTTTGTGGATATATTGGGAATATTTCTACTCACTGAAAAAATGGTAGCAGGTTCTGAAGATGGGAGAAGCTGTTGAATAGCTCACATAATGGAACGTGTTAATACTTAATGTTGCTATTGGCCAGTGTTTGAACATTGTGATCATTTCAGCTGTACTGTACATTTCAGTCCGTTCACTGTATTGTTAATGTGAAGAAGCAGAGTATTTAGCACACTGATTGGAGACCCAAATTCTGTTTGAGAATCTCTCAGTTTTTTCCTCCATGCTGAAGACTTACAAGAGATTACTTAATTTGTTCTTGTTTTTATGGGAAATATACGGTTTAACATGTGAGAGAGTTTGGATTACTTCTTAAAAGAGTTTAGATTAGGAAAATGCTTTGGTTTTGTAAAAGAGGATCTAACAGTGTTTCTGGAGAGCAGAACTAGCCAGCAGAAAACATGGCATCGAGTTATATGCTTTTCCTACAGGAAAAAAGGGAGGCTTTTGTCTCTTATAGCTTATCTTAATTTTTTTTAGGTAAACCATTAAATGTAAGTTTAATACAGCTACAGAAAAGTGCACAAGTCAAAAGATACAGCTTGACAAATATGTTCAAAGTGAACACACTGTATAGCATCACCCAGATCAAGAAATGGAACAGCAGAAACCATTACCTCCTCCTTGCAAGGTAGCCATAATCCCGGCATGTCGTAGGTTAGCGTTGCCTGCTTCTGAGTTTTATATAAATGGAA